>NC_134895.1:10884926-10929926 GCF_041734735.1 Babylonia areolata
GCTGTTTTGTGCATCGGGTATATAGGGGTGAGGGTGGGAGGGAACGGGTGGCTTCAGTGGAGGCGTGGAGAGAGGCAGTCAGGACCTCTCTCATAGCCCTTTTACGGGCCTCGGGGCCAGTGAATTCACGGGGCCGAATGGGTTAAAGCGTTGGACTTTCAATCTGATGGTCCTGGGTTCGAATCTCGGTAACGGCGCCTGGTGGGTAAAGGGTGGAATTTTTTCCCGATCTCCCAGGTCAACGTATGAGCAGACCTGCTAGTGCCTGAACCCCCTTCGTGTGTATACGCACGCAGAAGAGCAAAATGCGCACGTTAAAGATCCTGTAATCCATGTCAGCGTTCGGTGGGTTATGGAAACAAGAACATGCCCCAGGTGAGAATGGGGTACCTGACATCGGTTGAGGAAGATTTGAAAATGGTGGAAGGAGATGAGTGGGCCCCGCCTTCCTATGCCGAGCCCTGGCTTAGTCACAGCGGAGACTGATCGACTGATTGATTGATTGGTATGCATACTTATATAGCGCCTATCCTCGGTCGGAGACTAAGCTCCAAGTGCTTTACAAATACGGAGTAATTTGCACAACAGGCTGCCTACCTGGGCTAGAGCCGACTGACGGCTGCCACTTGGCGCTCATCATTCAATTCCTGGGTCATTCAATCAGATTTCAGGCACGCACACATACACACTCAGACAGACGTAACATTCTACGTGTATGACTGTTTCAGTTATTTACCCCGCCATGTAGGCAGCATACTCCGCTTTCGGGTGTGTGCATGCTGGGTATGTTCTTGTTTCCTTAACCCACCGAACGCTGACATGGATTATAAGATCTGTAACGTGCGCATTTGATCTTCTGCTTGCGCATACACACGAAGGGGGTTCAGTGTGTATGCACAAGCAGGTCTGCACATATGCTGACCTGGGAGATCGGAAAAATCTCCTATCTTAACCCACCAGGCGCCGTTACCGAGATTCGAACCCGGGACCCTCAGACTGAAAGTCCAACGCTTTAACCACTCGGCTATTGCGCCCGTCATGCATGGAATAATAGTGCCCATGGGTGAGCAAGGAAAACCGCAGTAAAGTGGCTTTCACAAGGACACAACACTATACCATGCCAAAACTGGGAGGGGGACGGGGGAGTATCAGTATCAGTTTCAGTATCAGTAGCTCAAGGAGGCATCACTGCGTTAGGACAAATCCATGTACGCTACACCACATCTGCCAAGCAGATGCCTGACCAGCAGCGTAACCCAACGTGCTTAGTCAGGCCTTGAGAAAAAAAAAGAAGAAAAAAAGAAGAGGTAAATGAATATACCAACAAATATATATATAT
Source organism: Babylonia areolata (assembly GCF_041734735.1). Classification (NCBI taxonomy): domain Eukaryota; kingdom Metazoa; phylum Mollusca; class Gastropoda; order Neogastropoda; family Buccinidae; genus Babylonia; species Babylonia areolata. The sequence continues at coordinate 10,886,266 of NC_134895.1, forward strand.
ATATATATATTAAAAAAAGAAAAGACAAAAAGAAAAAGAAAAGATACTACTACTACTACTACTACTAATAATAATAATAATAATAATAATGATAACAATAAATAAAAAGAAAATAAAAAGACAATAATGATAATAAATAAACAAATAAGCAAATAAATGTAAAACATACAGCCTACACACACACACACACACACACACACACACACACACACACACAGAGCTCTCCTGACACATGTGTACATTTACACACTCGCATACGCACACGCACACGCAGAGAGAGAGAGAGAGAGAGAGAGAGAGAGAGAGAGAGGCTGTCACTGATTGGCCGCAAGAGTGGTGGGAAAAGATCTCTGATACCGTGTTGCTCGGTCTATTGTATTTGGAAAAGCCCACAGAAACTCTGTTCCATTTTGAAGAAATTTGCGCAATGTTGGCTTGGAAATGTTGCCAATATTCGTTTGATTTGCAAAGCATCGTGCTCTTCCTTTCGTGCTAGACTTACGGCCGCTCTACTCTCTCGACCTTTATTTCTTTGAGGCCGCTCGATGCTTGGCAGATGTGGTGTAGCGTATATGGATTTGTCCGAACGCGGTGACGCCTCCTTGAGCTGCTGATACTGATACTGATACTGTGCCGTGTGTTGCTCTGACATACAGCCGTAGCGTCATTGACGGACACTTCACAGAACACGTTGTCTGCGGTAAGTGGATTCTCTGGGACAGACCTTCCGCGGACCCGTGTATTCCCTGGCCCACAAGGCAAGCACCGGCCAAAGAAATCAATCCACAGACATTGCTGGTACCCCGGGTGCACCAGTGCACAGCGCTTGGATCGATATTTGGACAGTTCAATACGGGTAGGCACACTTAACAAAACAAGAGGTCTGTAAATGAGTCATTGTAGAGAACAGCATTGTCATGAATGTTATGTATGTCATGTCCCTGTTTTTTTTTGCTTTTTGTTTCTTGTTGATGTTGTGTTTTTTCGCAGTTTCAGTTTCAGTCGCTCAAGGAGGCGTCACTGCATTCGGACAAATCCATATACGCTACATCACATCTGCCAAGCAGATGCCTGACCAGCAGCGTAACCCAACGCGCTTAGTCAGGCCTTGAGGGGAAAAAAAAAGAAAGGTGAATAAATAATAGATAAGCTTACATAAATAAATAAATAATAATTATAATATAAAAAGGTAGTAATAATAATAATAATAATAATAAAAATAATAATAAATAAATAAATAAATAAAGGAGGCTTAGACTTACCCCCCTGGAGCGGTCATTCTGATGCTAATCCGAAACTACTTTGGACGTTCCGCCATAAAACATCAAATAGCATTTGCTGAGCATTGGGAAAGCTGAAATAACTAGAGACCGTTTATGCTCCTGTGAGCAAGGTAGATATAAAAATTCAATTAACATTTCATTCATTATGTGAAGTCGAGCGATGGAATTTCCCATGATAAATTAATTGAACGAAGCTCGTGCTGTTGCTTCTGTAAAATTGGAAGAGTATTATCTTAACTGATTTGTGGCATTGACTCACTTGTGTAAACAAAGTGAGTCTATGTTTTAACCCGGTGTTCGGTTGTCTGTGTGTGTGTGTGTGTGTGTGTGTGTGTGTGTGTGTGTGTGTGTGTCCGTGGTAAACTTTAACATTGACATTTTCTCTGCAAATACTTTGTCAGTTGACACCAAATTTAGCATAAAAATAGGAAAATTTAAGTTCTTTCCAGTCATCTTGTTTAAAACAATATTGCACCTCTGGGATGGGCACAAAAAAAATTTAAAAAAGAAGCCTAATTATATGCAAACTGCATTTACTGTTATATTTATATTTTTTGCATTCTCTAAACTTGGCACTTTGACCTCTTATTCTAACACAACAACAAGAGGAGTCATTATTATCATTTTTTGTTCAAACAGGAACTTCTTTTGCTAAGCACGGAATTTGTATTTATTTTGCAAACGTTTTGGTGCAGATAGTAAAAAAGGGAAATTACTCTGTAATTAATGCTAGGGGACTTAATTTATCACAAGTGAGTCTTGAAGGCCTTGCCTCTCTTGTTAAGTGTATAATTTTAAACTTTATGTTAAACTTTTTTTTTCACTTGAGTCAAAATTTGACTACCATGATTTGACATTAGATTTGTTAAACAAAACATGTATCATTAAGTTACCAACTGCTGTCAATATTTTTTTCTTGTCTTGATTGTGATTGTTACAATTTGAATGTGAAGGTGCATTAAGGTCCAGAATTTTGTTGTTGTTTTTGTTTTTGTTATTTAAGCTTATTAACAATGAATCAGTAGACAGTTGTGGTTTTTTTTGTATCTTGTGGAAACAGTGAGTGATAGTGCGCCTGTAATATTATGACTTTATGACATTCATTTATGCACCAGACGGTTTCCTTTGATCGGATGCAAGGTTTCACATCGACCAACCCTCTAGCGGGAGAACGCAGTGTCATCAGAAAACTGTACGCCGCCAAAGTTTGAAGAAAGGGAAGGTACCGTACGGTTGGAAACTAGCAGAGGTCAAACCCATTTTCAAAAACAAGAGAGGCAAGGCCTTCAAGACTCACTTGTGATACACTTTAAAAAAAAATCCAAGCTTTTTATGTATTGAGTATAATTTCAAAATGTACTGTTTAAGATGAGAAAGATCAGTTTAAAGCAAATTAAGTCCCCGACAGCAAATTAAGTCCCCTACAAATTACAGAGTAATTTCCCTTTTTTACTGTCTGCACCAAAACGTTTGCAAAATAAATAAAAGCTTCCATGCTTAGCAAAAGAAGTTCCTGTTTGAACAAAAAATGATAATAATGACTGCTCTTGTTGTTGGGTCAGAATATCAGATCACAATGCCAAGTTTAGAGAATACAAAAAAATATAAATATAACAGTAAATGCAGTTTGCATATAATTAGGCTTCATTTTTTTTTGTGCCCATCCCAGAGGTGCAATATTGTTTTAAACAAGATGACTGGAAAGAACTGAATTTTTCCTATTTTTATAACTAATTTGGTGTCAACTGACAAAGTATTTGCAGAGAAAATGTCAATGTTAAAGTTTACCACGGACACACACACACACACACACACACACACAGACAACCGAACACCGGGTTAAAACATAGACTCACTTTGTTTACGCAAGTGAGTCAAAAAGGTAATAAGAATGAACCAAGGACAGGCCCGGCGCTTCCTTTTTTGAGGAAGTGTCTGGGTTTGTTCCAATGTACCTTTTATTTACCTGTGTGCTAGCTGAATCGGTAGCGTAAGCAGCACTGACTTGAAGTTGTGTACCTTGTGAATGGAGAGAGTTACCACCCTTTACTATTTGTTAATCGCTTAATGGCTTCGTTTTGCCGAACTTGAGATGGGAAGAAACATCAAGAATATACTGCTGTTTGGAAGTTTATGCCTTAAAAGTTACATGGTCATACAAATGCTGCTTCTTTTCTTAACTGATGTCAGCAGATATTCATAATTCAGTGTGCCTCTTGACGGTTTGCCGTACTTGCTCCTTGGTGATACGATCTGTGTATCTGATGTTCAGTGTCTTGCGATAATATCCTATTTCCCTAGCTTGGATTTATTTAGTATCTTCGGTGATAACACCTCGTGTCATTGGCTTGGATTTTCAGGCAATGACACACACACACACACACACACACACCACACACAATCACACACACATACCCCACAGATATAAATAGACAGTGTGTGAGTGTGTGTGTGTCGGTCCGAGGCTGGTCCTGGCGATGTCTTGTCTTGTCTGTGATCTTGTGGTAATTCCTATGCAGGGCAACAATCAACCATAGGGGGCACGCTCTAGATGACTGATGTCTGTGTGCGACCGTTAAGCCCCCTAGTTCAGCCAGGGGAAAACGGGCCCCACACAGCACCAGTCACACGCCCTGTCCAGGGCTCCACCACCCGAGCACAGCCAGGACACAGCACGGACCACAGACATCGCCGGCGGCCAGGACACAGCGAGGACTCCCCTCGAACAGGCAACCAGGACTACACCCCCCACAAGACCACAGGACCAACGCCTTGACCACATCACACCCCCATGGATAAGACCACAGCCACGAACAGCTTGACCGGGCTCATTGCCGATAGGTCGTTAAACTCAACTCTACAGTGTGTGTGTGTGTGTGTGTGTGTGTGTGTGTGTGTGTGTGTGTGTGTGTTGAAGTGACCAGAAACATCGCTCCACAGGTTTTCAAAGACTGAGCGGTCCCTGAGTACAGTGTAGGAACTGTTCCATCTCAGTGCCAGAGAGAACTTTGTCTGAAACCATCGATTAAATGACATGGTTTGTCGATGTTGTCTCACACACACACACACACACACACACACACACACACACACACACACACACACACACACACACACACACACAGGGGAGACAGAAAGAGACAGTGTGGTGAGCAGACAGACGGAGACAGACAGACATACAAACAGAGAGACAGATTAGAGAATAAGACAGAGAATCGGATTAGAGGCAGAGAGACAGACAGACAGACAGACAGACTGGCTGATAGACTGACTGAATGACAGACATACAAGCTGTAAGGTGTGTTTTAAAATGAAGAGGAAAAAACCCCCAAGATTCCAAACAGATAAGGGGTTTCTAATTTTACCGTGAGCGTAATCCCATTTCACATCTAAAGTGGATTTAGCTGGCCGCGATCGATTCGACAGTGGGAGGGAGGGAAGGAGGGAGGGAGGGAGGGAGATAGAGAGACAGAGACACAGAAAGAGACACAGAGAGACAGAGCGGATGAGGGATAGATAGATAGATAGATAGATAGATAGATAGATAGAAATGTAACGAAGCAATCTTATTTTACCAGGGTAATGAGATCAGTAAGCATACATACACCCCAGCCCTTGTGTGTTTAAAAAAAAAAAGATAGACAAAAAAGAAGAAAGGGGGCGTGGGGTCATGGAAAGAGAGAAAGAGGGAGACAGACAGATAGAGACAGAGCGAGAGCCAGAACGAGTGAAAGAGAGTGAATGAAAGATATATATATATATATATATATATATATATATATATATATATAATGAGGGACGCGAGAGAGCGAGCGAAAGAGAGAGAGAGAGAGATACGCAAAGCACAAAGAGAGAGAGAGAGAGAGAGAGAGAGAGAGAGACTCAAATTCAGATATTTATTCTGAAAAGCCATAGCCCCATTTGAAGAGAGAGAGAGAGAAATGAGGATGGGGCTTGGGGGGGGTGTGTGGGTGGGTGGGTGGGGGCGGCGAGAGGGTGGTCGGGGAGGGGGGGGAAGCAAAAGTTGGATGGTACGTCCATTCCAAACCCACAGCCTGCCATAACAGAGAACAGTTATAAACTCTTGGGGAAAGCTGGACAGTTCAAGGTCTTCAGAGAAGAAGCTCCCCTCAGTCAAGTGTTTCGGCCCTTAACTCCTTACACCCTAAGGGGGCCGGGCCGCACCCAGGTCATGACTTCTAGATGCCCTAATTATTATGCAGAAATATATCATCGGGGGAAAAAAATAAAACCTTACTGTCCTGTCTGGGTTATGTTTAAGGGGGGCGTCGTGGCAGAATGGGTACGTGAGGCGTTGGACTTCAGATCCAGTGATCACCGGTGACTGGAGTTCAAGGCCCTGTTTCGGCACACGTGGTGTTGCGTTGTGTCCTTGGGAAAGGCACTTTAACTCCCATTTCCCTTCATCCCCCCCGGTGTGTGACCGGGTATAACCTGACCGTTTGGTGAAGGTTAACTCACTTGGGAGTACCAGTTGTCTCCCTTTCTTTCACCCACAGTGACCTTCGATAGGAAAGCATAAAAAAAAAACTACAAGCAGGAAAAAAATACCCCCCAAAATGGGTGGCGCTCTCAGTGTAGCGACGCGCTCTCCCTGGGGAGAGCGGCCCGAATTTCACACAGAGAAATCTGTTGAGATAAAAAAAAGAGTAATACAATACAATGCAACACAGTACAATACAATACAATACAGTACAGTACAATACAATACAATACAGTACAATACATCTGATGTCCAGTGAGTGTCTGGACGGCCCTGCCGAAGCTTTTGTCGTTAGAAATAGGTTTATTCTTTTGTCTTAATTCACCTCTTCCATTTCAAAACCATCCGTGTCAGTCACGTCAGCAACGGTGAAATTATGCCACCGTCGCCTATTAATTTTGTCGTTCGTACGGAGAGGGTTAACGTATTCTTGTCACCTAGTTCTGGTTTATGTTGATATAACAACATGTTTGATTTTAAAAAAAATTGAAATAATAATAATAATAATTATTATTATATTTATATAGCGCTGAATCTCGTGCAGAGACAAATCAAAGTGCTTTCGCACCAGCCATTCACACGCATGCGTAACTCTAAAACTGGAAAAAAACAAAAACAACTGAAGACAAGGAAGAGGCAGGGAAGGGAGGCTATTTTGGGAAGAGGTGCGTTTTAAGACCAGACTTGAAAGAGCTGAGTGTGGAGACCTGACGAAGAGAAAGAGGAAGTTCATTCCAACTGTAAGGTCCAGAGAGACAGAGAATGAACGGCGGCCAACAGTCAGCAACACATCTGCACCACAAAAAAAAGAAGAAAAAAAAAGAAAAAAAGAAACCATAACAGATCGCAACTGATATAGCCTACCTTGCAAAAATGTCTTGACAAAAGAAAAAAGGTTATCATAATTATTATCTTCATTTTGAGATTTATATTGTGTTGCTTGTGTTGCTTTGTACCACATTCCTATTTAATTTCACTGCATTATATTGCATAATATTGTATTCAATCATATTCTATAGTATCACTTTTTGTCACAGGACATTTCTCTGCCCCCCGTTGTGATGCCGGGGGTCTTTCAGTATATATATATATATATAAGCATCCCCGCCTTCTGGAAATTCTGCGCTAGAAATTTCCTCTTTTCTACTGCTCTCTTTATTTCTGCCCTTTTTCCCCCCCTTCACTGTTGTCTTCTGTTTCTGCCTTCCCAGTCCATTCATTCCCTTCTTTTTTTCGAGCAAGCCTTTCCCCCCCATTTTTTCCCGCAGCCTGTGACGTGCCACCTGTGCCATTCTGTTCTGGCAATTAGGTAGTGAAATTTGACACACTGGGATGGGTACTAGCTGTCCATTCTGCAGTGTTATTTGCCTATAAGCCTTTATAGGCATTTATTGTTTGGCTTTCAAGTACTGTTGTTGTTTTAACGATTTTGTTTTAATCTGGGGATGATAGATTGAGCGGAAGGGCTGACGTACTAAGCACAGCCTTGTCTTATTTGCGCTAAGGAGCTAAATGGTTAAAATAATGTGTCATAAATGTGTTTTGAAGGTTTATCTTTAGTGTGTGTGTGTGTGTGTGTGTGTGTGTGTGTGTGTGTGTGTGTGTGTGTGTGTGTGTGTGTTTCAGTTTTGCGTTTAACGTGGCTGGACATTTTGTGCAGTTCAGCGGCGGGGAGGTTGAGGGGTGGGGGGCTATATAGCTTTGTGACATAGTCCTTTGTCTTAATGTGGAGTGTTGGCCTAGTAGTAAAGCGTCCGTCTAGAAAGCGAGAGACTCTGAGCGCACTGGTTCGAATCCCACAGTCGCCAGTATTTTCTCCCCCTTCACAAGAAAGTCAAATTCGATAGGAAAACAAATGAAAAATACAGAAAAAGGTGGTGCTCTCAGAGTATAGACGCGCTCTCCATGAGGAGAGCAGCCCTAATTTTACGCAGAGGAATATGTGGTGACAAAAAGAGTAATACAATACAATACAATACAATACCTATGAAGCCAATTCACCAAACTCGTTTCTTGTTTACTATTTAACTCACTCAGTACGGCCAATCCTCTCTTCTCCTCTACACAGACCCCTCGGATGTCCAGTGGGTGTCTGAAAGACCCAACCTTTAGCTTCCGTCGTCAGAACTGTGGTATTCTTTGTCAACATTCACCTCTTCAGTATAAGAGCCTTCCGCTTGCAATATTTTGATGATGGTAACTGGGGTGAAACGCTGTTAACGTCGTCTCTTTCGCCGTTCGTATGGAGAGAGTTAATATTGATCCGTTAATTTCGCTGTGAAATCAGTTTTACTCCAAGTTCCGATCAAGACAGGAACACAGATTTGATTTGATGATTTTCAGCATTAAATATTTTTGATTTTTAGCCACTTAGTTTGTACACAATATTGTGGGGGAAAAAAATCGAAATACATTGGGGGCAAAATCTTTTTTGTTTGACATAGCATTTTGCCGTCGCGACATTTTCATCGCGAAGTAAATGTATGTGCTGCGATTGGTAACAATAAAAACCTTTGCAAGATGTGTCCGAACCACGAAAGAAAGAGACACAATTATGAGAAAGCCAAAATCCACACACGCATCAGAAACCCAACTTTCTCCTTCGAGGAGACAGGCAGACAGACGGACAGTATGAGGTGGGATTAAGATTTAGAAAAAAAGAGATCAAGTTGTTACAAAAGAGGGTAGGGGCTAACGTTTCGAAGATTCTCACGACATAATGTTTGCATGCACGCACGCACATATATACACACACACACGCCCACGTAAACACACACAAAGACACACACTGTGACACAGACACTGACACTTACGCATCAGCACTCACACACGCGCACACACACACACACACACGCACACACACACACACACACACACACACACACACACACACACACACGCGCGCGCGCGCGCGCACCATAAACCCATCACAAAGAAGACCCCCGAGCGAAGAGCCACGAGCTAGCCATCCACTCATCCCACCCAATTCACACCCACCTCACAACAACGAAGGATTTCACGGTCTTCAAACAGCAGGGAGCGGGGAGGGGGGACACACAGGACGAAGAAGAAGCAGGAAGGCAGCAGACGAGCCAAGAGGAGAGAGAGGGACAGACAGACAGACAGACAGACAGAGAAAGGTCTAGAACCAGTGGCAGGAAGACAGCCACGCTGTTCCAGACTGCAGCACGGATCAATGAACCAAACACTGGAACAGTCCTGGTCTCCCTACATCTGCAACATCGTCGGGCTCCCCCATCCCCAACCTCCCATACCCCCCTACAATGCACTAGAGACGCTTCGTCGGCACACTGATGTCGTATCCGGCGTCGAAGATATTCTCTTCTCTCCCCCCCCTCCTCCTCCGTATCCCTTAAAAAAAGAAAAAAAGAAAAAAAAAGAGAGAGACTCACCTCACTCAGTCTCTTTTTCACTGTCGGATTTCTTTGAATCGATCCATGGTGGTATCGATCAGTTGATCGATTTTACACACCATTGATTTGTCCAGTAGGTTGATCCATTGTCTTCTATCATCATTCTCATTGGTTCATGTGAAGAAATGCACATTCAACACAGACACACACTGACACACACTCACGAAGAATGTCCACCGTTCACAGCGAGTGAGAGACGACGGAACTGTCAGGTCGGTGACTTCCTCCGCTTCCCATGTGGACTGCCCCTCCCACGCCTCCTCTTTCCCCCCGGCTCTTCACTGTAGCAGATAGCGGGTCATGACTTGTCGTTGCGGTTCCCAAACGACCCCCCAAACACACACACACACACACACCCTCTCTCTCTCTGACAGCCAAGACCCGGAAGCGAATGGGAAAAGGCGTGTGGCGGGAGGTGGAAGAAGAGAAGGAGGAGGGGTGGCGGGAGGATACGCCGCGTGCTGGAGAGGCGGAGAGGGTGGTGAGGGTGAGGTGGAGTGGGTGGGGTGGGTGAGGAATCTTGCGCCAGTTTGAGAAATACTGGTCCCCCCCAGTCCGACTCGGGGTTCGTTCGGGTAATCAAGAAAGCCACGCGCGCGTTCTTCCACGCGCATCCCGCGCCCGCGTCGTGCTGTGCTGTGCTGTGCTCTGCTGTCCTGGCCTGCCTGTCCTGTGGCCGCCCAAAAGGACACACAGTGTGCAGTCTAGTGTTGCACGTGCCCACAGCTTCCAGCCGGCACTGTGCGTGGGGGAGGCCTGGCAGGCTGTCTGTCACGCCGTGAAATGTGGTCCCCATGTCCTCACGGTCAACAAACCCAGACCTCTGCAGCGGTGGCCTTGTAGCAATGCACCGGACCACGGGTCTAAAAAAAAAAGAAAAAAAAGGTGGATAGTGCATGCCTTCTTTGAGCCCCTTTGCTAAGTGAAGCCAGCGGAAGTATTTAATCAGCCATTTTGCTACTCGTGCGCGAAGCGGTAATTTCATATATGTAGCTGAGCGCTCAGCTGGCTACGATGATTGCTTCACGGCAAGCTTTCACTTGCTCGCGGCGTTAGTTAAGCTGACATTCCTTTGCACTACGTGTCACTGCACTTCCTGAACTAACTTTGGTAAATAAACCATTGGCAGATATCAATCAAGAAACAACATTTGGCATGTCGTGTGGGGGAGCAAGCATAGCATTTCATCGAAGGTACACGGTTACAGTTCAGAAACTACCACCAGTTAGGAGACGATTTCTCAACGGACTGACAGCCGGATAGGAGTCTCAGTATGGCGTCCAGTTGGCTTCAGCTTTCCTGGCCAATGAGCTATCCGTTTTATTTAAGACAGTGGCATCCGACCAGGAAGAGAGTGTTCACGGGTTCCAGCCCCAGGATTTTTTTTCCTCCACCCTCTCCCTTCCGTACACCAGACCTTGAGTGGCGGTATAGGTGCTAGTCCTTTTTTCGGATGAGATGATAAATCGAGGACCCGTATGCAGCGTGCAGTTAGCGGGCGTAAAACATCCTAAGGCAACATTAGGGTCGTCCCTGGCAAGGCTCCACATCGACGGTAAAAATAAGGACAGCAGACCGATTACACATTGAGAAATCTGTTGTGATGAAAAAAAAAAGTAAAAAAAGAAAAATAAAAATAAAAAAAGAAAAAAAAGTAGAATAAAATACAACACAATACAATACGATGCAATACAATACAACTGAACACAACACAATACAAAACGATACAATAGAACAATACAACACAATACAATACGCTGCAACACAATACAACGCAACACAACGCAGTACAATACAGTAAAGGAATACGATACAATACAATACAATACGCTACAACACAGTACAACACAGTACAATGCAATACAATACAATGCGATGCAACACAATATGATACAATGCAACACAATACAATACGATACAACACAATACAAGATAGTACAATACAATATCATATAATACAATAAAGCACAACACAATACAATGCAACAAAATACAACACAATAAGACAATACAACAAAACACAATGCAACACAACACAATACAATAAAACACAATACAATACGATATTATACAATGCAAACACAATACAACACAGTACAATACAATATCATACAACACAACGCAACACAATAAAACAATATGATACAACACAATACACTAAAATACAACACAATACAATACGATAAAACACAATACAATGCAACACAATACAACACAGTACAATACCATACAATACAATACAACAAAACACAATACAACACATCACAATACAATACAACACAACACAATACAACACAACACAACACAACACAATACAATACCATACAATACAACAAAACACAACACAATAAAACAATACGATACAACACAATACAATAAAATACAACACAATGCAACACAACACAATACAATAAAACACAATACAATACGATACAACACAATACAATGCAACACACTACAACACAGCACAATACAATACAACACAATACAATACAATACGATACAATACGATACGATACGATACAATACAATACAGGCCGACGGCGGTGAACGAGCACTCCATTGTGTAAGGTGTGGGCACAGCAAGGGAAGGTCGACAGTTGTTGCTAATTTTGTTGTTGTTGTTGTTATAATGCATTCTACGCACTGTGCTCTATGTTGATGGACTTTCGACAATGTCTTTTATGTAGATGGTCCGTAGACAATACTTCCTTCCAGGCAACGTAAAATTAATGCTCTTTTTGATAATGAGTTTTATGCAGGTACTCTGTTTCTATTGAGTTCGATATAATGTGCTCCTTGACGAACAAGCGTTCCTTGTTGATACTCTGTTGATCATGATTTCTGTGCTCGGGTGTGGCCGATGCATTCCATATTGATGCTCTGTTTTCAGTGTGTGTGTGTGTGTGTGTGTGTGTGTGTGTGTGTGTGTGTGTGTGTGTGTGTGTGAACAGCATCAGTCCTCGCACACACAGAAATTGTGCATCACGTTCTTTTAGTAAAGGTTCTCTCTCTCTCCCTCTATCTCTCTCTCTCTCTCTCTGAACAGCATTGACTTTTGCATACACATGGAAATCGTGTTGAGTTCATCACTCACCGTTTGTGTGTGTGTGTGTGTGTGTGTGTGCGCGCGCACAGTTTCACTGAAGAAGGGTGCTTTCTGTTTTGCACACGTGGAAATCGTGAATCAAGTTCTTCTATTGAAGGTCTCTCTCTCTCTGTTTCTGTCTCTGTCTTTCTCAACACTATCAAGGGTTGGTCCTTGTACACTTGGAAATCATGTTGAGTTCATTTCTCACTCTGTGTGTGTGTGTGTGTGTGTGTGTGTGTGTGTGTGTGTGTGTGTGTGTGTGTGTGTGTGTGTGTGTGTGTGTGTGTGTGTGTTCGTGTGTGTGTGTGTGTGTGTGTGTGTGTTCGTGTGTGTGTGTGTGTGTTCGTGTGTGTGTTCGTGTGTGTGTGTGTGTGTGTGTTCGTGTGTGTGTGTGTGTGTGTGTGTGTGTGTGTGTGTGTGTGTGTGTGTACATCTCCCCCCTCCCCCACCCACCTCTCTCTCTCAATGCACTGGTCCATCAACACATGACAATGGCGAAAAGATATGTGCAGTTCATCTTTGGAGGTGTGTGTGTGTGTGTGTGTGTGTGAAGGTTGTTGTTCTGCTATTCGCCCACTTGACCTTCTCACGCGTCCAGTTTTCATCAGCGATCTATGACGGGAAATCACTTGACTGAGAGAGGGGGGTGGGGGGTGGGGCTGGGGGTCTTCTTCTCTGAAGACCTTGTACTGTCCAGCTCTCCTGAGAGTTTCTTATCACCGGGAGGTACTTAATTGGAAACGACGTACTCTATTTCTTCTCCCTGTCTTCAAGAATGTTTGGGGATTGTTTACTCCCCTTGGACTACCAACACTGTCTAGAGATCTGAACTAGGGGTGGGTGGCCCCAGACCCCTTGTCCAGTCCCCTTAGTTAGGGACTGGCTACCCAAACAAACCCCACAACATAACAGCAAACCGGAACCTTTGTAAATGCCAGAATCTTCAACTTGATGAAGGCGAGCAGATACGAAAGAAGAAGACGACTCCCATTGGACGTGTTAGGTGTGACCTTCACCGTCACCTACATAAATCCCTTGATTGTATTGTATTGTATTGGATTGGATTGGATTGGATTGTTTTGTTTTGCATTGTATTACTCTCATTTGCCACAACAGATTTCTCTGTGTGAATTTCGGGCTGCTCACCCCAGGGAGAACGCGTCACTACATTGAGAGCGCCACCCTTTTTTTTTTGTTCTTTTGTAGCCGTGTACCGAGTGGGTATCTCAAGGGGGTACGGCACAAAAGACTTAACTAAATGATTGATTGAATGAAAGGATAGACAAGATCCCACGCACAGGCCAGGAACATATAGAGGCCAGTCACAAATGGGTTTTCTATTGTTTTATTTACAATATTCTAAAAGAAGAAGACTAAGAAGAAGAAATAGTGAGAAGAAGAAAACTAGGAGAAGACAATGAGAAGAGAAGACAGTGCCTGGAATGACACAAACAAATGTCATAAGTACAACATGTCAACACAAGTGAATAGTAAAGCACATGTATACATATTACATGGAAAGACTATCACTTGGGTTTGGGATACGCAACAACATAATGATAATACATTTAAATAGCTCAGTTACAGTGATTGAAGCAATGCTGACTTGGTGAAAGTACACTGACAGTATAGATTAGATAAAGCTTATACTGTGTCAAAGTAACTCAAATGAATCCGTTTATCATGTTGCACTATACTGAGTAAGCCGTATAGGAGAGAGCATGATAACTAAATTACAGTTAACAGACTGATACATACCAGGTGGCTTTAACCAATAGCTGATATTAACCCAATGCTATCTTGTAATCACAACAGCAGAATACTACACACATCTTAGAGTAGTGAGCACACTGTAGCAGTACAATTGATATCAGCATGTAAAATAATACATAAATAATAAACAAGATAATAGAATCAGTGGCTTTGATATTATACTGGCAAACTGATAGACCAGATAGTAAGTGAAGAACCACCATGGCTTAACCATTAAGTGGTGAATGAACTTTACGCACACACTAGAACATTCTGGAACAAACTCTCTGTGTCGAGAGACGTCACTGACTGTGACGTTAAGAATCAAATGGAACACTGCTCCATGCAGATGACGACATGGCAATTATTTAGATCAGTCATAGCCGATCTGTGACTAACTTGTCAAAGCAATAACTGAACAAAGAATTAACTGAACAAAGCAATAACTGAACATACTCATATAAACACAAGTACTGTGTCAAATAATACAATTTACAAATCAACACATTCTACACACTAGTACTTACAGCCATACGTAGCAAGATGTTGCTGTTGTGGGAACAACACTGACCACTACACAGCAAGAGACAAAGAGAGCAGGTGCTGGCCGCGGCTGGCTCGGGTGTGGAAGTGACCACTTATCACCCGCTCGGCCAATTTATACAAATTAGGCGAACTACAAAGACAATCACGTGGGCTGCAAACCAGATCGTCACTATCTGAAGAAATCTGATGAGAACTGTGCTTGTTACAAGGTGTTCAGTGACAGATCTCTAGATGATTACTGAACCGATTTGATGATAAGTTGCAAAAGAAAGAGCTCAACGCCTACTTTATAATGAGTGTAAAATGAAGTGTTGATTATTTAAGATGAATTTATAATCTTAATTTAAGTCACCTGAACAGGGTCAGTTTTAACGAGCTCGTCGCTGAAAATTACAAACTGCGTTAAATCAGTTTCACGTAGGTAAACATAAATGGAATAGATTTAAAGATGGAATTAAGACGATTCTGCCAGTATATAGTACTAGTAGTTTACTAATCCGACAAAAGAGCTATTAATTAAATACTGTGGAACAGAAACACAAGTTTCTTCTCAGCCAATGACGTACCGCGACGCGACACTGGTCGAGCAGTTAGCAGGTGGTCTGGCCAGGACAAAATGATGTAAGCAGAGTGACGTCACATATTCTGTGCAAGGGTTAGGACGGAAAACGTCGTCTGCTCTGGCTTGTGCGTGAATAGTGTTGGAGCAAGCATAGCGCACTTGGTCACATTTTGTTCCTGTTTTGTTTTCAGCCTCAGGCCACTATACAAACACGTGAGAAGGGAGGCGGGTGATGGGGGCGGGGGTGGGGGGGAACAATCTGGAGAAACATATCAACAGCAAGAACATTGTTATAATTTGAATTTCGCGTGCTGGCAAATCTCAACAGAATCAGACAATGCTGATAAAAAAAAAAGTCTTGGGGAATGTTTTTGGTTATCACTGATTGTCGTTCAGCCGGCAAAAATTCAAGGGTATGAGAGAGAAAAGAATATATATATATATATATATATATATATATATAGAGAGAGAGAGAGAGAGAGAGAGAGAGAGAGAGAGAGACAGACAGACAGACAGACAGACAGACAGACAGAAACAGATAGAGCAACTGAGCACACAGTCGATCAGAAACACACTTCTCTTGTGTGTCGGGGAAGACACTATCACTAACAGGCAGCGCTGCTTGCTGAAACTGATAAGTTGGCCAGACAGTGTGGTGGTCTGGCCGTTCCTCACTGTCAGTTTCTCCCCTGAAGTCTGTTGCACCACAGTGCCTCGGGCCCCGTGTGGAGAGATTGGGTTCAGTTCGAATCCCAGGGGCCGTTTTCAAGACGAACTTCATTTTGCCTTCAGGCAAGTTTACCTTTGACATGAGAGGGACCCGCGGGAAGAGTTTATCTTGAAGGTAAAAGTTGTCTTTGTATTGACGGCACGCGCGATGCACTCAGGCAACAAACCCATCGTCTGTCATTGAAAATCCAAGGATTCCCTTCGGCGCGTTTTCTGTTCTCACCCAACTACAGTGCAGAGCGTTGTCGAGAGAGTAAAACACGTGCAATCCGCAAAGCACGCCAGTTTAACTCACTCAGTACGACCGGTCTTCTCTTCTCCTCTACACAGACCCCTCGGGGGATGTCCAGTGGGTGTCTGAATGACCCAACCTTTAGCTTCCCTCGTCAGAATTGTGGTATCTTTGTCAACACTCACCTCTTCAGTATAAGAGCTTTCCGCTTGCAATATTTTGATGATGGTAATTGGGGTGAAACGCTGTTAACGTCGTCTCTTTCGCCGTTCGTATGGAGAGTTAACTCACTCAGTACGGCCAGTCCTCTCTTCTTCTTTACACAGACCCCTCGGATGTCCAGTGGGTGTCTGAATGACCCAACCTTTAGCTTCCGTCGTCAGAATTGTGGTATTCTTTGTCAACATTCACCTCTTCAGTATAAGAGCCTTCCGCTTGCAATATTTTGATGGTGGTAATTGGGGTGAAACGCTGTTAACGTCTTCTCTTTCGCCGTTCGTATGGAGAGAGTTAATGCATCAATGCTTGCTTGTGTCTCTTCATGTCATTGTTTTGCCTCGTACTTGTCAATGTGATTATATTTACTTTGATTTCTTTATCATGTCCGCATAAGTTTTTGTGCTTACTTGTTTCGTATTGGGTTGGGCTTAAATAAACCATGCTTGATGCCATTCCCATGCCTCTCTCTCTCTCTCTCTCTCTAGTCATGCGGTTGTTGATACTGATGACACATTTCTCTCTCTCTCTAGTCATGCGGTTGTCGATACTGATGACACATTTCTCTCTCTCTCTCTCTCTAGTCATGCGGTTGTCGATACTGATGACACATTTCTCTCTCTCTCTCTAGTCATGCGGTTGTCGATACTGATGACACATTTCTCTCATGCGGTTGTCGATACTGATGACACATTTCTCTCTCTCTCTCTCTCTCTCTCTAGTCATGCGGTTGTCGATACTGATGACACATTTCTCTCTCTCTCTCTCTAGTCATGCGGTTGTCGATACTGATGACACATTTCTCTCTCTCTCTCTCTCTCTCTCTCTCTCTCTCTCTCTCTCTCGTCATGCGGTTGTCGATACTGATGACACATTTTTCTCATGCGGTTGTCGATACTGATGACACATTTCTCTCTCTCTCTCTCTCTCTCTCTCTCTAGTCATGCAGTTGTCGATACTGATGACACATTTCTCTCTCTCTATCTCTCCCTCTCTCTGCCTCTCCCTTTTGTCAATCTGTGTGTGTGTGTGTGTGTGTGTGTGTGTGTGTGTGTGTGTGTGTTATCATATTCTTTCTGCTTGGCTTTTTTTTTTCTCTCCCTCTCTTTTTCTCTTTCTCCCCTTTTCATTAAATATATGTGTGCTATTGTAACTGATGTAGATTAGCAAGGACAGGTTGGAAGAATGGGCCATGCCCAAAATCTTAATCCTTGGATAAAAAAAAAAAAGTTTTGAGTTCTGAGTTCTGCGTTCTCTCTCCCTCTCCTCTCTTTCATTCGCTGTCTCTCACTCTCTCTCTCTCTTTCTCTCTCTCTCTTCTTCATATTTCTCCCTGTCTCTCCCCCAATCCCCCTCTGTCTCTCTCAGCATCTGTCTCTCTCTCTCTCTCTCTCTCGTTCTTTCTTCACCACTACTTCCACAGGCAATATCACAACAGGATGTTTGGGAAACATTCCTGGAAGGATGGACATCCGTGCGTTGAGGCAAGAACAGGCATTCAGCTCCATGCTGGTGTTGTACAGAAAACGTTTGGTCTATTGCACCTATTCATGGAGGTCTGTTTCTTGCAGAGATGCTATCAGTGCTGCACACACGTTGTCCATACCACACGGGCAAAGTGACAGAGGAAACGGTCACTCCATTCATCTGACACAGAGGTCTACGGCCTGTGGGAAAGACAATGGCTGACCAAAGGCGTCAGTGTATAATGCAACTGGGCATACACACACAAATACATACATACAGACAGACATGCATACAGACAGACAGACTGACAAAGAGACATCCATACAGACATTCATACATATGCATACAAACAGAAAGACGTTTTATCCCTGTGCCTCTTTCTGTCTCTGTCTCTGTCTGTCTCTATCTTGTCACAGAAAATGCCATTATTGGAGATATACAAGCAGGATTTGCTTAAGTACATTTTTTTTGCTACAAACCGAAAGTTTTACATTGCTTTATAGACTTCGGGAAAGCATTTGATTCAACTAGTTGAAATTCATTTATTCATTTATTTTTCGTGGAATAGCAGCATAAAAGGAAAGTTGTTCAAATATTATTGACAGCACGCGCAACAGTTTAAGAGCCCTGGTTAATAAAGATAGAAACAAATTCACTGAAGTTATAGATTGTGCTGCTGGGGTCAAACAGGGCAATGTCTCCAGCCCTGATATTTTTCTTTATTATTTATAAGCGTTGTTTTGAAGTTATCAGAAATGGCAGACATGGTGCAATTTTTCTTTATCCTGCTGTTGGCTGTTGATGTAATCTTAATGTCTGGAACTGTTGCTGGTTTGCAGAACCATTTGAATTATTTACACAGTGGTGCAGTTGCTCTGGACTTAAAAGTTAATTCACTTCTAAGTAATAAGATTGTGCTAAGAAAAGGAGGGTATTCATACAGTAGAAAAATATGGACCAGTTTTGAAAACTTGATAGCTGTTGTAAATGTTTATGAATATATTAGCATTTATTTTTCAACAAAATTAAGTGTCGCAGGTGCTTGTAAAAATAGCAAGTCGGGGAAATAATGAACTGTTGTGCATCATGCAAAAACAGTACTAGCTAAATAATAACTCATTTGAAATATTCTTGAAACAGTTTGATACAAAAATGCAGGCAAGCGTTCAGTATAGAGCTGTATTATTGGGTTTGGAAAAACCCCACAGCCAAACAGTGTGAAAAGGTGAATGTATCTATATACTTTGAAACGATGGGGGTAGAGAGACGTACATTAAATGATTCTGTTTATGGAGAAGCTAATAGTACCACATTGTCATAAGCTCTGTTTTGCATTGCGTAAGTTATTGACAATAGACTTCCACGTAACATCTGGTCAGTAGTTTTACACCTGAATGCTAGGGGTAAAGAAACTGGGCATCTAGTGTAAAAGTACGTTTGTTTGAATACGGATATGGACATGTCTAGATTAATCAAGGAATTCATGTTTATCACGTTTATGCTTACGTTCATTGAATGATTTTCGTCAAAGACTTATTGTGTCTGATCGGCTGAAGTTTTCATGACGATTATTACCCACAATAAAAGCTGGAAGACAGCTGTCCGACATCAATTTTCAGCAGCCTCATTGGCATAAGTAAGTTATTGACAACTCCTCGCGTCGCCGGCACATACGCACACTCGCGTGCATGCAAACAAAGAGAGCGAGACATATATAATGATAGATTAAGCGAACGAGCGAGTAGGAGCAGGGTGGGGGGCAGGGGGGAGGAGGGAGGGAGAGGGGGAGAGAAGAGAGAGAATCAGAGTTAGAAAAAGAGAGGGACTAGGGACAGACATTACCATTCATAATACGGGAGGGAACTTCGTAGACTGGCACTACTTAGTTCTGTAGCTGTAAGGGACGAATTGTCTCCCCTCTTAACATCCAAGACCGTGTGTGTGTGTGTGTGTGCGTGCGTGCGTGCGTGCGTGCGTGTGTGTGTGTGTGTGTGTGTGTGTGTGTGTGTGTGTGTGTGTGTGTGTGTGTGTGTGTGTGTGTGTGTGAATCGCTGACAATTCTACCCTCGCTGGACGAAAATAACTAACAAATGCTTTTACCTGGCAAGGCCACGGTCAGCCAGTTACAGTGCAGTAGTGTTGCTCTACCTTTTTTTAATTTTTTTTTATATATATATATCATAATTATTATTTATTTATTTATGTAAGCTTATATATATATATTTTTTTTTCTCAAGGCCTGACTAAGCGCGTTGGGTTACGCTGCTGGTCAGGCATCTGCTTGGCAGATGTGGTGTAGCGTATATGGATTTGTCCGAACGCAGTGACGCCTCCTTGAGCTACTGAAACTGAAACTGAAACAGTGTTGCTCTGGCTGAATTGTATGCCTTTCCACCAATATAAATGATGTTGTTACTTTAAAGTCGGAAAGACTAAAAAATCAATCAATCTATCAATCTGTCAATAAAATCCTTTTCGTCCTACCACCCCAAGATATATATAATATAGCCGAGTGGTTAAAGCGTTGGACTTTCAATCAGAGGGTCCCAGGTTCGAATCTCGGTAACGGCGCCTGGTGGGTAAAGGGTGGAGATTTTTTCCGATCTCTCAGGTCAACATATGTGCAGACCTGCTAGTGCCTGAACCCCCTTCGTGTGTATACGTACGCAGAAGATCAAATACGCACGTTAAAGATCCCGTAATCCATGTGGTTTATGGAAACAAGAATATACACAGCATGCGCATCCCCGAAAACGGAGTATGGTTGCCTACATGGCGGGGTAAAAAACAAACAAACAAAACAACAAACAAACAAACAAAAACGGTCATATACGTAAAGTGTTACATGTCTGTCTGAGTGTATATGTGTGCGTGCCTGAAATCTGATAGAACGACACAGGAAACGAATGACTGATAAGCACCCAATGGCAGCCGTCAGTCGGCTCTACCCAGGTAGGCAGTCTGTTGTGCAAATGACCCCGTGTTTGTAAAGCGCTTAGAGCTTGGTCTCCGACCGAGGATAGGCGCTATATAAGTATCCATATCAATCAATCTATCTATCCATCATTATCTTCTTTGCTCGCTTACAAATTCCTTCTTCGTTTTCTTTCTGTCACATTTATCCACCTTACCGTGACTACTAGTGTATGTCTGTATGTGTGTCTTTATGCAAAATTTGAATAAAATGTTTGGGCAAGAATTCCCCCTTAGTAATACCGTCAGGGCTTGAATACTATCATATTATAATATCAAATTTCAACCGGACAGTACAGTTAAGATGAAGGACAAACGCTAAAGGCATAGACTGTATATGCGTAACCTATATCAACTCCCTCTCTATGGTGATGGATTTCTCGCAATTAAAAGAAACTAACTTTATCTATACCGATTAATACTGAAACTGATGTGTGTGTGTGTGTGTGTGTGTGTGTGTGTGTGTGTGTGTGTGTGTGTGTGTGTGTGTGTGTGTGTGTGTGTGTGTGTGTGTGTGTGCAGTTGGTGAATATATATATTATGTTTCATGTAACAAAACCACACACACACACACACGCACACACACACACACACACACACACACACACACACACACACACACACACACACACACGAGTGGAAGTCAGAGACTATTTTAATTGGAGTAATAAATCATGTCAGCACTCATCACAAGTGACATGGTCTCTCATCTCACAGATGCCAATGAAGTTTTGGAATAAGTTGGATACACATTTCATGTCATTTCGTTCCATAGCAGCAAACCAATTCACCGAACAAAACATGAACATGACAGTAAAACCAATATATATCATTAAAAAAACAACAACAACACACCAAATAAAATCAACATCTTATCAGTATTAGGGCAGGTAAAAAAGTAAGAAAAAATGTACGTACTGTGCCATTTCCTGAGACAACACATTGAAACAGAATCACATTCATGAATTGAAAAAAAAAAGAAAAGAAATAATCATTCTCGCCAGCATCCAGTCCATCTCCATACCTGCCATCATACTGGAATACACTGTCCTCAAAATGACACACAGACAGAACACAGAGAGGGGAGAAGGTATTCACAGAAATAAATCAACCATGCGCAACTCCACATTGAAGACGCCATTATCTGTCACAGACAAGACCGTCGCGTTATTCTTTGGCATAATTATGATTTCAAAACGAACTGCCCGATACTGTACCGAAAAGTTACTCAACTCTTCAAGTATGGAAGTTACAAACACCGGAGTAGCTGGGCGTCGATCCTCGATGGATACGAAGCTCAGTGTTTTGCGGAGTTCCCGACGAAAATGCCTTTGAACGACATCGGTAATCGTTACATACCATGATTTTATTTTATTTTATTTTATTTTATTTATTTTTAATTTTTTTGCTGCCCCATCATCTGCACCGTTTCAGTGGCATTACTCCCACGCCGTTCATTTAGATTCTTCCATACACGGCCCCACCCGGGTTCGTCCGTCACAGTTCCAGTGTCGGCAGTCCGCAGGGAACCATCGATGTTAGGTCGCCAGAAGGCCACACACCAGAGGAGACCCTGCACTGCTGCTGAGTCACTTCGGTGGTGTTCAGTGGTGCCTGTTCTGATTTCACGTACTTAGGACACCACCTACTAAGCCCCCTACTAACGACAATAATGGCTTAGTCGCGGAACCAGACCGAGTGAGCGTCTCTCCCAGAGTGGAGATCGCCACCACGTCCCTCAACAACAGCCCCCCATGAATCTACCGACACTGAAGACACTGGCAGGACTCACCCCAAGCATGGAAGTGGAGGGGTATTACATACCATGATTTTGGTGGGAGTTCGTCGGTAAACAAACAACAACAACAAAACAAACAACAAATAGTGGGAGTTCGTTGGTAATTTCGGTGGGAGATGAGGCAAATATAGAGTAAGGAGAGTGTTGTTGAGGGTCACGTGACCAATCTGTGGCTCAAGAGTTTGATTTCTGGTTGGACTTTACTGTAAGCGGTTCTGTTAGCCATTGCAGTGAAAAGTTCATGCAGGACAAAGTGAAGAATCAAGAAAGGTCCGCATAGGCTTTCACTGAACGAGAATTCAACTTCACATCCGTTAATTATTCGGGACCGATGTCGAGCTGTTCGCTGCACATCGATCCAGGATCGATGCCCAGCGCCGGCCTGAAAACACAGTTGGGGATATCAAGGGCGTTTGGTCTCCAAACCCGGTTGGGCAAATTTTTAACCAGTCCCTGAAGAGATATCGGAATGAGAACCATTTCGCATCACATACCCTTTTTGCATTATGCACCAAATCTCGATATCACGCAAAAGCATTGTGTTTTGTGCACCATACTATTCTACAGTGCATCATTTCGTATTGCGTACACTATGTCTGCTCACTGTGAACACAACTCGTTTGCATGTTTATCCCCTTTGTCTGTTCCACGATCTGTTTTGACACTTTGGACAGCGAGGAAATCCATTACACTTTGGACAGTGAGTAAATCCATTACACTTTGGACAGTGAGGAAATCCAGCACGCTTTGGACAGTGAGTAAATCCATTACATTTTGGACAGTGAGGAAATCCATCACACTTTGGACAGCGAGGAAATCCATTACACTTTGGACAGCGAGGAAATCCATTACACTTTGGACAGTGGGGAAATCCATTACACTTTGGACAGTGAGTAAATCCATTACACTTTGGACAGTGAGGAAATCCAGCACGCTTTGGACAGTGAGGAAATCCATCACACTTTGGACACTTTGGACAGTGAGTAAATCCATTACACTTTGGACAGCGAGGAAATCCATCACACTTTGGACACTTTGGACAGCGAGGAAATCCATCACACTTTGGACAGCGAGGAAATCCATCACACTTTGGACAGTGAGGAAATCCATTACACTTTGGACAGTGAGGAAATCCATCACACTTTGGACAGCGAGGAAATCCATCACACTTTGGACAGTGAGGAAATCCATTACACTTTGGACAGTGAGGAAATCCATCACACTTTGGACAGTGAGGAAATCCAGCACGCTTTGGACAGTGGGGAAATCCATCACACTTTGGACAGTGAGGAAATCCAGCACGCTTTGGACAGTGAGGAAATCCATCACACTTTGGACAGTGAGGAAATCCAGCACGCTTTGGACAGTGAGGAAATCCAGCACGCTTTGGACAGTGAGTAAATCCATTACACTTTGGACAGCGAGGAAATCCATCACACTTTGGACAGTGATGGAATCCATTACGCTTTGGACAGTGAGGAAATCCATCACACTTTGGACACTTTGGACAGTGATGAAATCCATTACACTTTGGACAGTGAGGAAATCCAGCACGCTTTGGACAGAGAGTAAATCCATTACATTTTGGACAGTGAGGAAATCCATCACACTTTGGACAGTGAGGAAATCCATTACACTTTGGACAGCGAGGAAATCCATCACACTTTGGACAGCGAGGAAATCCATCACACTTTGGACACTTTGGACAGTGAGGAAATCCATTACACTTTGGACAGTGAGGAAATCCATCACGCTTTGGACAGTGAGTAAATCCATTACACTCTGGACAGTGAGGAAATCCATTACACTTTGGACAGTGGGGAAATCCATTACACTTTGGACAGTGAGGAAATTCATTACACTTTGGACAGTGAGGAAATCCATCACGCTTTGTACAGTGAGTAAATCCATTACACTTTGGACAGTGGGGAAATCCATTACACTTTGGACAGTGAGGAAATCCATCACGCTTTGTACAGTGAGTAAATCCATTACACTTTGGACAGTGGGGAAATCCATTACACTTTGGACAGTGAGGAAATTCATTACACTTTGGACAGTGAGGAAATCCATCACGCTTTGGACAGTGATGAAATCCATTACACTTTGGACACTTTGGACAGTGATGAAATCCATTACACTTTGGACAGTGATGAAATCCAGCACGCTTTGGACAGTGATGAAATCCATTACACTTTGGACAGTGAGGAAATCTATCACACTTTGGACAGTGAGGAAATCCATTATACTTTGGACAGTGAGGAAATCCATCACGCTTTGTACAGTGAGTAAATCCATTACACTTTGGACAGTGGGGAAATCCATTACACCTTGGACAGTGAGAAAATCCATTACACTTTGGACAGTGAAGAAATCCAGCACGCTTTGGACAGTGAGGAAATCCATCACACTTTGGACAGTGAGGAAATCCATTACACTTTGGACAGTGGGGAAATCCATTACACTTTGGACAGTGGGGAAATCAATTACACTTTGGACAGTGAGGAAATCCAGCACACTTTGGACAGTGAGGAAATCCATTACACTTTGGACAGTGAGGAAATCCAGCACGCTTTGGAAAGTGAGGAAATCCACTACACTTTGGACAGTGGGGAAATCCAGCACACTTTGGACCGTGAGGAAACCCATCACAAATTGTCTTGGAAACTGCGGAAATCCATTACTTTTCGGACAGTAAGGAAATTCACGACACCTTGGACAGTGACGAAATCTATTACACTTTAGACAGTGACACAAAATCCATTACACATTGGAGAGCAAGGAAATCCATTACACTGTGGACAGTAAGAAAACCCATTACACACTGGACATTGAAGAAATTCATTGCACTTTAGACAATGAGGAAGTCAATTACACTTTGGACAGTGACACGAAATCCATTACACTTTGGACAGTGAGAAAATCAAGATATTGCTATACACCTCTCTCTCTCTCTCTCTCTCTCTCTCTCTCTCAATTCAACAAAATGTGGATGGACTGATCACGTGTGTTCTGAAGTTCTGACTCTCATAAGTGAAACAGTTGTTTTTTTTTCAGATAGCATTCTGGTATGCTTTAGATACCAGTCTGTTTTGAAACTGTAGGAATATGTCTGCACATTAGAACAAAAAGGACGATAATCAGAAGAATAAGAAGAAGAAGAAGGAGGAGGAGGAGAAGGGGAAGGAGAGGCAAATGGGGAGGAGGAGAAGCATACTAAGAATAAAAGAGGAGAAGTCAGAAACCACATGTCCAGATCGACAGATGAACACCTGCTTCCACGAAAAACGAAACATAACACGCAACAATCAAGCTAACCAGCAGCAACAGAAATCACCATGACACATTCAAAACATGACGATCCCATGCAACCTTATTCCATAGTGATGTATAGACTTATAGATTATTATTATTATTATTTTTTGTTTGTTTGTTTGTTTGTTTGTTTTGTTCCAAATACAGAAATGCAACACAAAGATCTGTAAGTAAGAAGCATGTTAAAGACAGTAAGCTGACGATTGCCTTACACACACACACACACACACACACACACACACACACACACACACACACACATATATATATATATATATATATATATATATATATATATATATATAGAGAGAGAGAGAGAGAGAGAGAGAGAGAGAGAGAGAGAGACTGTGCGTGTATATATCTATAGATTGATAGACAGATATTGATTTAGATCGATAGATATATAGATATACAGAGATAGATATAGATATAGATGCAGACCAAACAAGCAGACAGAGACAGGCAGTCAGAAACTGAAAGAAAGAGAGACAGCGAAAGAGAGACAGACAAACGGACAGACATATAGATAAAGTGAGAAATACAAATTGTATTGTGTATCTTTTCAATCTTTTTTTTAATTTTTTTTTTTTTTATAGAGCCTCCAACCTCGTATTTTCCTCGGTATTTTCTTTTCTTTCCTTTCGTTTTGTTTTCTTCCTTTTTTTTTCTTTTCTTTTTTTTTAGCTGGTTTTATTTCGTGGGCCCTCTCCATCCTCATATTTTCCTCACTTACTCCTGCTCTTTTTTCCCCATTATGCGTATTGAGAAAGAGAGACAGACAGACAGACAGAGAGAGAGAGAGAGAAGGAGAGAGAGAGAGAGAGAGAGAGGGGGGTGGGGGGGGGTTGCAGACCCACCTTCATCTGATTTTCGTAGTTCCCCGTTTAATTTTTAGCGAGAACCACGGTCGCATGCCGCGTCTCTTTTTCCTGTATTTCCAGGTCATCGAAAGGCTAAAATCTCGCCGTGGAAATCGCTGATCTGACGAAAGGATTTTGAACATTTTCGGTGACTACATTGCAAGTTTACAAGATATATTTGGTTTTATCATTACACCCAATACTTGCTTTAGTCTTCTATGTTTACTTAAAGCGATTTTCTTGTCACTTTCCTGCTGTTGTGTATTCGACCTGATCCATTTAAAAACTCTTTCGAAAAGTTGTCCGAACAAAAGCAATGCAAACTCAGTAAAGTTAAACTTACGGTAGTGGGCTGCCCATGACGTCATATTTGTATTTGTATTGCTTTTTATCACAACAGATTTCTCTGTGTGAAATTCAGGCTGCTCTCCCCAGGGAGAGCGCGTCGCTATACTACAGCGCCACCCATTTTTTTGTATTTTTTCCTGCGTGCAGTTTTATTTATTTTTTCCTATCGAAGTGGATTTTTCTTCAGAATTTTGCCAGGAACAACCCTTTTGTTGCCGTGGGTTCTTTTACGTGCGCGAAGTGCATGCTGCACACGGGACCTCGGTTTATCGTCTCATCCGAATGACTAGCGCCCAGACCACCACTCAAGGTCTAGTGGAGGGGGAGAAAATATCGGCGGCTGAGCCGTGATTCGAACCAGCACGCTCAGATTTTCTCGCTTCCTAGTCGGACGCGTTACCTCTAGGCCATCACTCTACTTATATGACCTCCTTATATATGACCTCCTTCTCGCTCTGCAAGCGACGAAATGTCCCCCACGAAAGTGAGTCTGCAAACCCTCCCCTCCCTAGCATTATACAGTGCGTCCATTACCCATGTGACGGTGGAGGGAGGCCAGCTAGCTAGTCCTCATGTCATGATCGTGACAGATCGTTCAGTCTGATCCTGCCAGCGACTATAGCATTCTACACCTTCTCTTCCTCTGTCTTCTCTTCTTGTCCTGAACTCATTTTTTTCTATCTGGAAGGGGTGGGGTGTTAGAGTTACATGTTGCATCTTACATTTCCATCTGAGTGCATATGTGTGCGCACCTAAAATCTAGTTGAATGGCACAGGAAACGAATGATGAGTGCCCAATGGCAGCCATCAGTCGGCTCTACCCAGGTAGGCAGCCTGTTGTGCAAATGACTCCGTGTTTGTAAAGCGCTTAGAGGCTGGTCTCTGACCGAGGATAGGAGCTGTATAAGTATTCATTCACTCATTCGATTCATTCATTCTTCATTCTGATCTAGTGTCAGCTACGCTGGACAGGACACGTTGTCCGCATGATAGACAGCAGGATCCCGAAGATGCTCTTGTATGGCCAGCTGAAGGAAGGCCACCGCGAAATTGGAAGACCCTGCAAGCGCTTCAAGGACACCTTGAAGACAAACCTCAAAACCTGTGACATAGAAATCGCTTCCTGGGAAACTGATGCCCTTGACCGCTCTTGCTGGAGGATGCTGTGCTCTAGTGGCATAAAGACGTCTCAAAACAAGAGAACACTGGCCATTAAGGAGAAGCAGGAGCGAAGGAAGCAGGGCTCAACTTCTGGAGACGTTTTTCCTTGCAACACCTGTGGGAAGTGCTGTGCATCTAGAATCGGCCTCTTCTCCCATATGAGGACACACACCGACAGATAAGCCTGCCTGCCTACTCATCCGTCGGTCCGACGGGAGACTCCATCGTTCATTCTTCTTCTCTTCTTTTCCTGAACTATCTGGAAGGTGTGGGGTGGGGGGTGGTATTAGAGAGTGTGTAGTCTTATTACATGACCAGTAGTTCATCCGAGTCCCTTTATTCTTTCTTCTTCACATTGAGTCAGGCAGAAGTTCAAACCGAGTGACTGACAAGCTGGGTGACTGATAGTGCTGTGGCATTTCACAGTGGTCGTGTCACCTTCACATGACAAAAAAAAAAAAAAAAGGAAAGAAGACACACATACTGGAGAATGTATTGCTGCTGAAACAGCAACAAACAAATACATTCAAACCACTCATATACTTGCTCTTGATCTTAGAATGTATGCTAAATACCTGTACCTGTTCTCTCTTTGTTCACTCAACCAAAAAAGAATTATACATTGTATAATATTGAAAAAATTAATGAGACGATTTTACATTGCATGATAATAAAAAATAAAAAAAAAACAACTATAGGATATGCACATGCTGCTGTCTTTCTTTCTTTCTTTCTTGTGAGAGCATTATCTTTCCACAGCTTGCTTCCTTTGCTGTAGAGTCAAGACGAGTGACTTTTCCCTTGACTGTTGTTGTTGTTGTTGATGTTCAGTGTTTTCTTTGCGTAAACTGTAGGACCTGTGCTGGTAGGTATCATGATCGTCTCCATTAAGTTTGACTTTGATGGTTTACGTTGTAGGAGCCTAGTCGGCTATATACACAACAGGGGCGTAGGGGGTGGGGGTGGGGGTGGAGGTGGGTGGTGGGGTGGGGGATCGCTGTGTAGCTTCTACACAGCGCGCATGCTGCTGCTACTGCTGTGATGGTGGTCCTGTTCTCTTGCCGGCAGCTGTCAGTTTACTGACAAGTGGTTGTGTGTCAGTTCTGTTAAAAACAACAAGAACGACAACGATAACAAGTACAGCAACGACAACAATAATAAGAATAATCCTCCTCTTCCTCCTCCTCCTCCCCATCATCATCATCATGCAGAATAACCCTCACACCTCCCACACAGGGAGCTCATGTCGTTTACAATAAAGTTTATACATACACACACACATATGTATACACGCATTCAAGTACGACATACAGCACACACACAAGCGTGTGCACACTCAAACACCCTCCCCCCCAACACACACACACACCCACACACACCGACACCCCCCCCCCCCCCACACACACACACACAGCAGAAATTCAAGAAGCACATCAGCCAATGACGTTGTAGGCGGAATGGAAGAAATATGTTCTGAGAGGCTTTAAAAAAACAACAACTAAACTGGGGAATCCACGTGGCGAACAACTTGTTGTTCCAAACCACCTGGCCAGGACAGGAGAAAGGGTGGTGATCAAGGGAATTTGTTTTTTCTTTGCTTTGTTTCTTCGGGGAAATGTCAGTACCCTGGAATCAGCAGACCAAGAAGGAGTACCCTACAGATCGGAAGCAAGTCAAAGAGGTCACAGCAAGCTGTCTATAAATAGCCCAGCCGAGCACATAAGGGTCATCTTTCCGGGCTGAAGTCACAGAGCGATGTGGGATCAGTATAGGTTATGTACGTTGTCAAGGTTTCAGCCAAAATAACACTCCAACCACAGGCCCATTCATTGTTTCAAACGAGCATCATCAATATTGTCAGAATGAAAAAAAAAAGAAAAGATTCTGACTGTAAACATCTGTTCTGTCTTTTTAGCTGTGCGGGCTCCAGCCTTTTCAGGGACCACAGTATGTTTGTCACACACGCACAGTAATGCACACATGCCCATGATTATGCATTTGTAAACCAGAATGTATGTGCAGTTAGAAAACAAAGGGGGAAGAAAACAGATGGCAGTCTGTAATACAAGACGAATGGCACCGAAATACATGTAAATTAAAACGATTAACGATTAAACAAAAAAACAAAAAACATTCAAACTACACCAAGCTTACACAGCTGACTCTCTCCATTAATGGTGGACACCTCTCTCTCTCTCTTCTAAAATAGGCGGTTACCACTAAAACATGCCATGCACAGGAATTTGTCAGGTAAACAGATCATTAATGATCACCACGACCACGCCTATTTCAGCGGAAAAAAACCCCAAACATATCAGCGTCAGCTCTTTGATACGTTTTCACTTAGCCTACTGTTTGACTACAGTGTGCGTTTCACACCTTGTGTATACACCATCACTCTTGTTTTATCAGTAGGAACTACAAATAGCAACGTTTGTCTCTCTCTGGGAATATCCGAAACGAATGCTGAGGTGAGAAAGAAAGCGGGCAACTCACAGAGATATATACCCTTACATAAACGGGTCAATGAGACAACTTCTAACTTGAAGGAATTCAAGGGGCCGCCTCTCAATGCAGAAAGAGGGAACTGCCAAAGATGAACTGGCGGCAAACAGTGGAGAGAGAAAGAGAGAGAGACAAGCCTTAGACTTGTCAACAGACGATGAGGGTGACACCAGTAAACTGGCTGAGGACCGTGCACTATGGAGCGCCATGACTGCCTCAAGCGTCCACCGACACAGCATCATCAAAATCCTCTGTTTCAGTTTCGGTTTCTCAAGGAGACGTCACTGCGTTCGGACTAATCCATATACGCTACACCACATCTGCTAGGCAGATGCCTGACCAGCAGCATAACCCAACGCGCTCAGTCAAGCCTTGAGTGCATGCAGATATATTTGTGTACCAAAGAGAGTGGATTTCTTCCACTGAATTTCGCCAGAAAACAACACTCTTGTTGCCGTGGGCTTTTTTCAGTGCGCAAAGTGCTTGCTGCACACAGGACCTCGGTTTATCATCTCATCCGAACGACTAGACGCTCAGTTTGATTTTCCAGTCAAACGTGGGAGAAAGGGCGAGAGCGGGATTCGATCCCAGACCCTCACGGACTCTCTGCATTGGCAGAAGAGCGTCTTAACCATTCAGCCAGGACGAATAACGACAGCTCCTTTTGGTGTCTCATCTTGCTCTCTGCACTCCACAGTGCGTTGCTGTAACCGCCTTTCTCTCCGTTGAACCGATAGGTATCTTCCGCAGATTCTGCTGGATCCAGACTTCGCATGCATGGGTAGACACACCCCGGGGGCCAACTGTATGTGGCATGCACACAGCACGGTGGAGCTAGATGGCCGTCGGTGGCTCTCCTGAGCTGACGCCCTTTTATGGATCTCGTTTTTAATTCCATGAGGGTGTCTAGCCACCCGCCTCACCAGTCCCGGAAGGGAGCGGTGGGAGTGCCAGTTTAGTCGCCGGCAACCCAACCCGACCCTGAACAGGTTGTACTGGATTACAGGTTACCAGTAGCAGATCTAATGACCTGACCTGACTTCTCCATACATGCACGACTGTAAGCACCACGTGCTTTTTGCCGATGTACGCTGCTGTGTCTGAGGTTGCCTTCTGACACCTTTAAGGACAATTTTCTTTAAGTCATCTCCGTCAGGGTTGACCTCTTTTCTTTTGAAATGATTCATTTCCACCCTGGTGTTGGGTCAGGCATGAGCTACATACAACTTGGGCGGGGCTGTAGACAGCTGATACGTCAGTGTGGGTGGTTTTCTTGCACAAAAAGCGCGTGTGTGCACAAATGCGCACGTGCGTACCAAACACACACACACACACACACACACACACACACACACACACACACACACACACACACACACAGACACACACACAGACACATACACACACACACACACACGCACGCACGCACCCTCCCGCCACCCCTCCACCCTCCACACCCGCCCCCCCTTCCTCCTCGACACACACACGCACACACATACGAACACAAACACGCACTACAAAAACAGAACACTCATGTGCGCGCCTGTCGTTCAGAATCAGCATTCTTTGTTATTGGTTGGTTAACACACACACACACACACACACACACACACACACACACACAAACACACAGACAAACAAACACAAAGCCATGCACGGTGTCCCACAAAGTATGACAATGATGTTGATGTTGCCCGTGTTCAGGGGTCACATCTTAGGGCCTGTTGTATCAGCGAGGAAATTGCATAGATCGACAGACACGTTGTCACCACACTGTATCATCATTACCCCTTCATGAGACCATGTCCAGGCTTCCCCCCCCCCCCCCCAT
The DNA here is from genome assembly GCF_041734735.1 of Babylonia areolata. Lineage (NCBI taxonomy): Eukaryota > Metazoa > Mollusca > Gastropoda > Neogastropoda > Buccinidae > Babylonia > Babylonia areolata. Next base: position 10,918,873 of record NC_134895.1, read on the forward strand.
TCCACGCATTGTTATATATCTATCATTACCAGCTAAACCACATGAGATTCATCTTGGGTTGGGTTGCTCAATACGTGTGTCTTTCTTTCACAGTTTCAGCGTCTTCATCACCTGGGTAGTGTCGGAACACAGAAACGTGCAGTTTTCATTTAGAATTCAATGAAGAAGAAAAAAAAAAAAGTGCGGGGTTGTCGACTGTTTAGTGTTTGCTAGAAGTGGTTCTCCTCAGAGGAAGGGGGTTGGGGTAAGGGTACGGCACATTGACACGTGGGTATGGAGCGGTCACGAGACCATGCCTGGAGCAGCAAGTGGGTGGTGGACAAAGAGCTGGAAGCAGCTTTCCAGCGTTTCCAGATTTCAGCGATATCTCCAAAGTTCCTAAGTCTCAGCTTTAGCTCATAGGTTCCTAGGTTCCAGCGATATCTCCAGCGTTTCCAGGTTCCGGCGATAAATCTCCAACGTTTCCAGGTTTCAGTGGCATCTCCATTTCCCCAGGTTCCAGTGGTATCTCAAACGTTTCCAAGTTCCAGCGATATCTCCAACGTTTCCAGCGATATATCCAACGTTTTCAGGTTCCAGTGATATCTCCAAGGTTCCCCAAGGTTTCAACAGTAGCTCCATCCAGGTTCCAGTGATATCTCCAACATTCCCCAGGTTACAGCGATATCTCCAAGGTTCCAGTGATATCTCCAGGATTCCCCAAGGTTCCAGCGATATCTCTAAGATCTCCAAGGTTCCAGAGATATCTTCAAGAGTCCCCAGGTTCCAGTAACAGGTTCCAGGTGTTATCTCCAGGATTCCCCAAGCTTACAGCGACATCTCCAGCATCCCCCACAAAGACTTCACCCAGTGACGGCCCTAGTGGCGACGGCTGAAGAGTCGGAGGAGGGATGGGGGCGGGGAGAAGGAGGAAGAGGAGGAGCCTTGCACGCTGTCACTGCTGTTGGAGCGGCTGCTGCTGCAGACACTGCTGCCCGTGCTGGTGGCCGTGGTGTCCGGAGAGGGCAGCTCCAGGGGACGTGCCAGCAGCCGGAGCTGATCGTCGTCGTTGTCGTCGTCGTCGTCGTCGTCATCATCATCGCCGCCAGCCTTGTTCCTCTTGCTGCCCGGGGCCGCCGGCCTCATGCTGGGCCAGCTGTTGGCCAGCCCCACCACCTCCCTCCGCCGTGACCGCGCCCCCGTCACCATCCGGCTCAGCGCCGACCTCAGCCGCTCCGCCTCCTCGCGCGACACCTGGGACCGCCGCCTGAACTCCAGGCAGGAGGAGGACGGGTGGTGGTGGTGGGTGGGGGTGGAGGCGGAGGAGGAGAAGGGTGTCTTGGCTTTGTGGTGGTGGTGGTGCTGGTGGTCTCCGGCCTCTCCTCCTCCTCCTGCTCCTGCTGCTGTTGCTGAGGCGGTAGTGGCGGCACAACACTGCTGCAGCCTCTGGGTCTGGGTCTGCAGAGGCAGGAAGGTGAAGGGGAGGAGGAGGTGGGTGGTGGTGGAGGTGTCTAGCACAGTGGGAACCATGCCGCGGCTCCTCATGCCTTCCCCTGACGTGCCCCTGTGCGGAAAGCTGCCCGCTGTCTCCGCTCTGGTCTCTGAGGACCAGGAGGACGGGGGTTTCTCTCTGATGCTGGTGGTGGTGGTGGTGGGCAGGCTCTGGCGGCGCAGGAAGTGGTAGCAGGGGCAGCTGTCCTTTCGCACCCCCGGGAAGAGCCCCAGGTCCTTGCGCAGCGCCACCGGCAGGCTGTGCCTGCGTGGAGGACCCCCCGGCCCCAGAAACCGTAACTGTTCCTCCTGGCTGAGGGAAGGAGGGATGGGGTGGAGGAGGAGGGGGAGGTGGTGGTGGTTGTGGTTGTGGTGGTGGCGGTGGTGATTGTTGTTGTGGCGGTGGTTGTGTTGGTGGTTGTGGTGGTGGCCGCTGCCGCTGCCTTCCTCGACGGGGTCCGTGTCCGTCTGGTAGACGAAGGCGAGGTTGACATTGTTCTCCACCGTGTCTGCCTCCTCCCCATCCCCCTCCTCCTCCTCCTCCTCTTCCCCTTCCTCTCCCTCCTCCTCCTCCTCCTCATCTAGGAAGTAGCTGATGCCTGGCAGGGTGTCCTCCCCTCTCTCATCACCCACTCCTCCCATCAACCAGATCACCTCCTCAGTCACACTGCGGGTCCTGTTGTTGTAGCTGGTGCTGTTCGTGTCCACCGCCCGCTCCTCCCCGCCACCACCACTGCCGCCGGCAACACCACCACTATCGCCGCAACTGCCGCCGGTTTCTTGGGAATCGGCTCCGGCGGATGTGGAGGATTCGGACCGGTCCGCTGTCGCCGTGCCGGGAGCGTGTGGCTCTGTGTGGCGGACGTCCCGCCACCTGTGGAGGTTGTTCCGGAGGTTGTCCAGCATCTGCTGGCTGAGGTCCGTGCCCAAGAAGCGGTGCCACTCCTCGATCAGCGGCAGGGCCAGTCCCTCGATGAACCCTGCGCACAGACACACACCCAGACACACACACACACACACACACACACACACACACACACACACACACACACACAGATGCAAGAAACATTACTGACATATTTTGTCCTAAAACAATTCATTTTCCATCTGCAGATTAGAGAAATGATTTGCCTCTTATGAAAATCATTATGATAATGTTTTCCCATGAAACCATACATTTTCTTTATGTTCTTATGTAACTCCGAGTTACCAGTGTGTTTTTCTTCAACAGAGCCGATATGTTAAAGTCTCAAATCCCTGAACTGAAATCATCTTCAATGTTGACGATCTTCAGCAGTCCATTGCTAATGTATGACTTTTTCAACTCCTTGTTAAACAGTCCAGTTGGTTCGCTGTTATAGTTGTTAGTTTTTCATTAGAAATATGTTATATTGTTATAATTTTTTGTTTATTTTTTAAACAAAACTTAAATCAATAATTTTCACACACACACATACACACACACACACACACACACACACACACACACACACACACACACACACACACACACACACACACACACACACACACACACACACACACACACACACACACACACACACACACACACACACACACACACACACACACACACACACACACACAAAACGGTTTCCAGTTTCCGTTTCTCAAGAGGGGCTTCACTGCGAACAAATCCCAAATCAAGAAAATATTGAATACTTTGACCTGCTGTTGGGCAGGAGAGGAAATAGAGCACAACAGTTTTCAGTTTCAGTTTCTGAAAAGGGGCTTCACTGCTCAGTTACAGTTAGGCCAACAGCAGAACCGAGAGCTGAAGGAGTTAGGCCAACAGCAGAACCGAGAGCTGAAGGAGTTAGGCCAACAGCAGAACCAAGAGCTGAAGGAGTTAGGCCAACAGCAGAACCAAGAGCTGAAGGAGTTAGGCCAACAGCAGAACCGAGAGCTGAAGGAGTTAGGCCAACAGCAGAACCAAGAGCTGAAGGAGTTAGGCCAACAGCAGAACCAAGAGCTGAAGGAGTTAGGCCAACGAGCTGAAGGAGTTAGGCCAACAGCAGAACCAAGAGCTGAAGGAGTTAGGCCAACAGCAGAACCAAGAGCTGAAGGAGTTAGGCCAACAGCAGAACCAAGAGCTGAAAGAGTTAGGCCAACGAGCTGAAGGAGTTAGGCCAACAGCAGAACCAAGAGCTGAAGGAGTTAGGCCAACAGCAGAACCAAGAGCTGAAGGAGTTAGGCCAACAGCAGAACCAAGAGCTGAAGGAGTCAGGCCAACAGCAGAACCAAGAGCTGAAGGGTCAATGGTTTCTGCATTGTAACGGGAACTCATTTTCAGCTTTGTCTTTTTTTTCTGAAGCTCTATAACTCTCAAACAAGGAGGCAAGATTGATGAATCACTGAGTGATCAATCGTTCAACGGATGTAGGTAGTGGAGTGTTGGCCTGGAGGTAACGCGTCCGCCAAGGAAGCGAGAATATCTGAGTGCACTGGTTCGAATCACACAGGCAGTCACCAGTATTTTCTCCCCCTCCACTAGACCTTGAGTGGTGGTCTGGACGCTAGTCATTCGGATGAGACGATATACCGAGGTTCCGTGTGCAGCATGTATTTAGCGCACGTAAAAGAACCCACGGCAACAAAAGGGTTGTCCATGGCAAAACTGTAGAGAAATCCACTTCGATGGGAAACAAATAAAAATGCAGGCAGAAAAAAAAATACAACAAATGGGTGGTGCTGTTAGTGCAGCGACGCGCTCTCCCCGGGGGAGAGGAGCCCGAATTTTACAAGAGAAATATGTTGTGACAAAAAGAGTAATACAAATACCAATACAACTACAAAAGAAGCTACACAGGAACTCACCGATCTGGATCTGGGCGACGGTCAGAACCTGCGTGTCCATTCTCTCGGAGACCGTCAGTTGTAGCTTCCTCTCCATGCCCACTGGAACAGTCGTGTTACTTTATACAAACGGGAAAAATATGATGTAATGTATGAGTATGCTATTTACTTTTATGAACAGTGCCAGATATGATGTAAGGTATGTATAATTAATGAAGTCTCCCGTCGGACCGACGGACGAGTAGGCAGGCAGGCTTATCTGTCGGTGTCTGTCCTCATATGGGAGAAGAGGCCGATTCTAGATGTGCAGCACTTCCCACAGGTGTTGCAAGGGGAAACGTCTCCAGAAATGGAGCCCTGCTTCCTTCGCTCACGCTTCTCCTTAATGGCCAGCGTTCTCTTGTTTTCAAACGTCTTTATGACACTAGAGCACAGCATCCTCCAGCGAGAGCGGTGAAGGGCATCAGTTTCTCAGGAAGCGATTTCTATGTCACAGGCTTTGAGGCTTGTCTTCAAGGTATCCTTGAAGCGCTTGCAGGGTCTTTCAAGTTCACGGAGGCCTTCCTTCAGCTGGCTATACAAGAGCATCTTCGGGATCCTGCTGTCTGTCATGCGGACAACGTGTCCTGTATATATATGCTGACTTTATTTACAGTGCCAGATGGCTGCCGCACAAACGTAGGATGTAATACATAGGATGTAATGTATATATATGCTTGCTTTAATAACAGTGCAAGATAGGATGTAATGTATGTGTATGCTAACTTTATTTACAGTGCCAGATATCTGGCTACCGTACACACTATGAATCGCAACTGATTTGTGTATCCATTTCACGTGTTATTATGAAGAAATTATTTTCTTTTCATTATATTTTTGCTCATGTGATGTGACTTGAGCATAACTGTTTAAATGAAAGGCGGAATCGAAATTGATTAGTAGTAGTAGTAGCAGCAGTAGTAGTAGCAGAAGCAACAGCAGTAGCAACAGCAATAGCAACAGCAACAACAGCAGCAGCAAGAGCAACAACAGTAGCAACAACAACAGCAGCAGCAACAGCAATAACAACAGCAGCAGCAACAGCAACAACAACAGCAGCAACAGCAACAACAACAGCAGCAAGAGCAACAACAGTAGAGTAGCAACTGCAACAACAACAGCAGCAGCAACAGCAACAACAACAGCAGCAGCAACAGCAATAACAACAGCAGCAGCAACAGCAACAACAACAGCAGCAGCAACAGCAACAACAACAGCAGCAGCAACAGCAACAACAACAGCAGCAGCAACAACAACAACAGCAGCAACAACGACAGCAACAACAACACTAGAGTAGCAACAGCAACAACAACAACAGCAGCAACAGCAGCAGTAGCAACAACAACAACAGCAGCAGCAGCAACAACAACTTGCAACAGCAGAAGCAACAACAGTAGAGTGGCAACAGCAATAACAGCAACAACAACAACAACAACAACAACAGCAACAGTAGCAGCAACAACAGCAGCAGTAGCAACAGCAACAACAACAGCAGCAGCAGCAGCAATAGCAACAACAGCAGCAACAACAACACCAGCAGCAACAACAACTTGCAGCAGCAGTAGCAACAGCAACAACAGCAACAGCAACAACAGCAACAGGAGCAGCAGCAACATCACCACCAGCATGAGCCTTACACAACACACACAGAGTGTCATACACACCCACCTTGTCGAGAGAATTCCTGACACACCTGACGGCTCCATTTCTCACTGACTCCCCATCGGCGACACGGATTGGACACGTCGGCACACTTCATAGCCACCTGCAAACAGTTTCAGATTTCCGTTTCCGTTTCAGTTTCTCAAGGAGGCGACACAGTGTTCGTGCAAACCCATACAACGCTTTCCATACACCACACAACATCTGCTAGGCAGATATTCGCCTGACCAGCAGAATAACCCAACGCGCTTCGTTTTTAGTAAGACTTTGGAGTGTATGCTTTTACTGTCAGGTCAGGGGCATAGCCCTTGCTTCCGGTACCATGTTACCCAGTATGTTTTCCCTTGCAACACCTGTGGGAAGTGCTGCGCATCCATGAATCGGCCTCTTCTCCCATATGAGGACACACACACCGACAGATAAGTCTGCCTGCCTGTCCGACGGGAGACTCCATCACAGGTGTACATTCTTTATAATTATATTTGTGTACATATCTGAGTGGGGTTTCTTTTCGCATAATTATTTTGCCCAGAGGACAACACTCTCGTTGCCATGGGTTCTTTGTCAGTGCGCCAGCCAAGTGCGTGCTGCACACATCGGGACCTCGGTTTATCGTCTCATCCGAATGACTGATTGGACGCTCAGTTTGAATTTTTCAGTCAAACTTGGGAGAAAGGGCGAGAAGGAGGTTCGAACCTACACCCTCAACGGAGTCGCTGTATTGGCCATTGTGCCACCTTCCTCCTGAATACCTGTAAACACACTGTGCCATGGAGCCGGGTCACCATCATGCCTTCCTTCACTGAATGAACTGAAACTGATTTGCTTGCACTGGAACTTTTTAGTGTAATGAAGGATGGCCATGATGATTTATTTGTTTGTTGTTTCATTTTTATGTTGGACACGTGCTGCTGCCAAAAATAAAAAAAAATCTCTGTACTAAAGTATAGAAAATAAAGAGAGAGGGGGGGTGGGAGAGAGAGAGAATGAGAGAGAGGGGGAGGAAAGAGAGAGGGGGAGAGGAAGGGAGAGAGAGGGAGAGAGAGAGAGTGACGGAGAGAGTGAGGAAGAGAGAGGGAGAGGGAGGAAGGGAGGGAGAGAGGGACACACACACAAGGTCCCATACAACAATGTGCTGTCTCACACTGCATAAAATGTTAATGTCAACTTCATACCATTGTGCCAGTCAAGGTTCCATATCAAAGGTCGCTTTTTTGTTGTTTGTTTGTTTGTTTTTTGTTTTGCTTTTTTTGAAAGTTACAGATATCTTTTGATGCTCCCCTAACAAAAGAAATAAAAGCTGGTAGATTTAATCGATAGTTAAAATCTCTCTAGAAAGCTTGGAGAGAGAGAGAGAGAGACAGACAGACAGACAGACAGACAGACAGGCAGACAGACAGAGACAGACAGAGACTACGAAAACCAAACGAACCTCCAAAATAAACTTGCGGTGCTCTTCATTGGAAAGACGAATGTTTTTGGGGGCGCTCTGTCTGCCCTGTACACAAAGAGTCCAAGTCAGGTGAGAACAGCAGAAGCAGTTTCATTTATTTTCCACTCTTCAACCAAATACACACACACACACACACACACACACACACACATACATACATACACACACGCACGCACGCACGCACGCACACACACTCGCTTACAAACACACACACACACACACACACACACACCACCACCACCACCACCACCACCACCACCACCACCGCCACCAACAACAACAACACCATAACCAACACCACCGTCACCGCCACCACCAACACCATCACCAACACCACCGCCACCACCAACACCATCACCAACACCCCGCCACCACCACCATCACCAGCACCACCGCCACCAACACCATCACCAACACCACCACCACCGCCACCAACACCACTACCATCACCAACACCACCACCACCACCGCCACCACCACCACCACCACCACCACCAACACCATTACCAACACCACCGCCAACACCACCACCATCACCAACACCACCAACACCAACGCCATCACCAAGACCACCACCAACACCATCATCACCAACAAAAAACAACACCAACAAACGTGATACATTACAAGATCAAGACTCTGCAATGACGGCCAATAAACAAAGCAATAAAACGATGATTCATCCCCGTTTTGCGTTACTTACTTTAAAGTCATCGATAAAAGCATCATGCTTTGCCATGTCCGTGGCCAGAATCATTGACTTGAACAGTTCTTTGAAACAGGTCCTGTGGAAGGCAACGAAAGCATCTGTGACCATCATGTTATAGTACGTGTGTTGGTCATCGGCTGACACGTCTTCTCTGTCTCCCATACACCGAAAAAACAAACAAACCCAGAAAGAGAATAGAATAGAATACTACCAAGTGTACCGGAGTCACAAGGAATATTGGGGGAAGGGGGTGGGGGGTAGTACATAACAAGATACGAACATAAATTAAAAAAAATCATACACAAACACGGATACAGTAGAAATTAGGATACATACAAGTGCATATCAATATAAAAGCTTGTGCATACTCACACATGCACGCACTGCACACACACACACACACACACACACACACACACACACACACACACACACACACACACACACACACACACACACACACACACACACACACACACACACACACACACATACAAAAAAATGATTAATTGTGTGTTTTTCATTCGTTCATTCATTTACCATTGCACTTGTGTCTTATAAACCTTACGGTTTCATGAAAATAAAATCTATTCTATTCTATTCACACACACACACACACACACACACACACACACACACACACACGTTTGAACAGAAACTGCACATTACATGTGGATGGGGCTGATGACTAGATCTTCAGGTAGATGGTTGTTGATTGCACAATTCTATTTATCATACTGAATTTGTTCGAGAGACAGGGCATTGACTGCTTTGGGGGAAAAGCTATCGGCGAAACGACTGGTTTTTGTCCTTATACTCCTGTACCGCCGACCAGAGGGGAGCATCTCGAAAATCCCAAAAGCTGGATGTGATTCGTCCTGGCTGATTGATTTTGCTTTTTTGGGTAGCCGCTTATAATAAATAAATATGTCTTCTAGAGAAGGTTGATCAGCCCCGGTAATCTTGGTGGCAGTTTTTACGATTCTGTTAAGGACTGCAACTTCTGCCTTGGAAATGTTTCCGTGCCAAACAGTAATAGCGAAAGTTAGCACACTTTCAATGACTGCTCGGTAGAAATTACAAGGACAGCGTGTTTGCCTTTTCATACCTTGGTCCTGTATGATCAATGGTTTCTCCATTACATCGGGACGTCATTAAATTTATAGCTTAGTCTTTTGTGAAGGACCGTGACTCTCAAACTAGGAGGCAAGATTGCACCGGCTCTGAACTCACTCAGTACGGCCAGTCCTCTCTTCTGCTCTACACAGACCCCTCGGATGTCCAGTGGGTGTCTGAATGACCCAACCTTTAGCTTCCGTCGTCAGAATTGTGGTATTCTTTGTCAAAATTCACCTCTTCAGTATAAGAGCGTTCCGCTTGTAATATTTTGATGATGGTAACTGGGATGAAACGCTGTTAACGTCGTCTGTTTCGCCGTTCGTATGGAGAGAGTTAATGCTACAGCCTTGGGGGCTAGTTGGCCTTTGGGAACCATCCCAACGCCAACTGTCCTAAAACCCTCTTAACCGAGAGAGTGCGGATGTAACTTGGGCAAGATATTCTCCGCTCTAATCAAATTCTAGCCCAAATAGTTGGGACAGCAGTTGCCTCCTCTGCTGTTCTGATGGTTCATAGTCGGACAATACTGACTATCATACATACCTTGGTCCTGTCAAATGGAATAAGTTTCCTACTAAATTCGACGTGCTGGAAGATAATTATTCTGGCCTCAAAACACATCTGTACAAATCTGCTCTTATGGATGCCAAGGTGTTGAGGCATGTTGTGCGGCATGTGTGATGTGTGTGTGTGTGTGTGTGTGTGTGTGTGTGTGTGTGTGTGTGTGTGTGTGTGTATGTGTGTGTGTGTGTGTGTGAATGTGTGTGTTTTATAATGTGTGTGTGTGTGTGTGTGTGTGTGTGTGTGTGTTTGTATTGTGTATGTACTGTGTGTGTGTGTGTGTGTGTGTGTGTGTGCGCGCGCGCGCGCGAGGGAGTGTCCGTGTGGGTGTTGTATGTGCATGTGCATATGCAAGAGAGAGAGAGAGATACAAAATTTGTGTGTGTGTGTTTGGAAAGTACCATATTGCATCTTTTGATTCACGGGAGATTCAAAGGCGCATTGACGAAGCGATTATTCTAGGGATTAGGGTATCTATCTACATCATCTTTATTTTCTCCCTGTTCTGTGTAATGTCTACCATTATTTGTTCAATCCTAACACAGCTTTCGATGTGTCCTGCTCCATGTTTCGCTGTAATGTCAACAGCAACGAAGGGCGTGGCGGGCTGGGGGGAACAGAAGGAAAACTTACCAGTCTTTCTTACTGAGGTGAGACAACAGACCCGTCTTATGGATCAGCCCCATCCCGAACATCCAGTGGTGATCCTCTAAAGATGTCCTCTCCTGCAAAACCACATAGAATAGTTAAAGGTGTAAAGGTTTAAACATCCGTAGTCTTTGGGGATTTTGGGGGTCACCGGGGCAGTGATTTCATATGCACTGTGTCCTCTCCTTCCGCCGTTTTAACCTTTCCCCCAAACCGAAGTCAGGTACCCATTCACACCTGGGTGGAGTGAGGAAAATGTGAGTAAAAAAAACTGTCCCCATGGATAGAACGCCATGCAGTAACAGGGGTCTCGAACCTAGATCATTGGAGAACACTGAACCAAACTTTCAAACGCCTAACCTTTTTGCAAATGTGCCTCAACAGTGAACACTGAAGACTGACGTGGCATTTTTTTTTTATGTTTCTCATTAACTCTTTTTGTACTAAGGTACACTGTAGCGTACCTCACGCACACAACGCTTTGTTACTGTGGTACGCTATAGCGTACCGTGAGTTTTAAAAATTCGTAGTTCGTATGTTTACGGTTTTACGCGAAACTAAACGGCACAGCTCTGT
>NC_134895.1:10939926-10942426 GCF_041734735.1 Babylonia areolata
CCTTGCAGGGAATCATTCATCTGATGTGACTATGAATTTGTAACCACCCTCAATGACATGGGCCAGTGGCCTATTCATTAACTCTCTCCATACGAACGGCGAAAGAGACGACGTTAACAGCGTTTCATCCCATTTACCATCATCAAAATATTGCAAGCAGAAGGCTCTTATACTGAAGAGGTGAATGTTGACAAAGAATACCACAGTTCTGACGACGAAAGCTAAAGGTTGGGTCATTCAGACACCTACTGAATATCCGAGGGGTCTGTGTAGAGGAGAAGAGAGGACTGGCCGTACTGAGTGAGTTAAACCATTCAGTGTTCAGTGTTCTCTCTCTCTCTCAATTTTCTTTTGTGGTCAGTGTTGGAATTTGTTGCTTGGTGAATTGATAGAAGAATGAACGGAGTTATTATGTGTTGTGTGGCCTGTTGGCTGCGATTTTTTTCTTCAAAGAAGGAGCTTTGTTTTATTTCATTATTTGCTTTCAACACTTTATTCGTTTATTTGAATGGTTTGTAATACAATGAATGTATTCCTTTACCCATGTCACAAGGACCTCGTGGCCAGTGACACTGAAGTGTCAAAGCGTCTCTCTCTCTCTCTCACTCTCTCTATGCTTTGCTCTTTACATGTCATGCATTATTTATATGCTTATTTGTCATAGATGCAAGTTCCATGATGATGTGTATGTGTATGCTGATGTATATTATGCATGAATGTCATGTCTAGAAATCTTTGTTATTTTTTGTGAATATTTTTGTTAATTTTTTTTTCTTTGTCCCAAGGACAGGATGTAAAGATAGACATATGCATGCTTATTCCACTTCCCTCATTAACGTTCGGCCGTTCGTGGCCCTTCCCCCCTCCCCCTCTCTCTATCCGTCCCTCTCCCCCCGCTCTCTCTCCCTCTCTCCGTCCCCCTCTCTCCCCCCCCCTCTCTCTCTCTTCCTTCAACCCTCTCTCTCTTTCCGCCCCTCTCTCTTTCCCCTCCTTCTCTCTCTCACCTCTCTCTCTCTTTATATACCTCTCTCTCTCTCCCTCTTTATCGCTCTCCACCCCTCTCTCTTTCCCATCCCCCCATCTCTCTCTTTCTTCCTCCCCCCCTGTTTCTTTTTCCTCCTCCCTCTCCCTCTCTCCCTCCATCCCTCTCTCTCTCTCTCTTTCTACCCTCCTCTCTCTCCCTCTCTTTCTACCTTTCTCTCTCTCCCTCTTTCCTTCTCTCCCTCCCTCCACCTCCAGACAGGTGGAAAATGAACCGAGTTCCTAACAAGAAGAACTTGCAAAGAGAAAACACGGTGTGCCAGACTCCAACCACCCTGCTGTGTTTTACCCCCCAGGGTCATTTTGGGTTATCCTCCAGTGCAGCGACCCTCGGGGTCATTTGTGGCCAATAAAGATCAGATTGACCAGCGACAACCTCACCCATTATGGGATTTACCCCATTTTTAATCAAGCTATTTGAACAAGGGAGGGGGGTGGGGTGGGTGGGGTGAGAGGGGGGTCGTTCTGAGCTGGCTTTACTCTCTCTCTCTCTCTCTCTCCGCCCATCCCCGATTTCATCCCGGGGGTACAATCCAAGGGTTGGGGGAAGGGGTATGAATATGCCGATACACCGGGACTTATATTGGCCCTGTCCGTTAATCATTAGCACCGTCACTTATCACTTCGTCTACAGTACAAGGCTTCCACCAAGGCTACCATCAGGGGGTACTGTTGTCACGCACGTTTGTTCGTCTCTCTCTCTCTTTCTTTCTCTCTCTCTCCATCTCCCTCCAGTCTCCCTCTTCGCACCCCCACCGCTCACTCACTCACTCTCTCTTCCCCCCCCCCTCCCCTCTCTCTCTCTCTATTTCTATCTAACTTCGTGCCTCTCACTTGGTAGGTTGATTTTAGTGACACTTGTGTTTTCACTGTGACTTCTTCTTCTTCTTCGTTCGTGGAAGGCAACTCCCACATTCATTCGTATGTAAACGGGTGGTCTTTGTGTGTGTATTACCGTTTTTACCCCGCCATGTAGGCAGCCATACTCCGTTTTCGGGGGTGTGCCTGCTGGGTATGTTGTTGTTTCCACAACCCACCGAACGCTGACATGGATTACAGGATCTTTAACGTGCGTATTTTATCTTCTGCTTGCGTATACTCGTACACACGAATGGGGTTCAGGCACTAGCAGGTCTTCACAAATATGTTGACCTGGGTGATCGGAAAAAAAAAATCTCTACCATTTACCCACCAGGCGCTGTTATCGAGGTTCGAACCCGGAACCCTCGGATGGAAAGTCCAACGCTTTAACCACTAGGCTATTGCGCTCGTCTTCACTATGATCTGATCTCTTTTCTTTTCCTTTTGTTTACAGAATGCTTCTTTCGTTGGAGTCAATCTGTAAGGCCAGGGTTAGGTGTCAAAAAATAAAAGCGTGTACATTGCTTATTCATTACCCTCGTTAATAAAGAATTCATTTTTGTCTTGTTTTGTCATGTCTTCTCTCTCTATCATTGTT
>NC_134895.1:10944926-10954926 GCF_041734735.1 Babylonia areolata
TGGCATGAATTTCAGGTGCAGTTATTATCATCACCATCATCAATTATTTTCATTATTATTATCATCATCATTATTATCATGGCAGAGCACTGCTTGGCATTACTTAACCCCTTCACTGCAGAACAATTGACGGAAATTGGGTCCGTGTGGCATGAATTTCAGGTGCAGTTATTATCATCACCATCATCAATTATTTTCATTATTATTATCATCATCATTATTATCATGGCAGAGCACTGCTTGGCATTACTTAACCCCTTCACTGCTGAACAATTGGCCGAAATATGGTCGGTGTGGCATGAATTTCAGATGCAGGTGTCGTCACCATTTATCATTATTTATTTATCTACTTGTTCATTCATTCATTCTTTTTTTTTAATTTCATTTTATTTATTTATTTTTTTTATTTATCTATTCATTCATTTATCATGATCATCATTGTTATAATTATTGTTGTTGTTGTTATCATTATTTTACATCATCATAATCATTATTTATTTATTTATTATGATCACCATTGTTATCATTATTGTTGTTGCAGTTATCATGATTTTTCATCATCATAATCATGATCATTATCATTATAAATATGATTATTATATTGTCATCATCGTCATCATCATTATTACTATTTCTATTACTATTACTATTATCATTTTGTTTTAGTCTGTTCATTTATCAATCTATTGTAAAAATGAAAACAAGGAAGAAGATACTGGATGTGTGGTGGGTGAGCAACCTGTCTTCTTCTCTCCCTGTACGATAATCATCATCAGCCTGAAGGGAAGAAAGGGGGTTAATTAGACCTGTGTGTGTGTGTGTGTGTGTGTGTGTGTGTGTGTGTGTGTGTGTGTGTGCGTGTGTGTGCGTGTGTGTGTGTGCGTGCGTGTGTGTGTGTGTGTGTGTGTGGTGCCCAGTGATCAGTCAGTGTGAAGGACAGTTGAGGTCAGGTCAGGACAGGTCAGGTCAGGCCAGGTCAGGTCAGGTCAGGTCAGGTCAGGTCAGAGCACTCACTCACCCCAGCCAGGGACACGGTCATCCACACGCCGCAGCTTGTACAGGTTGCCTGCCACAGGTCACAAACGCGTGGTGTGATACGATGTGATACGATGAATAATAATGATGATAATAATAATAATGATGATAATAATGGATACTTGTATAGCTCACCATCCAGAAATATATAATAATAATAATAATAATAATAATGGATACTTGTATAGCACACTATCCAGAAATATATAATAATAATGATAATAATAATAATAATGGATACCTATATAGCACACTATCCAGAAATCTGCTGTATGCGCTTCACAAAAACACTTTTGATTGCATAACACATTACATCAATGTTACATACACACACCAAAATGCGACTAAACACACACACACACACACACACACACACACACACACACACACACACACACACACACACACACTACATGGAGACTTCATTACAAGCTTCATTACCACTGGTAATTCACTCAGCCTTATTATCCCATCCAGGCAGTCGGCACGGCACACAACTGGACAGTACCCAATTACCAAACACACACAGAGCTACCTTCAACACATACGCACACATAGGCACGCACAAACATACATAAACAGAAGTGCGCGCGCGCGCACACACACACACACACACACACACACACACACACACACACACACACACACACACACGCACGCACACACACACACACGCACACACACGCACACACGCACACACACACACACACACACACACACACACACGACACACTTCCAAAATGGCAGAGACTACACTCAGCGGATAATTTCTTCGCGGTAAAAAGTTGTCGCAGACGTTTTGGAGACATGAGAACAAGAAAATCGAGCGGGAAACCAGTTGCAACTGTAACAGTAAAACCGCTCAGAACAATGAGGCGATCGGACTCCTCCTTAAAACCGGTGAGTCCTTGAATGTTTTGCGAAGCGAGTCTAGTATTAATTACATTATGTTCCTGTTTGATAGGAAAGATAATCAGTAATGAAAAAACAAACGCAATTACAAATTAGGCTGCTCCAGTGGAACTGCAGATCTATTCTATCTAACCTGGCCTATTTGAAACATTTTCTAGCATCAAGTAAGTGTGACGTTTTGATTCTGCAGTCACTTAATATCAGTGCATGTAAGCTTCCCAAACTTCCAAATTACTATTTTCCACCAGTATATGAAACTGGGAACGAGGGCAAGAAGATAAGTACTGCTATTTATATACTTAGGGAATTACAGTATAATCCATGTGAGTCTCCTGTTTCAAAATCTCCTGCAAGCTTTGACATACACTCTTGTGCAGCTACAGTAAAATTTAGCAACAACCTAATTCTTAACGTACTTTCCGTTTATCTTCCGAAAGGTTCAAATGATCGAAATACTGAGTGGCTTAGAACATTACAAGAACAACAGCCTGGTAAATGGGTAATAGCGGGTGATTTCAGTGCTCACGCTCCATTCTGGGAAAAGGACTGTAAAACTGTGACAAGCAATCGGTTAATAGAAAACATCACTGACAGCCCCTTTTATCTTATGAATGATGGTAGTGTTACTAGAATTCCTGACGTCTCGAAACACAGACCAACAGCAATTGACCTGACACAAATATCCCCAGAGCTAGTCCCACCATGTACCTGGGAAAGACATAAAGACACACTGGGAAGCGACCATGTACCTATCATCATTACAATAGCTGATGATGATAACCAGCCTGATAATAACGTCGACATAATTCCAAAATATAAATATAAAAATGCAAACTGGGATTTATTTCAAAACATTCTTACCTCTCACGATTTTGAAAAACTTGAGATTGAGAGTGTAGATGTAATGTATTCAAATTTTACAGAAGCTGTGTTATCAGCAGCTGATATGTCGATCCCAAAAGTAAAAGCTGTGAAGTCAGGTGACCGTTCAGGCAATGTCTGGTGGAATGATGCATGTGAAAAAGCAGTTAATTACAAGAAAGAAACATTTAAAAACTACCTCGCGGACAGTAAGCCCCCAAACCACAAAGAAATGAAGAAAGCAAACACTCAGAGTAATATGACTGTAGCCCAAGCTATAAAATATCATTGGTCATCATTTTGTTCACAAGAAATTTCAGATCATAAAGACTTTAATAAAGTTTGGACAAAAATGAAAGAAATGAAAAATGGAATAAAGTTACCAAAGTTTCTCAATATCAAATAACTCACAAAACAAGTTTCCATCAGATCAGGAAAAGGCAGAAATCTTTGTTGAAATGTTTGCGAAAAATAGCAAATACGAAGGCTTATCACCTGAGTGTAAAACACACAGAGACAGGGAAGAAAATAGTGCTTTATACAGTGATCCCATTCCGCAAAATGACTTGTGATTTAATTCTCCTATTATATATGAGGAGTTACAAACCGCTATAGCTTCCCTTAGCAATAAAAACAAAGTTCAGTTGGCATCGATGCACTATCGAATGTGATGCTAAAACACATCCCAAAAAATTGTATCGTTTTCCTGCACAAAATATATCAGAAATGTTAGACATCTGGAACTGTTCCACAGATATGGAAAACATCAGTAGTTGTACCGGTTTTAAAAGCAGGAAAACCTAAACGTAATAAAATAGCTACAGGCCTATTGCTTTGACCTCGCATGTCAGTAAATTGATGGAAAAAAATAGTCCTGTTTAGAATAATAACTTACTGCGAAAAATACAATATCATTCCAGTGAACCAGGCTGGATTTAGAAAAGGAAGATCAACGGTCGAACACCTAGTAAAGATTACAACTCAAATAAAACATCAGTTTGCCCGCAGAAAAAGTGTCCTAGCAACGTTTTTTGACGTAAAAAAAACCTACGATCAGGTTTGGCACAAACGTCTGTTATTCAAACTGAAATCAGTTGGAATATCTGGTAATCTCTATGGGTATATAAAAAGCTTTTTATCTAATAGAATTATTCAAGCAAGGGTGGGAACACATTATTCTTTGCCACATAAACTTGACATGGGAATTCCACAGGGCTCAGTTATAGCCCCTATTCTCTTTAATATTCTTATTCAGGATCTCCCAAAGGCATTGTCAAATCGTGTAGTTCTAGTACAGTATGCTGATGATATATGTATGTGGATGGGTGTCAATCTAAAAAAAAAGTCAACCCCACAAAGAGCACAGAATTACATACGTCGTTTGTATCAGTCTGATCTTGATAACATTGGTAATACATGTTTGAAAATGGTCTAGCTTTGTCGACTGAAAAAACATGTACGATGTTGTTTAATTCAGGTGGTAACCCGTCTAGCATACCCATTTTTAAATTACTTGGTGACGTCATTGATTATAAACAGGTAGTGAAGTTTTTAGGTGTTTATCTCACTTCAAAGCTGACATGGAACATTTACTTTGATTACATCTTAACAAAGGCAAGGAAAAGTATCAATTTTATGAAAATTATAAGCCGCTTACCCTGGGGAATGGATACAAAAAACATTGATTCATCTTGCGATGGCCCTTGTAAGATCTAGATAACCTATGCACAAGAAATATTTTTCAGTGCACCTAAATATCTATTACAAAAGATTCAAAGTGTAGACTGTAAGGCTATCAAAACTGCCCCCGGAGTGCCCTCGCATGCATCCAATCCTTAAATGAACATTGTTTGTAAGCAACAGCAAAATTCGCTGTGAGATACACTTCAATGACAAAAGAATTCATTGCCAGTGAACTGACAGTAAGATCTGACATTGATTTTCCTAAAAGAGCTAAAGCCATTTCATCACAAGAAACAGTTGCAACTTACATTTCAAATATATTAAAAGAATCTGATGTTAACATGAAAGAGTTAGCTGCAAAACCACATCATTCTCCTGTTCCCTTTTGGGAAATGTTGAAAGTGGACTTTGATATCACTTATTCTGAAACAAAAAAGGAAGAAAACATCAATATCACGACAAGTTCTGCCAGAATTCATATAACAGAAAAATATCAGAATCATCTCCATATATTTACAGATGGATCTGTTCACAAGTACTGCCAGAATTCATATAACAGAAAAATATCAGAATCATCTCCATATATTTACAGATGGATCTGTTCTCGATGACAAAAATGCTGGTGCGGCTTTCTGTATTCCTGCCTTTAAAATTGAAAAATCTTACTGAGCTAATTGCTATTATACAAGCTCTGAACTACTTAGTGAGCCATCAAATAGTTTTCTCGAAAATAGCATTCTTTGTTGATTCCAAATCAGTACTTTATGCTCTAGAATTATTCAGCCTTGAAACAAGACCTGACTTAGTTATTGAGGCAAATCATTTGGTAAATTGTTTAAGGATTAAAGGTACTGAGCTCAGTTTTTGTTGGGTGCCTTCTCATGTGGGCATTAATGGCAATGAAACTGCTGATAAAGCAGCTAAAAGAGGAGCACAAGATTCAGAAAAATCGACAAAAATACATGTCCGTCTTTCTGTAAAAGAGGCATACACTTTGTTAGAAAAATCAGCATAGGGTCGATTTCATAACCGATGGAAGTTAAAGTTTTTAAACCACAAATGAACATTATTCCCCTAGAATATTATTAAAGAAAAGATACCGAATCCATCAGCTTACTATACAAGATTAATAACCTCTACTTTCTTCCGTATAAAACTTGATGCGCTGAAGATAAAGTATAGTAAAAATGTTACATGCATCTGTGGTAAGCAGTTCAGCTTGCATCATTGTTTCACTGCCAGCAGTTACGTACCTTCTTGCCCAAGTATTTCAAAGAGAATAATAATTCTGCAGATGATTTTTATAAAGTTATTTCTGACGAGGTTCTTATGGTCGAACTTTCACAGGCATTAGTTCATAGTCCTATTTCTACATTCCTTTAATGCACTTCAGAATTGTGTTAATGGTTTCTGATTATTATCATTATTATTATTGAATTGTTGCTGTTAAAAGTAATTGCATGTTATACATTTTACGGTAGTTTTCTAGTTTACCTTTTTTCTGTTTTCCTCTTCCCGCCCCCCCCCCCCCCCCGACACAAACACGCACGCACGCACACACTACACATTCATATACATGCATGCAGTTATGTACACGTACATATGTATACACACATAGTCAAGCACAGCTGACGCAAAGGAAGTGGACCTGCCACATTTGAACTTATTGCTAAGGGAAAAGGTGAGTTTTGAGACCAGATTTAAAAGATGCAAGGGAATCAGAATGACGGAGGTTATCAGGGAGCTTGTTCCTAGTCTTAGGCGATTGGAAAAGAAAAGGATGTGTGTCCATAGGTCTTACCCTCTGACGTGAGGTATCCTGAGAAGTCGAGTATCAGAGGAAGAACGAAGCTGGCGAAACGGAGTATAGATATGGGGGAGTTCAGAAAGATACTTGGGGCCAGATCCGTTGACTGCAGAAAAGATCAGAGTGGATAGCTTATAGTCTATTCGATCAGAACCAGTGGAGAGACTGAAGGAGAGGAGAAACATGGTCACATCTAGGAGCTCTGCAAATGACTGTGGCAGCGTTATTGGAGTCTGTCTAAGATATGTGGGAAGGCCGGCCAAAAGAGAGTCGCAGTAATCCAATCTTGAGAGAACCAGAGAGCATACAAGTGTCTTGGTTGCATCGGTTGAGAGATAGTGGTGGATAGAACTGATTCTACGCAGTTCCAAAAAGGCGACTTTACATATATTCGAAATGTGCTGTTGAAAGGAAAGAGACTGGTCTAGGATTACACCAAGACTGCGAACAGAAGGAGATAGTGAAACAGGTGTGCTATTGATCAGAACAGAGTCAGGAAAGGAAGGATGTTGACGAAACGTCTTTGGACAGGCTATCATAAATTCAGTCTTATCGTCACTTAGTTGCAGCTTATTGAGAGTCATCCAGTCCTTTAGGCCAGCAATGCACTCCTGTGTCTGATTTGATATGGTACGCTACACTACGCTATGCAACGCTACACTATGCTATGCTACGCTATGCTATGCTGTGCTATGATATAATATGATATAGGATATGATATGCCATGTCATGCTAAGCTATCCTATGTTATGCCATACTATGATACGCATTGCTATGCTATGTTATATGATTTGCTATGCTATGGTACGCATTGCTATGCTATGTTATGTTATATGACTTGCTATGTTATGCTATGCTATAGTACGCATTGTCATGCTATGTTATATGATTTGCTATGCTATGCTGCGCTGTGCTATGCTATATGATTTGCTATGCTATGGGATGCTGTGCTATGCTATGCTATGTTATGATATGATCTGACATGATAATATTATTTGATATGCTGTGCTATGCTATGCTATGATATGTTATATTGCTCTGCTATGCTATGCTATGCTGTGATACATTACGGTATAGTCCGTTTCGGTACAGTACGGTGCGGTATGGTATGATATGATATGGATACGTTCATAGTGCTTGTGCGCCCGCACGGTGTGTGTGTGTGTGTGTGTGTGTGTGTGTGTGTGTGTGTGTGTGTGTGTGTGTGTCTGTGTCTGTGTCTGTGTCTGTGTGTGTCTGTGTTTGTGTCTCTGTGTCTCTGTGTGTCTGTCTCTGTGTCCATGTGTGTTTGTCTCTGTGTGCATGTATCTGTGTGTGTCTGTGCGTCTGTGTGTGTGTGTGTCTGTGTCTGTGTATGTGTGTGTCTGTGTCTGTTTTTGTGTCTGTGTGTATGCGTGTGTATCTGTGTCTGTATGTGTTTGTCTATAGTAAGAACAACAACAGCAAAAAAGACGAAAAATTAGAACAGGAAGAAGAAGAACAACAACAATAACAACAAATATGAATGAACTCATAGCCAACAAACAAACAAACAAACAAAAAACCGGCGTAAATGCGAACACCCTAGTGCAGGTGTGCACAAATGTTAATTAATCAATCCATCCCCCACATGACACAAACTACACACTCACACACACACACACACACACACACACACACACACACACACACACACACACACACACACACACACACACACACACACACACACACACACACACACCTCAGTACAGGTACTCACCGCTGGTGCTGGGACTGCCATCACCTCTGGCTCTGAACCCGCCGCCACCTGTCACATGCATCAACACATCTTCATCATCATCATCATCGTCGTCGTCATCATCGTTGTCGTTGTCGTCGTCCACATCGTCGTTGTCGTCCTCGATGTCGAAGACGTCGTCGTCGTCATCATCATCGTCGTCGACGTCGTCGTCGTCGTCATCATCATCATTATCATCGTCGTCGACGTCATCATCTTCACCATCATCATCATCATCATATTATAGCCGCGTGTCAACTCCAACATTTAGAGACACGATGCATTTCAGAAATGTGCTTTTAGTTACTCGAAATAATGATGTGGTTTCAAGAATTAAGAATATTTCAATCCTTTGACCTCTTTTTTTTTGTATGGGGGATATTAGATAACAACACACACACACACACACACACACACACACACACACACACACACACACACACACACACACACACACACACATTTATCTGAATGTGTTTTTGACAATTTCAAGGTGTAATCTGCTGTTGCAGAAGGTTTGCTGCATTGTCCAATAGGACAGTTGTTTAGTTGCAAAAGTTGTTCGATGTTAGCGTTTCCTTCTATATGCCTACGTCTCCCTGTTAATGTTTTATTTTTTTCCAATGCTCTTATCTTTCCATCACACACACCACACTCACACACAACACAACACACATTACACACACACACACAGCACACACCTACACACTGCAACGACACACACACACACACACCACACACACACACACACACATCACTACACATGCGCACACACGCACACACACATATTCTTCACCTCACCATATGTTTCACCACCACGCCGCCCCACCGCCATGGCCTCCACCCTTTTTTTTCGTTAATCACTTAAGTGGAGACGTTAAAGGTGAGACTATACAACTGACTTGCTATACACTACTACTATACCACACACACACACTTGCGATCACTCAATAACACATGGAACTCAACTCACACAATGGGGTGTGTGTGTCTGTGTGTAGTGTGGTGTGTGGACACACACACAAGGTGTGTGTGGTTGGTTTATTGAGAGAGGATGAGAGAGTCCAATCAGACACGACGAGAAAAGATCTGTGAGCATACGGAGAAGTTGGGATTCAAAAGATTCGGGGCCGATCCGTTCGACTGCGAACGTCAGGGAATGCTAATTCAGGTATGATCAGAAACGGGCAACCAGTGGAGAGACTGAAGGAGAGGAGAAACATGCTCACATATAGAAGCTCTGCAAATGAGTGTGGCAGCGTTATTGGAGTCTGTCTAAGATACTGGGGAAGGCCGGCCAAAAGAGAGTCGCAGTAATCCAATCTTGAGAGAACCAGAGCGCATACAAGCGTCTTGGTTGCATCGGTTGAGAGATAGTGGTGGATAGAACTGATTCTACGCAGTTCCAAAAAGGCGACTTTACATATATTCGAAATGTGCTGTTGAAAGGAAAGAGACTGGTCTAGGATTACACCAAGACTGCGAACAGAAGGAGATAGTGAAACAGGTGTGCTATTGATCAGAACAGAGTCAGGAAAGGAAGGATGTTGACGAAACTTCTTTGGACAGGCTATCATAAATTCAGTCTTATCGTCACTTAGTTGCAGCTTATTGAGAGTCATCCAGTCCTTTAGGCCAGCAATGCACTCCTACGCTACACTACGCTATGCAACGCTACACTATCCTATGCTACGCTATGCTATGCTGTGCTATGATATGATATATATGATATGACCTGCCATGTCATGCCAAGCTATCCTATGTTATGCCATACTATGCAACGCATTGCTGTGCTATGTTATGTTATATGATTTGCTATGCTACGGTACGCATTGCTATGCTATGTTATGTTATATGACTTGCTATGCTATGCTATGCTATAGTACGCATTGTCATGCTATGTTATATGATTTGCTATGCTATGCTGCGCTGTGCTATGCTAT
>NC_134895.1:10967426-10969926 GCF_041734735.1 Babylonia areolata
CCTAACACAGACCGCTATGGCAACAGCCAGTCTTACCTAACACAGACCACTATGGCAACAGCCAATCTTACCTAACACAGACCATTTTAGCCACAATCGGTCTTACCTAACACAGACCACTATGGCAACAGCCAATCTTACCTAACACAGACCATTTTAGCCACAATCGGTCTTACCTAACACAGACCACTATGGCAGCAGCCAGTCCAACCTATAAAAAAGCACTGTAGCAACAACCACTCTTACCTAACACAGACCACTGTAGCAACAGCCAGTCTTACCTAACACAGACCACTATGGCAACAGCCAGTCCTACCTATAAAAAAAACACAAAAAACACTGTAGTAACAACCAGCCTTACCTAACACAGACCACTGTAGCAACAACTGGTCTTACCTAACACAGACCAAAATGGCAACAGCCAGTCTTACAACAACAACAAAAAAAAAAAGACCACTGCCGTAGCAACAACCGGTCTTACCTAACAACACTGCCCTTGCTGTTATTGACCGCCGGTCAGCCAGCTAACGGCCAGCACTCACGAGCCAGCAGCGGGGACACTAATGCCTCTTCTGGAGGGTCTCCCCCGTGCCACTAACCACCACTGCCCATGCACGATTCATCCCCTGTCACGCCGTACCTCTAGCTAGCCACCACTACAAAGTCATGCACGCAGAGAAGCGGATTCCCTCCGCCCCCCCCCCCCCCCCCCCCCCCCCCACCTCCCCTTCCGCACTCCCCTCCTACACCCCACCCCCTCCCCCCGGCGGGGCTGAATCCCTCTCTGACAGCCTGCTGGCAGACTCCTCTGTTCTGGCACCGTTATGCAACATGCCCTGTTGACTGTGTGGACCCGGTGTCGTGATAGCCTCAAACTACCCCACCCCACTCCTTTTTTTCCCCCTCCCGCTGAATTTTACCCACCCACGGAAGTTATTCTGGGTTAGTTTCGAATGACCCAGCAAAGTCATGTTCGAAATTACCCCCCTTTTCAACTGGGTTTAAGTAAGCTATTGATACAGGAAAAGGATCGTTACAGTCTCGCCTTTGCTAACCCCACACCCCCACCCCGCCTCCGCCCTCTCTCCCGCCTTCTCCATTGCAACGTAACCGAAGCAAAGGTGTGGTGGTGGTGGGTGGGTGGGTGGGTGGGGTGTCCTACTTTAATGTCTCTCCGTGGATTCTCCCGTCATGTCCGATGGATGATTAGGCATGCAGGTCATCTGCTGATGTAGGTCTTCATGTGGGAGATGGAATGAAGACCTTCTTCTTCTTCTGCGTTCGTGGGCTGCAACTCCCACGTTCACTCGTATATACGCGAGTGGGCTTTTACGTGTATGACCGTTTTTAACCCGCCATGTAGGCAGCCATGCTCCGCTTTCGGGGGTGTGCATGCTGCTATGTTCTTGTTTCCATAACGCACCGAACGCTGGCATGGATTACAGGATCTTTAACGTGCGTATTTGATCTTCTGCTTGCGTATACACACGAAGGGGGTTCAGGCACTAGCAGGTTTGCACATATGTTGACCTGGGAGATCGTAAAAATCTCCACCCTTTACCCACCAGGCGCCGTCACCGTGATTCGAACCCGGGACCTTCAGATTGAAAGTCCAACGCTTTAACCATTCGGCTATTGCGCCCGTCGGAATGAAGACCAATTCCTGGGGCACAAGGTCGTCCACAGACGCTGCATGGAATGGAGAGCCTGCAGGGCCCCGTCCAGCTTTCATACCCTGTATGTTTGGAAAATAAGAGAAAGACGGAGGTCTGGGGCTGGTCAACACTGCACTGACACTTCTCCTGTTTAATATGTGTTGGAAGCAGAAAAAAAGAAGTTGATCTGGTTTAGTTTGCACACAGTCCCCACCAACACCAACCACCCTTCCGGACTCGTACACAGTGAATGAGGAAACAAGGAAGGGTCGTTTTGTGATAGCTCTTGAGAGGCTGGCTTTCACTGACCCCTTCTACTCTTCCTCCTCCTCCTCTTCCTACTCCCCTCTTCCTCCCCCTCTACTTCATTTTCTCCTCCTCCTCCTTCTCCTCCTCATCCTTCTTCTTCTCCTTTCTTCTTCTTCTTCTTCTTCTTCTTCTTCTTCATCATCATCATCATCTTCTTCTTCTTCTTACACGACCAACATCGACTTGATGAGGACTCTGTCGTGGTTGATGCATGTTGTGTATTTTCGCGTCTCCATAACCCACCGAACACTGATATAGATCACGGGATCTTTTGTATGCGTATACACACGAAGAGAATTCAGGGCACTAGCCTCCACACGATAACATGGCTTTAGTATGGGGGTCGGGGGGTGGGGTGGGGGTGCGGTGGGGTGGAGGGGGGTAGCTGTCATGTAGCTTGTACTGATCCCCCTCTCCCTTCCCTCCCTCCACATTGCAATTTGAATTAATTAATCATTTAATCAATTATTTCAATTTCAGAAGGTAACAGAATAAACAAACATTGATTTTTTTTCATCTAGCTCTCGGAAGGAAAA
>NC_134895.1:10977426-10979926 GCF_041734735.1 Babylonia areolata
CGGGCGCAACAGCTGAGTGGTTAAAGCGTTGGACTTACAATCTGAGGGTTCCGGGTTCGAACCCTAGTAACGGCGCTTGGTGGGTAAAGGGTGGAGATTTTTCCGATCTCCCAGGTCAATATATGTGCAAACTTACTAGTATCTAAACCCCCTTCGTGTGTATACGGACGCAGAAGATCAAATACGCACGTTAAATATCCTGTAATCCATGTCAGCGTTCGGTGGGTTATGGAAACAAGAACAAACCCAGCATGCACCCCCCCGAAAACAGAGTATGGCTGCCTGCATAGCGGGGTAATAACCGTCATACACGTAAAAAGCCCACTCGTGGACATACGAGTGAACGTGGTAGTTGCAGCCCACGAACGAAGAAGAAGAAGCCTAATGTAATCACGAAGACAATATTAATTTTGCTTAATGTTGATTTCTGTGACAATTTGGATCTACCTCCTACACCTCCCCTCCAGCGCCTCCCGCCCCCCCCCCCCCCCCCCTTGTCTCCTCATCCCAACCCCCTACCGCCCCCCCTCCGTCCCACCCCCACTTACACACCCCGACACCATACCCGCTCCGGTATGTCCGTTCTAACCTGACAGATATTAACCAACTTGTCTACAGTTTTGACGATGTCACAGTCCGATAAAACGTTGTGGTCGAAATGGTTAGGTGTTAGACTTCGTGACCTAGCGTTCACCAGTTCGAAGCCCCGTTCTGGCATGATGTTGTGTTCTTTGGTAACGGTATCCCAAGAAAGCATCTGTCAGTTACAGAGTTCAGTGACGGTTTTGGCACCCACATGTCACTGGCAGTCAAATACCATCCCCACCCCTTATCTCTCCCTCCGTACTTTGTGTGTGTGTGTGTGTGTGTGTGTGTGTGTGTGTGTGTGTGTGCGTGCGTGCGTGCGTGCGTGCGTGTGTGCGTGCGTGTGTGTGTGTGCGTATGTGTGTGTGTTTGTATGCGCGTCTGTGTGCGTATGTGTGCGCGTGAGCTAAAATTCAGATGCCGTGTAGGTATGCGGTGCGCGCGCGCGCGCGTATGTGTGTGTGTTTCCGTGTACGTATGTATGACAGAGAGGGAGTGTGTGTGTGTGTGTGTGTGTGTGTGTGTGTGTGTGTGTGTGTGTGTGTGTGTGTGTGTGTGTGTGTGTGTGTGTGTGTGTGTGTGTGTGTGTTCGTGATAGAGACTGAGGTAGAGAGAGAGAGAGAAACTGAGCTAAAATTACCACGTTGTGTGTGTGTGTGCGTGCGTGCGTGTGTGTGTGTGTGTGTGCGTGTGTGTGTGTGCGTGTGTGTATGTGTGTGAGTATGCGAGAGCAAAAATTCCGATGCCATGTGTGCGTGTGCGTGTGTTCGTGTGTGTACGTGTGTATGATAGAGACTGATAGAGAGAGAGAGAGAGAGAGAGAGAGAGAGAGAGTAAGTGACTGAGCTAAAATTACTACGGTGTGTGTGTGTGTGTGTGTGTGTGTGTGTGTGTGTGTGTGTGTGTGTGTGTGTGTGTGTGTGTGTGTGTGTGTGTGTGTGTGTGTGTGTGTGTGTGTGTGCTAGTATGCGAGAGCTAAAATTCAGAAGCCGTGTGTGCGTGTGCTGTGCTGTGCTGTGCTGTGCTGTGCTGTGCTGTGCTGTGCTCTGTGTGTGTGTGTGTGTGTGTGTGTGTGTGCGTGTGTGTGTGTGTGTGTGTGTGAAAGACAGAGAGACAGAAAGACAGAGAGACAGAGACAGAGGAACTGACAGACACAGACAGCAAACTCCGTGTTTCACACCCTTGTTGGTCACAGTCTCAAAGTCCACGTTTAACTCTCTCCATACGAACGGCGAAAGAGACGACGTCAACAGCGTTTGATCCCAATTACCATCATCAAAATATTGCAAGCGGAAGGCTCTTACACTGAAGAGGTAAATGTTGACAAAGAATACCACAGTTCTGACAACGGAAGCTAAAGGTTGGGTCATTGAGACACCCACTGGACATCCGAGGGGTCTGTGCAGAGGAGAAGAGAGGACTGGCTGTACTGAGTAAGTTAAACGTGCTTTAGCCTTAGGTGTTCGGGTTTGGTTGTGTTTTCCCACACCCTCTTCTCTCTATAAGTCCCCTCAGTCCCCAAGCTGTTAAACGATAACATTCAAACGTGAAAATTGATACTTCACCGACCCTCGTGAAAGTGAAAGTTAACTCACTCAGTACGGCCAGTCCTCTCTTCTCCTGTACACAGACCCCTCGGATGTCCAGTGGGTGTCTGAATGACACAACCTTTAGATTCCGTCGTCAGAATTGTGGTATTCTTTGTCAACATTCACCTCTTCAGTATAAGAGCCTTCCGCTTGCAATATTTTGATGGTGGTAATTGGGGTGAAACGCTGTTAACGTCGTCTCTTTCGCCGTTCGTATGGAGAGAGTTAACCCGCACTTTCATTCAGATATTCATAACTCAGTCGCTTTTGCAACTATTCGACTGAAATTTTACGACTTTGTCCGTTTATGAATTTTGCCTACTCCC
>NC_134895.1:10984926-11007426 GCF_041734735.1 Babylonia areolata
TTAGAAGAGAGACAGAGACAGGGAGACAGACAGGCAGAGACAGAAGAGACAAGGAGACAGAGAGACAGACAGACAGACAGAGACAGAGACAGAGAAACAGGGTGAGACACAGAGAGAGACGGACAGACATACACAGAGATAAACAAAGACAGAAAGAGAGAAAGATCGACAGAAATACCGAGTGAGAGAAAGAGAAAGGCAGAGACAGACAGAGACACAGAGACAGAGAAACAGGGTGAGAGAGAGAGAGAGAGAGAGAGAGAGAGAGAGAGAGCTCAGAACTCAGAACTCAAAACGTTTTCATTCAAGGATTAAGATTTTAGACATAGCCTATTCTTCCAATCTGTCCTCGCTAATCTACATCTATTACAAATAGCACACACATAAATGAAAGGAAAAGGTTTTCATGCAGAAGGGTATACATAATGAAGAAAACGATATGGCGAAAAACAGAATGAAACACACACACACACACACACACACACACACACACACACACACACACACACACACACACACACACACACACACACAAATCGTTTGCGCGTCGAATTGCATGCAGCAGTCAGTGTGTGTGTGTGTGTGTGTGTGTGTGTGTGTGTGTGTGTGTGTGTGTGTGTGTGTGTGTGTGTGTGTGGTAGGAGTAGGTCGTATCTCTGTATCGCTAATCTCCCTAAAAAAAAACAAAAAAAAAAAAAAAAACAAAAAACGATAACATAAAGCAACGTGTTATTTTCAGCCATGTTACGTTTTCAAGAGAAGCAAAAAGAAAAGAAAAACGCGATAGTAGTCATTTTTAACGACTCGCTGCGCTGTTCTCGTTTAGCGTAATAGCAGAGAGAGAGAGAGAGAGAGAGAGAGAGAGAGAGTTGGAGGAGGGTGGGGGATTGCTGAACAGTTCAGAGGGCATTGTGTTGTTCCGAACTTTGCGCCATATTCTATTTATAGCCCTGTGGTTGCGAACGACGCCGCGCGCGCGCGCCCGAGACTTTGCCAAGAAAACAATATGGCGGATTTGTGAGGGAGTTGAGTGAGAGGGAGAGAGAGAGAAGGGACAAGGTATTGAATATTATAGACGTGTTTGCCTTCGAATTTATCGCTCACTCACGGTAACCAGGCTTTTTCGTGGGACAGGTGAGTGGAAATTAATGGTGTGTTTATGTCCAGACGCTTGACTGCTTCATGCAGAAGAGATACGAAGGACTTTGTTGCAAGACCAGTTCGTGTCGGAGTCTTTTGTGATGTGGCATGTTTGTATGTGGTTGGGTGAATGGCAGGGTGTGTGTAGTGGTGGTGGTTGTGTGTGTGTGTGTGTGTGTGTGTGTGTGTGTGTGTGGAGCAGGTGGAATTAATCGATCAGGTGTCGACACCTCATATTTGGCTTACGAGAGGTGTTTTTGTCTTCTTTTTTTTTAGGCTTTTAGATTCCGATAGTCTGTGTGTTTGCAGAATGGGAAGAGTGTAGTATTATGGTGTAAGAATAGAGTTGGTCAAGTTTGCAGGGTTGTGAGACTTAGAATAAACTCTGTGTGTGTGTGTGTGTGTGTGTGTGTGTGTGTGTGTGTGTGTGTGTGTGATATGGTATTTTAAGGTTTGGTGATATGTTTTAAGGTGCTATGTAAATGAACTGTTCATTCATTCACACACTTTCTCTCTCTCGATAGCATTAGTCCGTCCGCACATGGAAATCGTGAAAAATGTGTTGAGATCATCTATTGAAGAACTGAATCTGTGTGTGTGTGTGTGTGTGTGTGTGTGTGTGTGTGTGTGTGTGTGTGTGTGCAAAGTTTCAAACAAGAAGGATATTCTCTCTCTCGCTCTGTCTCTCTCTGTCTCTCTCTGTCTCTCTGCCTGTCTCTCTCTCTCTCTCTGGGATGTGTGTGTGTGTGTGTGTGCTGTGCTGTGCTGTGCTTTTTTATGACTGATATAGTATTTTAAATCACGGTGAGGTGTTTAAAAGCGAAAAATAAATATACTGTTATCATTCTCTCTCTCTCTCTCTCTCTCTCTCTCTCTCTGACATTAGGGGTGTGGGGTGGGGCGAGCCACCCAATTGTGGGTTTGCTCCTTTGTGTCTGTGTGTGTGTGTGTGTGTGCACTGTGTGTGTGTGTGTGTGTGCGCGCGCGCAAAGTTTCATATCAGGATTCTCTGTCTCTCTCTCTCTCTCTGTCTGTCTCTGTCTCTCTGTCTCTGTCTCTCTCTAAACACCACTGGTCCTTGCAAACATGGAAGTTAATCTTTTGAATGTACGTGTGTGTGTGTATGTGAGTGTGTGTGTGTGTGTGTCTATATATGTTTGTATGCGTGTGTGTGTACGTGTGTATGTGTGCACATGTGTGTGTGTGTGTGTGTGTGTTTGCACTTGTGTGTACACGTGTGTGTGTGTGCACGTGTGTGTGTCTGTGTGTCTGTGTACACGTGTGTGTGTGTGTGTGTGTGTATGTGCATGTGTGTGTTTGTGTGTCTGTGTGTGTGTGTGTGTATACGTGTGTGTATGTGTGTGTTTGTGTACACGTGTGTGTGTGTGTGTGTGTGTGTGTGTGTTGACAGTCAGCCAGGTCACTCCAAGCCCAGACCATGAGCAAGGCCGGCAGGAGAGTGAGGGTGATGCCCGCCATACGGGAAGAATCGAACATGAGGACCAACCGCATCCCCGTGCACATCATTCCCCCGGGCTCCGGGCCCCAAGCTCCCCTGCAGAGCTCCATGATCATCCAGAACCTGCCAGACCCCCCCAGGGACCCCCCTCCTAAGGTCATCATGATGAGGAGGAGGAGGAGGATTATGATGAATTTGATTTGATATGGATTCTTATATAGCGCCAATCCTCGGTCGGAGACCAAGCTCTAAGCGCTTTACAAACACAGAGTCATTTGCACAACAGGCTGCCTGCCTGGATAGACCCGACTGACGGCTGCCATTGGACGCTCTGCATTCGTTTCCTGTGTCATTCAATGAGATTTCAGCGGGCACGCACATATACACACTCAGACAGACATGTAACATTTTACGTGTACAACCGTTTTGTTTATTTACCCCGCCATGTCGGCAGCCATCTCCGTTTTCGGGGGTGTGCATGCTGGGTATGTTCTTGTTTCAATAACCCACCGAACGCTGACATGGATGACAGACTCTTTAACGTGCCTATTTGATCTTCTGTGCACGTATACACACGAAGGGGGTTCAGGCACTAGCAGGTCTGCACATGATTATGCTGACATGGAAGATCGGAAAGATCTCCACCCTTTACCCACCAAGTGCCGTTACCGAATTTCGATCCCGGGATCTTCAGATTGAAAGTCCAGCGCTTTAACCACTCGGCTATTGCACCCGTCAATGATGATTATAACGAATTTGATGATTATCATCAATGAACTTGATGTTCTCAGCTTTTATCACAGA
Organism: Babylonia areolata; assembly: GCF_041734735.1. Classification (NCBI taxonomy): domain Eukaryota; kingdom Metazoa; phylum Mollusca; class Gastropoda; order Neogastropoda; family Buccinidae; genus Babylonia; species Babylonia areolata. The sequence goes on from NC_134895.1 coordinate 10,988,330, forward strand.
TTGACATAAGTTTACTGTTGGGGCAACAGCGAAGTGAGAGCTGTATTATCAATGGTTTCTCCATTGCAATGGGAAATCCTTTACAGCTTAGTCTTTTGTGAAGGACTATGATTCTCAAACTAGGAGGCAAGATTGCACTGGCTCTTAGTGCTGCAGCCTTGGAGATTAGTTGGCCTTTGGGGACCATCCCCAACGCCGACTGTCCTAAAACCCTCTTGGCCGAGAGAGTGGGGATGCAACTTGGACAAGACGCTCTCCACTCTAATCAAATTCTTGCCCAATATATCCGGGACAGCAGTTGCCTTCTTTGCTGTAATGATGGTCATAGTCGGACAAGACTGACTCTCATGTACCCCCCCCCCCTACACACACACACACACACACACACACATATATATATATATATATATATATATATATACACATATATATATGCAAATATATCATTGTTGTGTTCGATATATAAATATATTTGTGCATGTGTATCGAACACACATATATATATATATATATGTGTGTGTGTGTGTGTTGTTTTCGATATGTGTGTGTGTGTGTGTGTGTGTTCGATATATATATATGTGTGTGTGCGTGTGTCATGCGCAGGTGACCCCCAGCAACCGTTACCACGACAACGTGGAGCAGGTGGTGGCCGACTACCTGCACTTCTCCAGGTACGGCCAGGTGCTTCCGGTCAGCCACGGGTTCGCTCCCCTGGCCTGCCCCTGCTGTGCCGACCGGAACCGGGAGAACGTGAAGCGCATGAAGGACAGGTCCCGCGCCCCGCCTCCCGACCCGGACCCCGACACCCTCCCCCCGCCCCTCTCCGACCCCGAACTCCCCTCCTCCTCCTCCTCCGCCAACATCCGCCGCACTGAGGGCGAAGACGTCCTCGATCCCAGGCTTGCCCGAGGACCAGCAGGGAGAGACGACCCCAGGAATTTCCCAGCCTCATGGATGGACTACCAGCCGGTCCCCTACGCCCAGACCTACCTCAACTCGGAGTTCAACCGTGCCGCCGCGTTGCGTAGCTACCAGGAGGACCGGAAGCAGTATGACGACGCCAGCATGGCCTACGTTTCCGGTCGCGTGCTGGACGCCAGCAGCAAATACGACCTGGCCATGAAGAAGCTGGAGAGGTCGCTCCACAACTTCTCCGACGACTCCAGGGAGCTGTCCGACCTATCTTATCAGTGAACTGAAACAGGACATCCATCAGTAACTTTTCTGTCCCACCTCTCTTATCAGTGAACTGAAACAGGACATCCATCAGTAACTTTTCTGCCCCACCTCTCTTATCAGTGAACTGAAACAGGACATCCATCAGTAACTTTTCTGTCCCACCTCTCTGATCAGTGAACTGAAACAGGACATCATCAGTTAATTTTCTGTCCGACCTCTCTTATCAGTGAACTGAAACAGGACATCATCAGTTACTTTTCTGTCCCACCTCTCTTATCAGTGAACTGAAACAGGACATCCATCAGTTACTTTTCTGTCCCACCTCTCTGATCAGTGAACTGAAACAGGACATCCATCAGTTACTTTTCTGTCCCACCTCTCTTATCAGTGAACTGAAACAGGACATCCATCAGTTTCTTTTCTGTCCGACCTCTCTGATCAGTGAACTGAAACAGGACATCCAATAGTTACTTTTCTGTCCCACCTCTCTTATCAGTGAACTGAAACAGGACATCCATCAGTAACTTTTCTGTCCCACCTCTCTTATCAGTGAACTGAAACAGGACATCATCAGTTACTTTTCTGTCCCACCTCTCTGATCAGTGAACTGAAACAGGACATCATCAGTTACTTTTCTGTCCCACATCTCTAATCAGTGAACTGAAACAGGACATCCATCAGTAACTTTTCTGTCCCACCTCTCTTATCAGTGAACTGAAACAGGACATCCATCAGTAACTTTTCTGTCCCACCTCTCTTATCAGTGAACTGAAACAGGACATCCATCAGTTACTTTTCTGTCCCACCTCTCTTATCAGTGAACTGAAACAGGACATCATCAGTTACTTTTCTGTCCCACCTCTCTTATCAGTGAACTGAAACAGGACATCCATCAGTAACTTGTCTGTCCCACCTCTTATCAGTGAACTGAAACAGGACATCCATCAGTTACTTTTCTGTCCCGCCTCTCTGATCAGTGAACTGAAACAGGACATCATCAGTTAATTTTCTGTCCCGTCCTCTCTTATCAGTGAACTGAAACAGGACATCATCAGTTAATTTTCTGTCCCGTCCTCTCTTATCAGTGAACTGAAACAGGACATCCATCAGTTACTTTTCTGTCCCACCTCTCTGATCAGTGAACTGAAACAGGACATCATCAGTTAATTTTCTGTCCGACCTCTCTAATCAGTGAACTGAAACAGGACATCATCAGTTAATTTTCTGTCCCACCTCTTATCAGTGAACTGAAACAGGACATCATCAGTTAATTTTCTGTCAGACCTATCTTCTCAGTGAACTGTTATGTTACATTTTTATTTTTTATCTTTTCTTCCTTGAAAAAAAAAATGTTATGTCTTACCCTGACAGTTGGTTGGTGTGGCCATTGTTGAAAAAAAAAATCGAGCACAATACCTTAATATTTGTATTAGTTACATGAAATATGTGACATTTTCATGTGTCTTTAAGGGGGTTCCTTGTCTTGTCTTGTCTTGTCTTGTCTTGTCTCGTCTTGAAACAGACATCCATCGGTTACTTTTCTGTCTTTTCCTCTCTTTTTTTCTTCTTTACTTTTCTTTCTTATGTTGGTGTCTCCGAGTCAGAGTTTGAGGAGGGACATTTAGTTTTCCGTATTTTGTTGGTGGGGAATGATGATCGGGATGATGACGATGACCTCTCATATCAGTGAACTGAAACAGATATCCATGGGTTATTTTTCTTTCCCCCCCCCCCCTCCCCCCCCCCTCCCTTTTTAAATTTTTTATGTTGCCTTTCCAGAATTTTGGGGAACATTTGGTTTTCCGTATTATTTTTGTTGGTGGTGGATGATGATGGGAGTTGATAACGATGGTACTATCGGGCGTCTTTTATTATTATTATTATTATTATTATTATATATATATATATATATAATATAAGGTTTGGAACTGTTTGACAAGGTTATGTACTCTATATTGAAATATCCTGGCGGTCAACCTGGTCCCAGAGAGATATGTACAGACACCTGCAGTGTTGGTCAGGAAATTGGAGCAACACTCCCAAAAGACGCATCCGGATATGAAGTGTGGAGCTCCGTGGACTGTGTCTTCCCATTTCTTTTCTTTTTTTTTTTTCTTTTTTTTCCATTCTTCTTTTTTCTCCATAGTTTGGGTAGAAGCCGACCACGGGCAAAAAAAAAAAAAAATAAAAAATAAATAAAAAGCCCCACCTCTGACGAGGCTCGAACCCACGTCCTGCCCCACTCGTCTGTCCACCACGCCAACCGCTTTGTCACGGTGGTTGGTTCACACAAGTTTCTTTGTGACATACTTTGGGGTTTGAACACAAGACTAAACAACAAATTACGCATCGTACATATCCAATGAAATGACAGAAAATGGTACTGTGATTGAAATGGCTGGACGGTAATTCCTTTGTGACTGGTTAATTAATTAAGGACGGGGGGAAAGAACGCTAATTATTGACCAAAATTTGGTGATTATCGAATCCGAAACTTTTGGTTTTGTTTACTTGGTTATTATTGTTGAATTTGAAAATTTTATTTATTGTTACTTGTTAACGTAGTGAATTTTATGATTATTTGATTATTGCTATTTGTTCCTTTGGTGACTGGCGCAATAGCCGAGTGGTTAAAGCGTTGGACTTTCAATCTGAGGGTCCCTGGTTCGAATCTCGGTAACGCCCCCTGGTGGTTGAAGGGTGGGATTTTTCCGATCTTCCAGGTCAACATACATGTAGACCTGCTAGTGCCTGAATCTTCTTCGTGTGTATATGCAAGCAGAAGATCAAATACGCACGTTAAAGACCCTGTAATCCATGTCAGCGTTCGGTGAGTGATGGAAACAAGAAGATACCCAGCATGCACACCCCCGAAAGCGGAGTATGACTGTCTACGCGGCGGGGTAAAAACGGTCGTGCACGTAAAAGCCCTGTCGTGTACATATGAATGAACGTTGGAGTTGCAGCCCACGAAAGCAGCAGCAGCAGAAGAAGAAGAAGAAGTTGTAAATCCCAACTTCAGAGCAAAAAACAGACACAGGGCTGAAACAGAGAGAGAGACTGAAGACAGCGAACAGATGGAACGAAAGAGATTGCTAAATAACGCAATGCTACCTTACTTACCTTTGATTGGAAACAGTATATAAAACCATGCGTCTTTGTTTCTTTTTTCTTCTTTTTTTTTCAGTAAAAGCTGAGCAAATTCATAAAGTACAAATGTGTGAAATAATGTGCAGATTGTGAATGGTCTGCTGTTTGTATATACAGATAGAAAATCATTATTCGACATGCACACCCCCGAAAACGGAGTATAGCTGCCTACGCGGCGGGGTAAAAACGGTCGTGCACGTAAAAGCCCACTCGTGTATATATGAGTGAACGTGGGAGTTGCAGCCCATGAACGAAGAAGAAGTTCCCTTGGTGAATATTGCATTGGGTTGTTTGATTATTGTGGCTCGCAACACTCGGTGATTATTGTTACGTGTACAGTTGGTGAATGTTGAATAAGGTGAATTGATTATTATGTTTCATTTGTTTTACTTGGCGATTATTGGGTACAGTAATTTAATTATCATTATTTGTTCACCGTGACTACAGTTTTACACAGGCTGAAAAAAGCTGCACAATCAGAATGCTGTACAATCAAAATGATTGTTAACGATCGATGTTTTTTAATCGCTCCTCATAATTTTCGTCTGTCAACTTGGTGTGGGGTTATGTAACGGTTTGTTATGTAACATTTTGTTATGTAACATTTACTTTGTGAATCGTGAAGTTGTGTATCGTTTGTAGTTTGAATTGTGTTTTTAAATGCTACCTTCAGTTTTAATGCAGTTGTGTTCCCTGTTGAAAGGACAGATGTTGATATTTGACATTATACTTTTTCTATGTCATTTACGAAGTTATGTGGTTTTAATTATTCTTTCCAGATTAATAGATGTTATTTACTTCTGGTGTTTAATGCCCTGAACAGTTTACGTTTCTTCATATATATATATATATATATATATATGTGTGTGTGTGTGTGTGTGTGTGTGTGTTCATTTACTGGTGGTGGTTTAGTTTGTAACATGTAGGCCGAATAGTCTGCTGAACGCAGTGATTGCTCATGAATTTGATGTACAAATTTGATGTATTTTATGATGCATATTTTATGCTTTGGGATTTTTAGTTGATTGTATGTACATATGTTGTTGTTGTTTTTTGTTGTTGTTGCTGCTGCTGCTGGGGGGATGTGTGTGTGTGTGTGTGTGAGTGTGTGTGTGTGTGTGTGTGTTTGCCTGTCTGTCTGAGTGTCTATAAGTGTGCTTGAAGAAAGAGACAAACGGCTAACGTGCCTTTTACAGAAATTACATACAATCAATGCAGCAGTTGATAAACCAGTTTACAAGACAAGTCTGCTGGCATATGTCTTTTCTCATTGTTAATATATGTGGCTGTTTCTATTATTGTGTTGTTGTAATAACTTCTTTACGAGGTAAGACTGGGTGTCTTTTTAACATCGTCTTTTAACATCTGACTGAATTTGATTAAATCAAAATGTTTGCAAGTTTTCCCTTGTGGTTTTCTTTTTGTAATGTGTTTGTTTGTTGGGTTGGTTGGTTGTATTGTTGTTTCCCTTTATCGATAATCTTTGTCGAACACTGACAAGGGCTGTTTACTCTTCCACCTTGCTTCCAGTACTATTATCTTCCTTCCCCCCATCATCCCCACCCCCCCACCCTCCCCTAGTGATGTGTAAATAATCGCACCAACGCCAATCGATCACAGACTTTACACTGCCCTACCAGTCTTCTCCCTCCCACCATCCCCGTCTCCATTTCTCTCTGTCTCAACCCTCCACCTCCCCGGTCTCTCCTCTCTCTCTCTCTCTCTCAACCCTCCACCTCCCCGGTCTCTCTCTCTCTCTCTCTCTCTCTCTCTCTCCTCTCTCTCTCTCTCTCAACCCTCCACCTCCCCAGTCTCTCTCTCTCTCTCTCTCTCTCTCTCTCAACCCTCCACCTCCCCAGTCTCTCTCTCTCTCTCTCTCTCTCTCTCTCAACCCTCCACCTCCCCAGTCTCTCTCTCTCTCTCTCTCTCTCTCTCTCTCCTCTCTCTCTCTCTCTCTCTCTCCTCTCTCTCTCTCAACCCTCCACCTGCTCGGTCTCTCCTCTCTCTCTCTCTCTCTCTCTCTCTCTCTCTCTCTCAACCCTCCACCTCCCCAGTCTCTCTCTCTCTCTCTCTCTCTCTCTCTCCTCTCTCTCTCTCTCTCAACCCTCCACCTGCCCGGTCTCTCCTCTCTCTCTCTCTCTCTCTCCTCTCTCTCTCTCTCTCCTCTCTCTCCTCTCTCTCTCTCTCTCTCTCCTCTCTCTCTCTCTCTCCTCTCTCTCTCTCCTCTCTCTCTCTCTCTCTCCACTCTCTCCTCTCTCTCTCTCTCTCCTCTCTCTCTCTCTCTCTCTCTCTCTCTCTCTCCTCTCTCTCTCTCTCTCCTCTCTCTCTCTCTCTCTCTCTCTCTCTCTCTCTCTCTCTCCCTCTCTCTCAACCCTCCACCTCCCCAGTCTCTCTCTCTCTCTCTCTCTTTCTCTCTCTCTCTCTCTCTCTCTCTCTCTCTCTCTCAACCCTCCACCTCCCCGGTCTCTCCTCTCTCTCTCTCTCTCTCTCTGTCTCTGTCTCTCTCTGTCTCTGTTTATCATTGTCTCTGTCTGTCTGTCTGTCTGTCTGTCTGTCTGTCTCTCTCTCTCTCTCTCTCTCTCTCTCTCTCTCTCTCTCAGCTATCTGTGTGTCTCTCGCTCTCTGTCCTAACGTGTCTGCAGCTGAGTATGCGAGTGCCAGCTCATTTACGCGGCGTGTGCGTGTATGTTCGTGCGTGCGTGCGTGCGTGCGTGCGCGCGCGTGTGGTAGTACGTGCGTGCACGTGTACGGTGCGTGCGTATAGCCTATTAAAGCTGAATTTGTTTTGTTGAGTGATGCACTGACGCTGAGTGATGCACGCTCCTGGCCAACGACGACGAATTCAGTCCATCCCTATTTCTGGAAACCCCGATACGATGTGTGGCGTCAGTGTTTGTCGTGGCTGGCCACTGATCGCTGGCACTACTACCCTGTGCTGTATGCGGACGAAGGGAAGATGCCGCCAGCAGGATCCACCGACGCCGGCAGTCTTCAGGCAATTTCCTGACCAGTCTGGCTCCACCACCACCACCACCACTCCCCATTCCCACTCACTCACTCACTCTCCTTCCCCCCCCCCTTCCACCCCCCGGCCCCCCTCACCCCCCATTCATTTGCTGCCTGTCCTATCATCTGCCCGACTTACTCCCATGCCGCTCGCTCCGAGTGCCCTCAAACACTGCCACACTTGGGTTCATCAGTCGCAATCCACTCTTCTTCTTCTTCCTCCTCCTCCTCCTCTTCTTCTTCTTCCCCCTCTTCTTTATCCTCCATTTCTTTCTCCTCCTCCTCGACTTTTTCCTACTTTTCCTCCCCTTTCTTTGCATCTTCTTCCTCCTCCTCCTCCTCTTCTTCTTCTTCTCCTTCTTCTTCTTCTTCCTTTTTATCCTCCGTTTCTTTGTCCTCCTCCTTGACTTCTTCCTACTTTTCCTCTCCTTTCTTTGCATCCTCTTCCTCCTCTCCTCCTCCTTCTCCTACTCCACCTCCTCCTCCTTCTCCTTTTCTTCTTCTTCCTCTTTATCCTCCATTTCTTTTTCCTCCTCCTGGACTTCTTCCAACTTTTCCTCTCCTTTCTTTGCATCTTCTTCCTCCTCTCCTCCTCCTCTTTTTCCTCCTTCTCTTGCCCCTCCCTCCTCATCGTCATCATCCGTCCCCTTTCCTCTTCCTCCTGCACCTTCCATTCCTCCTTCCCCCCTCTTCTTCCTTCTTACTCATTTTCCTCCGTTTCATCTTCCTTTTCCTCCTCCTCCTCCTTCTCATCTTCCTTCTCTTACTCACCCTTTTCCTCTTCCTCCTTCTCCGCCTTCTCCTTCTCTTCCATTCCTCTCTTTTTCCTCCTCCTCCTCCTCCTCTTCATCCTCCCCTCTCTCCCTCCGTCTCATCTCGAGACGGGCGATTCGGCTTCAGAACGATAGCTCTTCCTCTTTCTTCAGAGACGTGCGATCTGGCTCCATAGGGCAAGGCCTAGCGCACACAGGAAATTGAGCGCTGATTCTCCCTCGTACGAATATCACAGATCTATGCGTTGCGGGGCGTGGTCAGTTATATTGAGCTTTGGAAGTTAACTGTATTATGGAATACGACGAGGCGTTGGTGGGTTGGATGTTGTTGTAAAGCTGCTTTGAGGGATTTGAAAACGTTGTGTAGTTGTAGTTGTTGTTGTTGTTGCCGTGTACATTTACGGAACACAAACAACACCACAATATTTTCTTGCTCGTTAAATCAACGATGCATTGAAGTTTATTTTGCTTACGGAAAGTAAACCAAAAAGTAATACAATCTAACGTTGAGGGTCGTTCCCTCCTAACCCTCCAGCCACTGTTCAGGAATGGTTATGCCGTTCGAGGCTAGCTGGCGCTTTGGGGACCATTCCAATGCCGACTGTTCTAGAGCAGTTTTGGCCGATGGAGTGAGGATGTAACTTGGTCAAGACACTCTCCACTATGATCAGATTCTCGCCCATACAGCCCGGGGACAGCAGCTGCCCCCTCTGATGGTCATAGTCGGACAGGACTATCATACATCACCGTTGGCCATAAACACCAGCTGAGAAGGATGTGTTGCGGTATGTATTGTCGACCCTGCACCTGCATCGATTGTCGCCAGGGGTATTATGTGCTGAAGGACGACAATACATACAGTGAGGATCTGCATGTAATGTCGCCGGCGACAATATGTGCAGGGCGACAATACATACAGTTAGGCTTGCATATAATGTCGCTGGCGACAATATGTGCAGAGGGGCGACAGTACATACCGCAGCAGGTTGCCTGGACGTGCATTACCAAAGTTCTTTCTCTGGGATCTCTCTGAACCTGGATGATTCAGTCAGGGAACGGAGGGAGGTCATGGTGAGGGGATGGGGGTGCTGGAGGTGGGGACAGGGAGGGGGGAGGGGGGGAGAGGGGGGATGCGGAACAGGAGTGAGAACCAGCTGGAGACCATGAGTGACAGTTTCCCTTGTGGCTGCGTCCGAAAAATGTGCAGGTCCTTGGTTAATGTAGGTGCGATAGCCGAGTGGTTAAAGCGATGGACTTTCATTCTGAGGGTCCAGGGTTCGAATCTCGGTAACGGCGTCTCGTGGGTAAAGGATTGAGATTGTTTTCCGATCTCCCACGTCAACATATGTGCAGTCCTGCTTGTGCATGAATCCCCTTCGTGTGTATACGCAAGCAGTCAAATTCGCACTTTTTTGTTGTTGTCTTTTTCTCTCAAATATCCTCAGTGTAATCCATGTCAGCTTTCGATGGGTTATGGAAACAAGAACATATCCAGCATGCACACACCCCCGAAAACGGAGTATGGCTGCCTACATGACGGGGTAAATAAACAAAACCGTTTATACACGTAAAATGTTACATCACTGTCTGAGTGTGTATGTGTGCGTGCCTGAAATCTGATGGAACGACACAGGAAACAAATGATGAGCGCCCAGTGGCAACTGTCAGTCGGCTCTACCCAGGCAGGCAGTCTGTTGCACAAATGATCCCGTGTTTGTGAAGTACTCGATGAGGAGAAATGGTCCACCTTTCACCACCACCACCCCCCCCCCCCTCTCCCCCAGCCCCCCCCCCCCCCCCCCCCCAATAGATTTGTCACGTGTATTTTTTGGTGCTTTAGAGTGTGTAGATCACGAAAAATCATGTTAACATAAAAAAATCTTGGGTCTCACTGTCCCTTCTGGCTTAATTTTGAAGAGTACCCATTTCAGGTGCATTTTTTGTTTGCGTGTTGATTTTCTTTACCCTGAGGACCGGATGAAAAAAGTATGTCCTTGCTTATTCCACTTCCCTCATGAAAGAAAATTCATTCATTCATTCATTCATTCATTCTCTCTCTCTCTCTCTCTCTCTCTCTCTCTCTCTCTCTCTCTCTCTCTCTCTCTCTCTCTCTGTGACAGGGTTTACAAATTTTCCTTCTTATAGCTTAACGCATTAACTCTCTCCATACGAACGGCGAAAGAGACGACGTTAACAGCGTTTCACCCCAGTTACTATCATCAAAATATTGCAAGCGGAAGGCTCTTATACTGAAGACTTGAATGTTGACAAAGAATACCACAATTCTGACGACGGAAGCTAAAGGTTGGGTCATTCAGGCACCCACTGGACATCCGAGGGGTCTGTGTAGAGGAGAAGAGAGGACTGGCCGTACTGAGTGAGTTAAAAAGTGACAGACGTTCCCACTTCGTAAAATGAAAATAATGTGTGGATTGTTTTTTGTTCTTATGTTACTTGCTTATTTTGCTTCACGGTTGACACTTGGGGGTGCTGAACGTGAAATAAACGATTACGAATCCGATTTCGATAAATGCAACATTTTGCTCCCATTGTCGCTAGTTGTGAAGCGTTTCACTACTGCTTTTGACTGATGTCACTGGTCGCTGTCTCAACATGTTATTGATAACTGCAACACCCAACAGTAATAGTGACAACAGCAACAATAAAAATAATAAACTACTGCTACTACTACCATTACTTCGACGACAACGACGACAACTACTACTGCTGCTGCTACTTCTACTACTACAACTACTACTAAGAAGAAGAAGAAGAAGAAGGAGACGAAGCAGAATTTCCTCCAAATAATATTATTCCTTGCATTGGCGAAGGCAGAAGAGCAGTCTAAGGGAAAGAAGCGCGTCTGCGTTTTTTGGTGGTGAATCTTATAAGAGTAGCTTCCCCGAAACCGTGTCGCTTCTTTCTTATTGCAATGCCGCGCGGTTCTTGTCTGTCATTTATTTTAGACTGGTGCTGGCTAATGTTACATGCAATGGAAAGGAGTTGAAAGGAATTTTCGGGATTTTTATTATGGCTGCCCTGTTCGGATTTAGTGATGGTACATGGTTTTCACTAATCTTATATAATCTTATATTTATTTATTATTATTATTATTATTATTATTATTATTACTACTACTACTACTTTTTTATATTATAATTATTATTTATTTATTTATTTATATACGCTTATATTTGACTTCATCAAGTTTTTGCGCCTTATACATATTATTAGTAGTGGTAGTAGTTTTTTTTTTTTTTATGTATTTATCTATTATTTATTCACCCCTTTTTTTTTTTTTTTTTTTTTTTTCAAGGCCTGACCTAGCGCGTTGGGTTACGCTGCTGGTCAGGCATCTGCTTGGCAGATGTGGTGTAGCGTATATGGATTTGTCCGAACGCAGTGACGCCTCCTTGAGCACGCACGCGCACACACACACACACACACACACACACACACACACACACACACACACACACAGAGAGAGAGAGAGAGAGAAAATCAAGAAAAAGAAGCAGAAGAAGAAGCAGAAGAAGAAGAAGAAGATGTTGATGATGATGATGATGATGATGATGATGATAAAGACGAAGACTAAGATGAGTAGGGGGAGGAGACGACGAAGATGCTGATTGTGAAAGACGAAACAAGAAGCAGAAGAAGAACACGAACAAGACCAAAAACAAATAACAAGAAGAAGAAAACGTTGCTGTGTGCATTAGCAATGCTAGGGAAGCAGACCATCTGGAACCATGTGTGCGTGTGTGTGTGTGTGTGTGTGTGTGTGTGTGTGTGTGTGTGTGCGTGCGTGTGAGCGTGCGTGTGTGTGTTTGTGTGTGTGTGTGTGTGCGTGTGTGTGTGTGTGTGTGTGTGTGTGTGTGCGTGTGTGTGTGTTTGTGTGTGTGTGTGTGTGTGTGTGCGTGTGAGCGTGCGTGTGTGTGTGTGTGTGCGTGTGCGTGCGTGCGTGCGCGCGCGTGCGTGCGTGTGAGCGTGCGTGTGTGTGTGTGTGTGTGTGTGTGTGTGTGTGTGTGTGCGTGTGTGTGTGGACTGTAAACACCGCAGTGACAATGTTTGACGTTCTCCCTGAACCCATGCCTCTCCTTAGGAAGGTGAGAGAGAGATGGAGAGAGAGAGGGGGGGGGGCGTGGGGGGAGAGAGAGGGAGAAAGAGAGAGGGGGTGAGAGAGAGAGAGAGGGGGGGGTGAAATAGAGAGTCTCCTTGGGAGGGTGTAAGAGGGAGGAAGAGAGAGGGAGACAGAGAAGAGAGAGTGAAAGAGAAAAAGAGAAAGAGGAGAGAGAGAGGGGAGAGTGAGAGAGAGGAAAGAGAGGGGGTTAGAGGGGAGAGAGAGAGAGAGGTCTCCTAGGGAAGGTGGGAGAGAGAGAGAGAGACACTGGACAGTGGGCACTGGAATTATTTATTGTCATTGCCAAGAAAGGTCTTTTGACAAGGGGGGCAACAACATAAATTCACATTTTTTGCTTCAAAATAACAACAACAAAACACTGTCTTTGTTTTCACAACCATTCAATCAATTTAAACCAAGAAAATATGCAATCATTGGAAACACTTAAGTCATATCCTGACAAAAACTCAGGGAAATGGAACTGAAGAAAAACAAAAATATAGTAATAACAAAATGACCAAATGAAATGAATGGGGACTGACTCGACCATCCACTCAAGAATATATCGAAACTAATTCAGACTGACTCAACAATACCCTCATGTAGTAATGCTATGTTTTCTGTTTTTCTGTTTTCTGCACTGATTATAATTAAGTGCCTTCTAAGCTGCTAATACCATTTTGACTTATGTACCTTTGTCTTATTGTTTGTGCGTCTGCAATGAATTTAGCAATCGATCTAATTATGATTTCATTATCAGATGATAAAACAGTAACAACATCATGACTTTTAGCCACGTCTGTTTTAAAGAATGATTATACATCTTTCTCGCATAGTATTATACACTTCACACTGAAAAAGGAAATGTTTTTCAACCTCCACCTGGTATCCATAGACAGGACATGGTGATTGTGTCGAAGTCCCAGGTTCAAACCATCTCCTGTTTGCATTATAACCCAGAGTTCTTAACCTAAATCTTGCATAATTTATTCTATGCCACTTATCTGTAATGATTCTGAGGTATGCTTCAGGTTGAGATGTACTTTTAAATGAAAAGAACCAACAATAGTTTTCTTCACTTTCTATGTCAGAATGCCAGTTTTGTTTAAAGGAACAAATGAGTCTATCTCTGAATTCTGCAATAAACTGTTGTTCGTTTCCTACACCCTGGGACAACCACACAATTCCAAAACTATGTTCAGTTAGAACCTTATTCACTCTATAACACCAGTTTTCTTTACCTAACTCCATTTGCAAAAGCATCATATCATTGGCCTCTTTGCACAGACGTGTTTGTGGAAGCATTAACAATTTTAACCAATATTTAATAATTTGACAAACGTTCTTATGTACAGAGGGTACTTCCAGTTTCCCCATAAAGAACCGTATTGGAGGAATGGATTAGAGCATTTAGAAAGCGTTTAATTGCATAAGTATGTATTCTCTCAATATGTGAATTAACCCTTAGTCCCCAGATTTCAGCTGTATATGTAAGTAAAGGTTCTATTTGTACATTGAACTTTTTCCAAAATAGACAACAATCAATGGAGTTCAGTTTCTAACTGTTTTTAGAATTTCGATAAAGCCTTTTTTTTAACCTTTTCTGCAAAATTCTTCCCATGCATTACTCAAACTTAATTTCGTTGTAAAAATCAACCCCAAATACTTATATTAATTAACAACCCTAACTTCTGTATTTCCGTACAACCATAATATTCGTTTTATCCAGATTCACAGTCAAACCTAATCGATCGGCTTCTTCTTTTAAGGCATTTAACAGGTTTTGCAAACCTTTAACTGTCCCTGACAAAAGAATGACAACGTCAGCAAAAAGCAACAGAAATATCTCAATAGGTCCTGGTATTAGCTGGATACCATACCGACCTCTTTTGGAAAGTTCTACAGCTAATTCTTTTTTTTTTCTTTTTTTTAATTATATTAAAAAAAGAAAACATTTGCGGGCTTAAAAGACATCCTTGTTTAATTAACACCAGCTGAACATTCAAAGTAATTTGAGTATACCCATTTTACACGCATACATGCAAGTACTTAGTTGTAGACTCCTCTAAGCGCCATATACAGTTTTCCATTCACACCACTTTTACGCAGGACATTCCATAGGGCATTTCGATTCACAGAATCGAAAGCCTTCCTGAAATCAACAAAAGCAAAATACAATTTTGTGTTACAAAGCAGAAAATTTTGCACCATTGGATACAACGTAAATATGTGGTCAATAGTACTGTAAGTTGCGGAGAGAGAAGGGGGGGGGGGGGGTGGAGGGGAGACACAGAGGGGAGAGAGGGAGAGGGTGGCCCACAATACAAACAGGATTAGGATCGGGAAGGGGTCAAAACAAAAGTTCATCACACGCACCCTTCACGCAGAGGCGTTGACACACATATTCATACACTGGACAACACGTAAAACAATGACGCCAGGTTCATATTTCCAAGCTGTATCAGACTGAATGATAAAAGTTACGTGGTTAAAACTTTCACAAGCACCATCAGAATGAAAACATTCAAGATAACTTTTTCATGAGCACCACATCAACCCGCGCCAAAAAAAAGGATAAATAAATAGATAAATAAATCGTGAAATAGTAGCCTCGAACGTCAACATTTCATAACATTTACGACGTTTGTCTTTCTGAGTGTCGCAAAACCGAATGTTGATCATCCCAGCAATGGGATGATTATGTACTGTCTCGCGATTTGAGGGTCTTCACAGCTGATCGTTCGAAACAAAATTCCTGTTCAAATCTGACCTCAAAACTCTTCTTCTTCTTGTTCTTCTTGTTCTCCTCCTCCTCCTCCTCCTCCTCCTTCTTCTTCTTCTTCTTCTTCTTCTTCTTCTTCTTCTTCTTTTTCCTCCTCCTCCTGCTCCTCCTCCTGCTCCTTCTTCTTCTTCTTCTTCTTCTTCTTCTTCTTCTTCTTCTTCTTCTCCTCCTCCTCATCCTCCTCCTCCTTCTCCTTCTTCTTCTTCTTCTCCTCCTCCTCCTCCTCTTCCTCCTCCTCCTCCTGCTCCTTCTTCTTCTTCCTCTTCTTCTCCTCCTCCTTCTTCTCTTTCTTTCTCCTTCTCCTCCTCATCATCATCATTAACGTCGTAGTCGTCATTATCATAACATGATTTCTGGTCAGATCAGAGTCGCCGGTCACCAGACTTGGTCAAGGAGACAATGCACTTCCCCTTTGTTAACCCCTTGACTGCTGAGCCGTGGTAGAATATCATGGCGGCATCACTATTAACCGCAGATCCTACATTTTGTATGCAATTTAATGATGCCATTGATTTTGTTACTCAAAGACAAAATCCCAGCAGGATGAAAGTCCAAATATAAAATGACGACTAACATTCTGACCTGTAATCTGAGTTTCAGTTTCAGTTTCAAGCAGGTGTCAGAGCGTGCGGAATGGTCCATATACGCTACATCACATCTGCTGTAAACTTCTTTTTTTTAATTAAGTCTGCAGACGCGTAATTTTCGCAAAAACTCCATGGCGTTGATCAAGCCTTGAGTAATCTGAATCTGATCTCGGTGAGGTGACAGCCCTTCAACCTGACGAGTACCACGTGTCAGCAGCAACAGCTGTCTAGGGGTTAAGTTGAGGTGGGTAACTCTTCATCCAAGAGGAAGGTGGCAGAATGGTTAAGACGCTCATCTGCCAATACAGAGTCCGCGAGGGTCTGGGTTCGAATCCCACTCTCGCCCCTTTCTCCCAAGTTTGACTTGAAAAATCGAACTGAGCGTCTAGTCATTCGGATGAGACGATAGACCGAGGTCCCGCGTACAGCACGCACCTGGCGCACTGAAAAAGAACCCAAGGCAACGAGGGTGTTGTCCTCTGGCAAAATATTGTCGAAGAAATCCACTCTGATAGGCACACAAATATAATTATATGCATGCACTCAAGGCCTGACTAAGTGCGTTGGGTTATGCTGCTGATCAAGCATCTGCCTAACAGATGTGGTGTAGCGCGTATGGATTTGTCCGAAGGCAGTGACGTCTCCTTGTGAAACTGAAACTGAAACTGAAACCGAAGCTGAAGCTCAAGCTCAAGCGTTGTTCACAAAGAAGAGGCCGGACACGAGCAGAGAACCCAGCACGAAGACCACGAAGCAGATGTTGTCGAGGTGACCGGTGATCGCACCACACCTGTCCGCCATCACCACCCTCCCGCATCGCGACAGGAAGTCACAGACCCCCCATCCAGAGGACCTCCTCATCCCCCCACCCCCATCCCCACCCCCACACCCCCCTGCCGCGGGATCCGACCCGTCATCCACCAGCCTCGCCGTGCTGCTGACGTGACCTCCTCCTGTCTGGTGCTGTTGGTGTCCTGGATCCTGGTGGTGGTGGTGGTGGCGGTGGAGGGGTGCTGAGGCCGGGGAGCTGTAGCTGAAGAAGGGACCCTCCCCGTAGCCGGGAGGACTGTCAGGGAACAACACCCCACCCCCAACCCCATCACCACCCTTCATCCCGTCCCCATCCGACGTCCAGATCCTTGCTGATACCTGCCCGTGGACTCCGCTGTCTCCCGTGCCGTCCTGCGCCGCTCCGTGACGGGCCCGGTCCCTGACGGAGGAGGAGGAGGTGGAGGTCCACAGGTGGCGCCTGCCGTCGGCGCGGCGGCGCGCTCCTCCCGATCCCCTGACGGTGGCGGGGGTGTGGTGCTGGAGGCGGTGGAAGTGGAGCCGAAGCAGCAGGATGTTGCCGACGACTCCCAGGGCGGCCAGGGCCAGGTGGAGGAAGACGAAGACGGCGATGGCCGGCACGCTGTCCGAGTTGGAGGGAGTGATGTCGGCCAGGTAGGCCAGGAACATGGTCAGGCTCAGCATGGTGGACACCGCCAGGGACACCTGGAAAACCAACCATCAATAGTCAGCACCCCCCACACCCCCACCCACACCACCACCCCATCACACACACACCTGTCAGCCACCAAGAGTCAGTACACACCTGGCAACCACAATCACCAACAGTCACCACACAAAACCTGTCAACAGTCACTGATAGTCTACCCTACACACCTGTCACGACGACCACCTGCCATCACAGCCACACATCGTCACAAAACACACACCTGTCAACTACCCCCAGCCACCACCCACACACCTGTCAACCACCCACAGTCACCACACACACCTGTCAACCACCCACAGTCACCACACACACCTGTCAACCACTCAAAGTCACCACACACACCTGTCAACCACCTACAGTCACAACACACACACCTGCCAACCACCTACAGTCACCACACACACCTGTCAACCACTCAAAGTCACGACACACACCTGTCAACCACCTACAGTCACCACACACACACACCTGTCAACCACCTACAGTCACAACACACACACCTGTCAACCACCCACAGTCACCACACACACCTGTCAACCACACCAAGTTAGCAAACACACCTTTCACCCCAGTCACCATACACACCTGTCAACCACCCACAGTCACCACACACACACACCTGTCAACCACTCACAGGCACCACACACACACCTGTCAACCACCTACAGTCACCACACACACACACCTGTCAACCACCTACAGTCACCACACACACCTGTCAATCACCTACAGTCACCATACACACACACACCTGTCAACCACCCACAGTCACCACACACACCTGTCAACCACCCACAGTCACCACACACACACACACACCTGTCAACCACTCAACCACTCACAGTCACCACACAGCCTGTCAACCACTCACAGTCACCACCCACATAGCCACCACACACACATGTCACAAACATAGTCACCACACACACCTGACAACCACCCACATTCACCACACACTCACCTGTCATCACAGTCACCACATATACCTGTCAACCACACCCAGTCACCAAACACACCTTTCACCCGCAGTCACCATATGAACGATGGTCGTTATCAGGTCTGACATCATAACACAACATAATACAGCGTAACACCACGCTACTCAACGC
Source organism: Babylonia areolata (assembly GCF_041734735.1). Taxonomy (NCBI): domain Eukaryota; kingdom Metazoa; phylum Mollusca; class Gastropoda; order Neogastropoda; family Buccinidae; genus Babylonia; species Babylonia areolata. The sequence goes on from NC_134895.1 coordinate 11,006,534, forward strand.
AAACGAATGCAGTACAATACAATACAGTACACATTACACACTGCATAACATATTACAGACTGCACAATACAACACAACACACCAAACCACACCACACCACAACCCAACCCAACCCAACCCAGACCAAACCAAACCAAACACACCACGTCACAACACCACACCACTACACCACACCACACCACACCATAACCCAACCCAACCCATACCCATCCCAACACCCACACAACAACACAACACAAACACAACCACAACACAACCCTACTCCATCCTGCAACCTGCACCCTGCCCTATGGAGAGTTCCACGGCCATCTTGGATCTAGCGCATACGCATCTAACTTTTACTCGAAATTACAAGCAGTGCCAAAGACGACCGACATGGGTAAAAGCAGCAAACATGTGCTGTCCCCCATTTCTTCAGTTGACAGCCTCCATTCCTACAACTAAACCCTGTGCAATACATGCACAATAAATAAATAAAAAGAACAAAATATGAAGCAAAAAGTCGGAAAAAAAACCTTCTGTTCTGCACGTTCTGCCTCTCTCTATCGCCTTTGTTGCTCGAAACTTCAGAGTAACCAATCAACTTCGAGAGCACACAGATCATGTGACGCGCCTCTGTAAGTCATGTGAGCACGGAACTCTCCAGCGGTCTATTGGGCAGGGTGCCCCCCCAGCCCCCACCCCCGCCTCCCCGCGCTCCCACCTCCCCCCGAAACCCTCCCCCCCACCCACCCCCAAAGGGACGACAGACCTTCTCCCCAGACTGAGCGGGCACGCAGAAAACGAAAGCGTTGAGCAGCGACAGGATGACGATGGGCGCTAGGAACTTGAGCACGTAGAATGTGGAGCGACGCCTGAGCAGGAAGTGGTACTCCACGTAGGTGTACACTTCC
>NC_134895.1:11029926-11114926 GCF_041734735.1 Babylonia areolata
GAGAGAGAGTGTTCCCCCGTATATTACTGAGTCATGTTGACGGAGAGCGTTTAAGTCCGTGTAATACGGCCAGTGTAACTACAACTGCAATACAAGGCAGTAGCGAGCCCACACAATAGCGGGCCCCAACACACGTCGCGCACTGCTGCTCAGTGAACTCTGAAGGCGGACGGTTGTAAGAACACATAACACATTGATCATTCCACAACACATCTTTGATCAAGCAGAAAACATATTATCAGTCACAACTGTATAATTACATGTGTATTTGCTTGTTTTTGGATCTTTTTGAGAGGGATTAACGAGCCGGGGGAGAATCGACACGGGGGAGTATCGACTCCGGGGAGTATCGACACGGGGGAGTATCGGGCTGACCCGACCCCGTCCGAACAGACTGAAGAATGAATGAATTTCGCTTTGTCGGTTATTTATAGTGTACATATACAAGTAAACCAAAACACAAATAAACCAATTTTAAAACACACGCGAAGTCATGCCGTTATCTGACCTGCCGCATTCCGGCAACCGGGAACAGCCGGGTTATGTTGTTTTTTATCCGGAACCTCAACGAAATTAATAAACCGTTTAAGGATTAATCCAGAAGACTTACAACCTATTATTGGTATGACTGTGAAGATTTTTTTCCTTCTATATTTAATCTAAATTTGGTATTGGCAGACAAAACGCGGTAGAGATACAAATAATTTGTTAATGTTTCACACACACACACACACACACACACACACACACACACACGCACGTACGCACGCACGCACACACACACACACACACACACACACACACACACACACACACACACACACACACACACACACCATGCAGCCAGTTTGACTGAGAGAAGAACAACAACAACAAAAATCGCAAGGGGCGAGGGGGAGAGAACGAATATTCTGAATTCTTCCTGCAAGAAATTACCTCCCTTGATGTTTCGATTTGGAAATTCTTGAAACCTTCCCTATAAACGCTGTGGGTCCTTTTCTTCACATTGGCACTATCAAAATAAGTATACTTCGTCTACGTACAGTTAAAGACTGTCAGATTATGCATTAGAATCAAAGTTCTCCTGCAATTTTAATAAACAGTTTCAAGTTTGAAGGTTGACTTCTCAACAAAGCCTTGTTTAGTTTTTATTCTGATAAATGAACACTAATTGGAATGTACTGAGAGTTTTCATTATCATCATATACAAATTAATTTTGTATATAAGGTTACGTTTATCGTATAAGTTATTTCATGAAAAAGGCACAAAATGTAAAAATATTATTAATTGTTTGATATATATCTGATTCTACCTCACTTTTATTTTTTGTTGTGATTTATCTCAATGGTTTTCAACTTTAATGCAGTTACCATCAACCAACCACCATTACCGATTAGTTCTCAATAGAGACTATATCGTTTTAATGGCACTATTTGGGGGGCAGACAACTGCTTCAATAAATTAATACAAAATGAGTCTACGTTGAGCTAAGTCAACAGCTACAAATAACTATCGTGGTATTTGTGTATAATTTTGTGATGTTCAATGTTCTTTAATAAAGAAATTGCTGCCTGATGATATGACAAAAAGTCGTAACCTTGCTGCCCGGGAAAATGATTGTATAGTATGATGTAGTATTATTATGTTAAACTATTAATTCAGTTAACAGAGTTGATGGCGAGTTGCAAGGTCGTGGCAGAATGGTTAAGATTCACGCAACAATTCAGTGTCCCTGTGAGGCCGTTTGGGTTCGATTCTCACTCTTACGCCCTTTCTCCAAAGTGCGCGCGCGCGCATGTGTGTGTGTGCTACCCTTCCGTGCTGTTTGAAGAGTGCTGAGTCACTGTGCATCGATACAACAGCCTGCGCTGATTATATATACTGATTACGTAGCTTCATGACAGACTTTTGTTTTTAAGACAGTGTAGGCAGCCGGTGTAGTGTTTCAATACGTCTTGGGTACATCAGTCACGCGGGTCTGAGTCGTTACTTATTCTTTAGTTCGATGCTTGTTTTGTAAAAGGGTTTGTGTGAGTGGTTACAGTCAGTCAGTGAACCAGGATACCACGTTTTTTCGTCAGTTTTGCCATAAGAGTTCTCTTTCCTTAGGTCGTAGAGTTCAATCGGTGAAAGACGGGATTTTGATCGAGTCCGAAAGTAGGTGAGTTGCCCAATATTCATGATTTTTGTACCGTGTTATTTTTGCAGCCAAACATCTGAGCACGATGTTGACAGAATTGACACCAAACATGATTTTCAGCAGGCTCAAACGCACATAAATGCTGACTGGCGTGCTTTGATTGGTAACTGTTTGTTTGACGCGGCAACGGCCTCGCCAAGTAAGCGTGCTTGCTGAAGAATGTTTGAGTAAACTGTCAAGTCGATATTGGGGACGTCAAAAACAGTAGGAGCTGTTCAGGTGTATACCGAAATTAGACGTAAACAGTAAAAGAAAGGTAAAGCGACTTAACCTAAAGGAATAATCATTCCCACCCCCTTTGCTTTAAAGAAACAGACAGTAGATTGATTTGTTACGTAATAACATTATGTCCAGAAGAACGGTTTATCCCGTCAAATTCTGGGCTTTAAATCACCGTGTTTTTTGTTGTTTTTGTTGTTGTTTTTTATTGTTTATTTTGTTTTTGCTTCTTTTTTATTGTTTGTTTATTATATCCCCCCCCCCCTTTCCTCGAAATTTATCAATGTCAACTAAGGAACGTTCCACAACTAGTCAGGGTCAATCGGAAACACATTATATATATATATTTATGAATATAAACAAAGTGCCATGGTGTCTTTCCAGTGGCCTTGTTTCCACCCCACTCACACCCTTGGGCCTCTGGTGTGTGTGTGTGTGTGTGTGTGTGTTTACTTCAAGTTTAACTGTCAAAAGAGATTAGCTATAACTTTATAAGAAACATGTCAATTATTTAGATAATATCATATTCATAAGATGATTGTGCGTGTTGTGTTCTCTCTGTGTGTGCTGTGCTGCGCTTGCGCTCTCTCTCTCTCTCTCTCTCTCTCTCTCTCTCTCTCTCTCTGTTCTGTAAGTGTTGTGTGGTGTGTGTGTGTGGTGTGCATGTATTTGGGTATGTGTCTGTATATTATGCACTCTGTGTGTGTACATGTGCTGTGTATGTGTTTCTGTCTGCATGTGTGCAGTTCTTGAAACTTCCTTAAATGTACCATTGGGCCTTGAGGACCAGTACGAAATGGCTTAAATTCTGTGGTGCTGATCTCCTGAGGTATTTTTGGTGATCCTTGGAGAAAACACACACACACACACACACACACACACACACACTCGCACACACATTGGTTGTTTACTTTTAGCTTAACTGTCAAAGAAATTAGCAATCTCAAGTATATCTATTGTATATATATTATATATATATCAAAAGATTATGTGTGTGTGTGTGTGTGCAAAATGTATGTGTGCACATGCCATTTAGAACTTGTCAATGGGTGAAGAATTTCTGTGTTCTGCTTTCAATTGCTGAATCAAAGCTCATGTCAGAAAATGTCCTTAACTTACTTTTAAGAAAGATTGCAACTTATCTCCTTACAATATAGTCAGTTAATGTTGTTCCATGCATTGATTTCTCTGTGTGTGTGTGTGTGTGTGTGTGTGTGTGCATATTAGATACCATATTTTCTGGACTATTGATATATTAGTAACAGTAATATCCAGCCTCCTGGTGTAGATATAAAATATATAATAATATTACCATTGTTTCAAGAGGGTGATTCGTCGCCAGAGGGCTGCCTGGAGGAGAGATTGAGGTGTTTTTGTTACAGTGTTAGTTCAGACTGCCTTCATGTGTGTGCATTTGTCAGTGTATGTTCATGGTTTGCTTTTACAGCGATGTATGCTGGAGTGGTGATTTTATGGCTTATGTGATTGCTTGCAACATTGCTGTTGACATTGAGAGCTCTCTCTCTCTGTCTCTCTCTCTCTCTCTGAGTCTCTCTCCCCCCACCCTCTCTCTGTCTCTGTCTCTGTCTCTGTCTCTCTCTCTCTCTCTCTCTCCTCTCTCTTGCGCGTGCGTGTGCTTTCTCTCATGTATCTATGTATGTATGAGTGTGTGTCTGTGTGTGTGTACGTGTGTCTGTGTGTGTGTGTGTGTGTTATACAATACACTCCCTCTCTAAGATTCACACACACACACACACACACACACACACACACACACACTCACACTCACACACACACACACACACACACACACATTACCATTAGAGTCACAGAGAGAGAGAGAGAGAGAGGGTAACACCTGGCATCTGTTGGTACCATTCTACAACAAAGGGTGCTGGAGTGTTGCTGTGACAATGGTCAATTGTAAGGAAAAGATTGAATCTCCACATGACAGTCTACTCATAAAATTAAATTAATTTAGAAAAGCATTTGTTGGTCTGTGATTATTCATATCTGCAATTTGTAGTATTGTATTGGTGTATTTTGAGTTTGTTTTCCACTTCTAAATTTTCTGTGTGCTTGTGTGCTCTTGTATTGGTATAATGCATTGTTGTATTGTTTCATGTGAGGTGCTTGTAGCCCATTATATGGGGAGTTTTCACCATATAAGTACAATTATATATCAATTTCCTTTGAAATTGTATCAATGACTAAACCAGTGATAATGTGTATTGTGTTTTTAGTTCTTGTTTTATATTTATTTCTTCTTTATCCTCATGATTGTACAGCACTTATAATCTTCTTTATTTCCATGACCGTAAAGAGCTTTTTTGTAACTGATAAAAGTGCAAAGAGCATGTAACAGTTTAGCACAGTGTTTTGTTGCACTGGGGGAAATGTATCAGTATTGTAATAGAAAGAGCCTAGGAGAGGCTGTTGGGGAAGTGGAGTCACACACACACACACACACACAGAAACACACACAGAGAAATATGTGTGTGTGTGTGTGTGTGTGTGTGTGTGTGTGTGTGTGTGTGTGTATCTACATAACTCAAAAACAAACAAAACATCAACAAAACAAACACCATCAGACTCCATGAGATAATTTCCCAAGTTACAAGCCGCCTAAGCCATCACAGTAAACAAATAGCAAATACTGAACTCATTAACTGATATTTTTTTTACTTGTATTATTATAGTCTATACCTGGATTTAATTAATGTAACAAAAAAGGCGGTGTCATGGACTGATGGAGTGTAGCTTTTGATTGGTACGGTCCCAGCATGTGGGTACTATAATCTCATGGCACGAGCTGTTTGTGACAGAAGATATATTCGTTTGCATACAGGGTTCACAAAAAGTTTAGGGACCACATATTCTTCTTGGGGGCTTGGTGAAATTTCATACAGGGTTCACAAAAAGTTTAGGGGCCACATATTCTTCTTGGGGGCTTGGTGAAATTTCTTCAAACAGCTGTACGTACAGCCAATGTAACAGGCACCACTTATAACCAGACATGCTTTCTTGTATTTGTATTGTATTGTATTTCTCTTTTTGTCACGACAGGTTTCTCTGTGTGAAATTTGGGCTACTCTCCCCAGGGAGAGCATGTCACTACACTGAGAGCGCCACCCATTTTTTTTGGTATTTTTTCCTGCTTGCAGTTTTATTTGTTTTTCCTATCAAAGTGGATTTCTCAACAGAATTTTGCCAGGAACAACCCTTTTGTTGGTGTGGGTTCTTTTATGTGCGCTAAGTGCATGCTGCACACAGGACCTTGGTTTATCGTCTCGTCCTAATGACTAGCATCTAGACCACCACTTACGGTCTAGTGGAGGGGGAGAAAATATCAGCAGCTGAGCCATGATTTGAACCAGCGCACTCAGATTTTCTCGCTTCCTAGGCGGACGAGTTACCTCTAGGCCATCACCACTTGCTTGCACACTTTTTTTTTTTTTTTTTTTTTTTTTTTTTTTTTACAATGAAAAAGCACAGTTTTCATTTATAAACCACTGGATGCTGTATATTTTTGCCAGAACTATCAATTTTTCAATTAAAAAAAACCCACCAAAACAACACTTTTCAAGCTTTTGGTGGTGCATATGTGCCTAAATCATTCGATTTAATATTCAAAGTATGGCCAGAGGTAGAAAAATCACAGCCTGTGTAACTTAAATAATCTCTTTTTTTTTCTTCTTTTTTTTTAACAATTGTTCAAACATAATCTGCTTTTACGTAGTGGTCTATAGATATTTTTGAAGTCTGTATACATATACATGTATAATATAAATAAGCATGGCAGATCTATGTGACCTGTGATTCTTCACTGTTTAACTGACAGTAAGTTTTCTCCTGTCTAAATCTGTTGAAAACTTCTCTGTGACTTCAGGCTCAACAATGTGGTTACTGGTTAGAAAATTGTAATTTTAGAGTTTATCGATGTATAGTAGATAGTGTCTGTTCTGAAGTGAAATAGTTTAAAGCAAAATTGGTTGTTCATTTATTTATTTGTTGTGATTTTTTTTTCTTTTGGACTCATGTTTTACAGTCAGAGAGAGAGAGGGTGGGGGTGGGGTGAGATTTTTGAATAAGTGTCAGATATATACAAAAGGTTGCAAAAAATGTGATGATATCGAATGTCCTTTCCTGACATAACTTATTTTGTTCATGTTTGCTCTTGAATGTTACAGCTAGGATTTATCTGTCAGTGTTACGATTATTTTGTTTTCAGTGTAAACAAAACAAACAAAACAAAACAAACACACACACACACACACACACACACACACACACACACACACACACACACACACACACACACAAAGGAAACGAAAAGGAAAATTATAATTGCATGTGATGGAATTCTACTGTGTGTGTGTGTGACTGGAGTCTTAATTAACATTGCCCAGATTAAAAATTGCTGTACATAATGTGACTCTTTGTTCAGCAACATGATGGTTAAGGCTCACACACACACACACACACACACACACACACACACACACACACACACACACACACACACACACAGAGAGAGAGAGAGAGAGAGAGAGAGTCTGTGAAGGAACAATAATGCAGATTCACAACTTTCACCTGCACAATAATGGAAGTAGTCTAAGTATGTGATGCATGCTTCAAGATGACTCACACTGATATACATGCCTGTCTGCAAATCTACCAGTGGCATAATGCTGAATCAGCAAACCTACTTACAAAAAAAGTAAGAAAGAAAAAAAAAGAGGCAAGGCCTTCAAGACTCACTTGTGATACACTTAAAAAAAAAAAAAAAAAAAAAAAATCCAAGCTTTTTATGTATTGAGTATAATTTCAAAATGTAATGTTTAAGATGAGAAAGATCGGTTTAAAGCAAATTAAGTCCCCTAGCATTAATTACAGAGTAATTTCCCTTTTTCATTATATGCACCAAAATGTTTGCAAATAAATAAAACTTCTATGCTTAGCAAAAGAAGTTCCTGTTTGAACAAAAAATGATAATAATGACTGCTCTTGTTGTTGGGTCAGAATATCAGATCAAAGTGCCAAGTTTAGATAATACAAAAAAGGTGCAATATTGTTTTAAACAAGATGACTGGAAAGAACTGAATTTTTTCCTATTTTTATACCTAATTTTGTGTCAACTGACAAAGTATTTGCAGAGAAAATGTCAATGTTAAAGTTTACCATGGTTACACAAACACACACACACACACACACACACAGACAACCAAACACCGGGTTAAAACATAGACTCACTTTGTTTACACAAGTGAGTCAAAAAGGGGGGAAAAAAAGTGGGATTTAGAGTCACAGTGGCATGATGCAATTTGCATATTCTCTTGTTTTGAAAAATTGCATGGATGTAATCATCGCTGCCTAGGACTTACAGATGTGAAGGGGGATGGGAAATGAGTGAACTGACAAAAGTTCCTCGTACTGCTAACACAACAAGCGCCTCATACCCAGAAAGATCTGGTCTTAAAACCAGGAGATAATTGATTCTTTTAACATGTGCATGGAATGGAATGCATGCCACATGTGGGGACTTTGTTCATTGTCCCATCCAAAAGACTTGCATCCAGACCAATGTAAAATTTATTCTGTGGCTGGGGTGTTGTTTGTGGGTACCACTGTGTCTTGTTCCATTCACAGTTCTGTATTAATGTGAAATAGTGTATTGTATCAGATTGTACTGTATTGCATTGTATTGTATTGTATTGCATTGTATTACACTTTGTTACAACAGATTTCACTGTGTGAAATTCAGGATGCTTTCCCCAGTGAGAGCACATTCCTACAGTGTTCCACCCCCACCCCCACCCCCCCTTCCCCTCTTCAGCTCCTCCGCCGCCCCCCCCCCCCCCTTTTTTTTCTGACTGCAAATGTTTTTGTTTTCCTATCAAGGTGGATTTTTCTACAGAATTTTGCCAGAGACAACCCTTTTGTTGCTGTAGGTTCTTTTACATGTGCTAAGTGCATATTTTGTATGGAACCTCAGTTTATTGTTTCATTCGAAATGACTAACGTCCAGACCACCACTAAAGGTCTAGTGGAGGAGGAGATTCTTTTTAACATCTTGAACATTTTTTCATTGTTTATTCTAAACCAGGATTATTCCTTATAACATAGTGAGCATTTTTTCTTTTCTTTTTTTTTCAACCAGGATTATTCTGTAGAATAACCTCTTCAACATGTTTTTTGTCTAATTTCACCAAGGATTATTCCTTAACATAACATCTTGAACATGTTTTTTGTCTTCTTTCAACCAGGATTCTTCCTTGTAGCGGGGGGCGTGATTTCTGCAAGATGTCCGAGTCGGAAATAATACAAGGAAGAGAGATGAACAACCAGGAATGGATTGATAGGTGGGATGCACGTGCCATTGGCTTCCACAAGGAGTTCATACACCCGTACGTTTCATTGGTTTTTTGAAGTATCATGATGTTGTGTTAAGTATTGTGGTATCAGCAAGACTGAGTCCATGTACCAACCAGCTAGCTCACAGAATGCCAGTGCCTGCCCCCCACCTGCAATCAAGATCAATGACACGGAGATCAAGTCAGTTGACAAGTTTTGCTACCTGGGCAGCACCCTATGCAGCAATGGAGCCCTTGATGCGGAAGTGACGCTGCGCATCACCAAGACCAGCTCCGCCTTTGGCAGACTCAACAACAGGCTGTGGAACAACAAAGGCATCAGGCTCAGCACCAAAATCAAAACCTACAGAGCTGTTGTGCTGCTGTGAAACATGGACGACGTATCGCCGTCACATTCAACAACTTCAGCAGTTTCACCAGAGATGCCTATGAAAGATCCTCAGCATAAAGTGGCAAGACAGGGTCTCCAACCTCCAGGTCCTAGAGAGGAGTGGCCTGCCCAGCATCAAAATCCTGCTGATCCAGTGCCAGCTACGCTGGACAGGACACGTTGTCCGCATAACAGACAGCAGGATCCCGAAGATGCTCTTGTATGGCCAGCTGAAGGAAGGCCACCGTGAACTTGGAGGACCCTGCAAGCGCTTCAAGGATACCTTGAAGGCAAACCTCAAAGCCTGTGACATAGACATCGCTTCCTGGGAAACTGATTCCCTTGACCACTCTTGTTGGAGGATGCTGTGCTCTAGTGGCATAAAGACGTTTGAAAACAAGAGAACGCTGGCCATTAAGGAGAAACGTGAGCGAAGGAAGCAGGGCTCAACTTCTGGGGACGTTTTCCCTTGCAACACCAGTGGGAAGTGCTGCGCATCCAGAATTGGCCTCTTCTCCCATATGAGGACACACACCAACAGATAAGCCTGCCTGCCTACTCATCCATCGGTCCAACGGGAGACTCTATCATCATCGTCAGTATAAAGTATTGTGATTTATGAAATGTGCATTGTTTAGGTTTTGTGTGATGCAGGATATGTATGATGGGTGTGGTGTTGTGTACAAAGATTTTTATGTGTGTCTGAACATACTCTAGTAGTGTTTGGTAGGATATCTGTGCTAGGGTTATGGATGTTAGTTTTTCATTTTTGTGCTTAATATGTTTTACTTTTCATGGTTTTTTTTTTTGTTTTGTTTTGGGCTGTTTGGTTTTGTTTTTTTTACATTGCACAGTGCAGTTGAGCATGTTTCACATGGAAAGGTGCTTTATATATTGGATTATTTTTATTGTCATTCTGACAGGAGTTTGGCTGGGAAGTGGGGGGGGAGTTGGGGGTGTCGGGGGGGGGGGGGGGGGGAGAGAGTCTAGGGGGTGGTAGTTGGAGGGGGAGGAGGAGACTCTTGAGGGAGAATAAAGTATGTTAGTGCATTGGGGAAAAATGTTAGCACAAGTAAAATAACGAATAGTTGATGCTTTTGTGTGGAAAACCTTTTTTTTTTTTTTTTTCGTCTTTTTCTGTTTGTGTTTTTGTTTTTCTGCAATTGATTTTTTTTTTTTTTTTTTTTTTTTTTTTAAATATATATATATACTTAAATGTAGGAAGATTTGAACACCCTCACACCCAAGGAACATGAGGAAACAGCAGACAGTTTGTACAGTTTCCTGGTTCATCTTCTGTGGTGTCAGGTTCATCCTGTGCTGTAATGTCATATTCATTATGTGATGTGATGACTCAAGTTCATTACGTGCCATCTTGTTCATTATGTGATGTCAGGTTTATTGCATGGTGTATCATGTTCATGCGGTGTGTCAAGTTCATCATGTGGTGTGTCAGGTGAATCATGTGTCACAGTGTGACATTTTCATCATCATATGTGTCAGGTTCATCACGCAGTGTCATGTTCATCATCGTGTCTGTCAAGTTCATCATGTGATGTGGTAGGTTCATCATGTTATGTGTCTGGTTCATTGCATAGTGTGTCAGATTCATCATGTTATGTGTCAGGTTCATCAAACAGTGTGTCGTATTCATCATGTGTCAGGTTCATCACACAGTGTGTCAGATTCATCATGTTATGTGTCAGGTTCATCACACAGTGTGTCAGATTCATCATGTTATTTGTCAGGTTCATCAAACAGTGTGTCACATTCATCATGGTATGTGTCAGGTTCATCACACAGCGTCAAGTTCATCATGTGTGTCAAGTTCATCATGTGGTGTATCAGGTGAATCAGGTGACTACCAGGTTCATCTCACAGTGTGTCAGGTTCATGACATGGTGTGCCCAGTTCATTGCATGGTATGTGGTGTTAATATTAATGTGATGTGTCAGGTTTATCACATGATGTGTCATGTTCATCACATTGTGTGTCAGGTGAATCATGTGTGTCAGGTTCATCATCATGCATGCCAGGTTCATCATCCTGCGTGTTATGTTCATCATCATGTGTGTCAGGTTCATCTCACAGTGTGTCAGAGTCATTATCATGTGTGTCAGAGTCATCATCATGTGTGTCAGGGTCATCACACAGTGTGCCAGCGTCATCTCACAGTGTGTCAGGGTCATCACACAGTGTGTCAGGGTCATCATCATGTGTGTCAGTCATCATCATGTGTGTCAGGGTCATCTCACAGTGTGTCAGGGTCATCATCATGTGTGTCAGTCGTCATCATGTGTGTCAGGGTCATCACACAGTGTGTCAGGGTCATCACACAGTGTGTCGGGGTCATCATCATGTGTGTCAGGGTCATCATGTGTGTCAGGGTCATCTGACTGTGTCAGGGTCATCACATAGTGTGTCAGGGTCATCGTCATGTATGTCAGGGTCATCATCATGTGTGTCAGGGTCATCATATGGTGTGATTTCAGGTCTCTCAAGAGGAATGCCGACCTGATGGTGAACGGAAGATCCAGCCTCAAAATATTTGTTCCTCTGTGTGGCAAATCTTGGGACATGAAATGGTAACTTGCCTGTTTGTGTCACCTATGGGCCATGTTGGATGATAACAATAATGATAATAATGATAATGGTAATTATAACTGGACATTTATCAGCACTTTCCTCATTGCACAAAGCGCTTTATGATCTACACTCACACACATACGAAACACACTCAACCCTCAAGTCACATTCATGCACAATAAACATATATATGCGCATACAAACTCGTATGCACAAAATAAACATACACATACATACATACATATATACATACACATACATGCATGCATGCATGCATGCATCCATACATCATCCATACATACATACATACATACATACATATGACACACACACAATACAGAAAACTCCATGTTCACAGAGGGGAAGGCTGTGCTTCAAATTAATTTTTTCCATTTGAAGATTTGATTGTAAATCAGTACTCAGAGTGTATTGACAAATTTTGTAAGCGATTATGAGTTGCCCAGTACTACACTTTCACAAAGTCAGTGATTATTAGTGTAGATGATCAAGAACATTGCTACTCAAGCTATACGTTCTGATACATTTATAATTTATACTACTCAGAAAAAAAATAACTTATTCAAGACAAAATGGTCAGTCATGTTCCTTGTCGATTAAAGAAATTTCATTTTTGAAAGTTTTATGGGATTGTGAGTAATGATAAACACATAACAAAGGCTGCTCCTAAAATAAACCATGAATGGGGTATGGGAGGTTGATTAATGGGCATTAGTGTGAAATTTTGACTGCGGACAAAATACCCCCCATCTGAAAATTGTGACTGCAGACAAGATACCCCCCTTTCTGAAAAATATGACTGCAGACAAAATATCCCCTTTTGAAAATTATGGCAAAAGAAACAGAATGCTTCCATCTGAAAATTGTGACTAAAGACAGATTACCCCTCTTCTGAAAATTATGACTGCAGACAGATGAATTATCTTAGATCTGAAATACCACATCTGTTGAAATTGAGACTGAAAAATAAGGAAAAAATCCTGTCCTGGAAATTTTGACTGCATACAGAATACCCCCTTCTGAAAATTGTGACTGCAGACAAAATACCCCACTTCCGAAAATTGTGACTGCAGAAAGAATACCCCTCTTCTGAAAATTTTGACTGCATACAGAATACCCCCTTCTGAAAATTGTGACTGCAGACAAAATACCCCACTTCCGAAAATTGTGACTAAAGACATCATACCCCTATTTAAAAAAGAGTGACTGCAGACAAAAATAACCCCCCACCCCACCCCCCACCACCACCAACCTCCCTCCTCCACCCACCACCCACAACCCTCCCCTTTCTGAAAATTGATTTAAGACAGAATACCCCTATTTAAAGACAAGAAAAGAGTGACTGCAGACAAAATACCCCCCCCCCCCCCCCCCCCCTCCCTTCTGAAAATTGTAACTGAAGACAAAATTCCCTAGTACTGAATTTTATGACGAAAGACAAAATTCCCTACTACTGAAAAATGTGAATAAAGGCAGAATAACTGCCTTCTGAAAATTGTGACTGCAGACAAAATTCCCCACTTCTGAAAATTGTGACTAAAGACAGAATGCCCCTGTTTAAAAAATAGTGATTGCAGACACAAAAAAAACCTCTGAAAATTGTGATTCAAGACAGAATACCCCTATTTTTGGGGGGGAAAAAGAGTGACTGTAGACAAAATACCCCCCTTCTGAAAATTGTGACTAAAGACAGAATACCCCTATTTAAAAAAAAAAAATTTTAAAGAAAAAAAAAGAGTGACTGTAGACAGAATACCTCCCTTCTGAAAATTGTGACTAAAGACAGAATACCCCTATTTCTAGAAAAAATGAAAAGAGTGACTACAGACGAAATGCCCCCTTCTGAAAATTGTGACTTCAGACATAATAACCCTGTTGGAAAAAAGAGTGACTGCAGACGAAATTCCCCATTCTGAAAATTGTGACAAAAGACTGAATACCGAAATACTGAAAATTGCACCTAAAGACACAATACCCCATTTCTGAAAAGTGTGACTAAAGACAGAATACCCCCCTTCTGAAAATTGTGACCTGAGACAGAAACCCCCCCTTCTGAAAAATGTGGCTGCAGACAAAATACTCCTTTCTGAAAAATGTGACTAAAGACAGAAAACCACCCATCTGAAAATCGTGACTAAAGACAGAAAACCAGTAAAAAAAAAAAAAAAAAAAAAAAAAAAAAAAAAAGAGTGACCACAGAGAACCTGTGGTGTTTCTGCCAGGCTGGCTGACCAGGGGCACACAGTGATTGGGGTGGAGGTAGCACAGAGAGCCATCGAGGAGTTCTTTGAGGAGCAGAACATCCCCTTCACTTCAGCGCCTGTCCCTGCTGTGGATGGAACTCTCTTCCAGGTGTGTGTGTTGTATGTGTGTGTGTGTGAGTGGGGGGTAATGGGCGAGTTGGGTGGGTGGGGGTTTGGGTGTGTTGTTGGAACTCTCTTCCAGGTGTGTGTGTGGGGGTGTTTATTTTGTTGAAACTCTCTTCCTGGTGTGTGTGTTGTTTTCAAGGTGTGTATGTGTTTATTTTGCTGGAACTGTCTTCAAGGTGTGTGTGTTGTTTTCCAGGTGCGTGCATGTTTATTTTGTTGAAACTCTCTTCCTGGTGTGTGTGTTGTTTTCAAGGTGTGTATGTGTTTATTTTGCTGGAACTGTCTTCAAGGTGTGTGTGTTGTTTTTCCAGGTGTTTGTGTGTTTATTTTGCTGGAACTCTCTTCCAGGTTTGTGTGTTGTTTTCCAGGAGTGTGTGTTGTTTTCCAGGTGTGTGTGTGTTTATTTTGCTCGAACTTTTTCCAGGTGTGTGTGTTTATTTTGTTGGAACTGTCTTCCAGGTATGTGTGTTTATTTTGCTGGAACTCTCTTCCAGGTTTGTGTGTGTTTATTTTGTTGGAACTCTCTTCCAGGTTTGTGTGTGTTTATTTTGTTGGAACTCTCTTCCAGGTGTTTGTGTGTTGTTTTCCAGGAGTGTGTGTTGTTTTCCAGGTGTGTGTGTGTTTATTTTGCTGGAACTCTCTTCCAGGTTTGTGTGTGTCTATTTTGTTGGAACTCTCTTCCAGGTTTGTGTGTGTCTATTTTGTTGGAACTTTCTTCCAGGTTTGTGTGTGTTTATTTTGCTGGAACTTTCTTCCAGGTGTTTGTGTGTTTATTTTGTTGGAACCATCTTCCAGTCGACTCCCTAGGGACCTCCCAAAATTGTCGACTTATGCGATGGTCAACTTATCTGATGTGTGGAAAGTCAACCTTTATAAACATATGACAACCGATTAGTAAACTGAAAAAAGGCAGTGATTAATTTCACTGTACCTGTGCCTGTGTTGCTTTGGTACATGTCTGATATTAAACATTATTTCAGTATTAGATTTATCTACTAACCGTTTCACTTCTAGAACTATTTTTGATTTTTGTGAAATAATCACCAACCTCTTTAAATAAAAAATCATAAAAATCAAAATTGTGCTCAAAAGTATATGTTTTCTTAAAGGAAAATGAATGGAGCAAAAATTATCATAACTTCAATGTTAACAGGATGAGATAACTCCTAATCAGGGTAAAATAAATCAGATTTTTAGGGGGAAAATGCACAGAATATTTTTTTTTTTTAAAGAAAAGAAGAAGAAAAGTCTTTATGAGCAGTGAAGATTGAAATTCATTCAGTGACGGGCGCAATAGCCGAGTGGTTAAAGCGTTGGACTGTCAATCTGAGGGTCCCGGGTTCGAATCACGGTGACAGCGCCTGGTGGGTGAAGGGTGGAGATTTTTCCGATCTCCCGGGTCAACATATGTGCAGACCTGCTAATGCCTGAACCCCCTTCGTGTGTAAACGCATGCAGAAGATCAAATACGCATGTTAAAGATCCTGTAATCCATGTCAGCGTTCGGTGGGTTATGGAAACAAGAACATACCCAGCATGCACACCCCCGAAAACGGAGTATGGCTGCCTACATGGCGGGGTAAAAACAGTCATACACGTAAAAACCCATTCGTGTACATGTGAGTGAATGTGGGAGTTGCAGCCCACGAACGCAGAAGAAGAAGAAGAAAGAAGAAATTCATTCAGTCATTTGTTCATTCATTCATTTTGTTAATTCATCCATTCATTCATATACAGTCACCCCTGGATTTGTGTGTATTTGCCAGTCCTCAGAATGTCATTGATTCCATGTTTGTTGATGTTTGCAGAGTGAGGACAAGAAGGTGCAGATCTACTGCTGTGATTTCTTCAAGTTGTCACCGTAAGTGTGGGGGGAGATGATTTCACTGTAATTATGCGGGTTAACTCTTTCCATACGAACGGCGAAAGAGACGACGTTAACAGCGTTTCACCCCAATTACCATCATCAAATTATTGCATGCGGAAGGCTCTTACACTGAAGACATGAATGTTGACAAAGAATACCACAATTCTGACGACGGAAGCTAAAGGTTGGGTCATTCAGACACCCACTGGACATCCGAGGGGTCAGTGTAGAGGAGAAGAGAGTTCTGGCCGTACTGAGTGAGTTAAGATTTGACCATAAGTGTACGTTAAGATTTCACCATAAGTATGGGTTAAAGTTTAACTCAATCAAGTCTCAGTCAAAATGACCCAGTTTTCACCTCAAATCGCACGATTTTAAGCATTTTTTTTTTAATCACAAAAAATCAACCACTCACCCTACAAACATAAAACACATACCAGTGGACAGATATAACAACAAATTTACTATAAAAAAAAATGCTTACCGGAAGTGGAGGGGTACCAAAACTGAGGTCACCATGAGAGCAGGGCATGAAAGGCCACAGACTTTGAGACTATTTTGTTTATATTGAGACATCTGCCTAGCTGATGTGGTGCAGCGTATATGGATTTGTCTGAACTGAGTGATGCCTCCTTGAGAAACTGAAGCTGAAAATAAAACTATCCCTACCTCCTTGTTCTGTGTTCAGCGACGTTGTGGGCCACGTGAATGGGGTGTGGGACCGAGCGTCCCTGGTTGCCATCAATGTTGCTGACCGTGCCAGGTAAGTTGCCAAGCGTGAAGTTCCCCTTAATTAACACCTTTGTTGTATGTAGTTTCTGGGCCTTGCGGACCCATTTTTGTCCAAAACAAATAAAGTTAAAAATTCCATTTTTTATCAGATGAACTCTATATTTGATGTGTTCTTTAAATTCTGTTTCCACAAACGCACATGGGTGCATGGACACATGCATGCACACACACACACACACACACACACACAGAAAAAAAAGTAGCCTTTCTAGATACCGGTTAGAGTTTATCTTCCAAAAAGGCCTGTGATGTTCAGATAGGGGAGCACTGCTAAATGTTTCTTTTTCTTTGTTGTTCGTGGGCTGTGACTCCCACAGTCACTCATAAGTATGCACAAGTGGGCTTTTATGTGTATGACCATTTTTACCCCTGCCATATAGGCAGTCATACTCTGTTTTCGGGTGGTGGGGAGGGTTGCATACCTTCCAAACGCTGACATGGATTACAGGATCTTTTACATGCGTATTTGATCTTTTGCATGCGTATGCATACAAAGGGGGTTCAGGCACTAGCAGGTCTGCATATCTGTTGACCCGGGAAATCACAAAAATCTCCACCCTTGACCAACCAGGCACCGAGAGAGAGGCAGAGATTCGAACCCAGGACCTTCAGTTTGAAAGTCCAACACTTGAACCACTGAGCTGTGGTGCCAGTCGCTGCTTAATTGACTGTATAGCAAGTATGAGTCTGACAGATCCGTGAGGTAGGAGTAAGTGGGTAAATGAAGAAGTATGATGAATGAATGGTGAGATTCCTGCAACTTCAAATCCAGTAGATCGATGTGTTGGCCCTGAGGGGAATGTGGGATTATAATTTGTTCTGCTCATGTGTGTTTTCCCAATGTTTGGTGTGTAATTGTGAGCGAATATGAGAGGCTCACTTGATATATGTGTGTGTGTATGTTTTAGTTAGGTGTGATTGGGGTGTGGGTGTGGGGGAGGAAGTTGGTTGGAAATGGTAGCAGTATTAAGGCATGTTCAAAAAGAAACCTTTTGATTATTTCCTGCTGGTATTGTTTCTGTTGTTGTTATCGTTTCTGTTACTGATACCGTTTTGTTTTTTTAATTGATTATGCCTTACTGTTATCATCACCATTATCATCACACCATCATCATTACTATTAATATATTATTATTATAGTATTTTACAGTTGAACCAAAACAAAGTGAGAGCTCTATTATCAATGGTTTCTCTATTGCAATGGGAAATAATTTACAGCTTAGTCTTTTGTGAAGGACTATGACTCTCAAACTAGGAGGCAAAATTGCACTGCCTCTTAGTGCTGCAGCCTTGGGGGCTAACTGGCCTTTGGGGAACCATCCCAACGCTGACTGTCCTAAAACCCTTTTAGCTGAGAGAGTGGGTATGTAACTGGGGCAAGACACTCTCTACTATGATCAAATTCTAGCCCAGACAGTCAGGACAGCAGTTACCTCCTCTGCTGTTCTGATGGTCATAGTGGAACACAACTGACTGTCATACTGTACATTAGTATGGATGATTATGTATCGTTACTGTTCTTATTCTTATTTGTTCTTCTTCCTCATCATCTTCTTATCATTATTATTATCATCATTATCATTATCTCTTTATAACAGTGCAGTGTTGAAGACGTAATAGAGGTGATTTTGATAATGGTAAGGACGGGCGCAATAGCCGAGTGGTTAAAGCGTTGGACTGTCAATCTGAGGGTCCCGGGTTCAAATCACTGTGACGGCGCCTGGTGGATAAAGGGTGGAGATTTTTACGATCTCCCAGGTCAACATATGTGCAGACCTGCTAGTGCCTGAACCCCCTTCGTGTGTATGTGCAAGCAGAAGATCAAATATGCACGTTAAAGATCCTGTAATCCATGTCAGCGTTCGGTGGGTTATGGAAACAAAAACATACCCAGCATGCACACCCCCGAAAACGGAGTATGGCTGCCTACATGGCGGGGTAAAAACGGTCATACACGTAAAAGCCTACTTGTGTGCATACGAGTGAACGCAGAAGAAGAAGAAGAAGAGCACCTGTCCTGGGTCAGAGGCCAAGCTTTCAGCACTTTACAAACACGGAGTCATTTGCATAACAGGCTGCCAACCTGGGTAGAGCTGACAGAGAGCTGCCTCTGGGTGCTTATCATTCGCTTCCTGTGTTATTCAGTCAGGTTTCAGTCATGAACACACGTACACTCACACAGACGAGTATGTTTCTGTTTCAGTTTCAGTAGCTCAAGGAGGCGTCACTGCGTTCGGACAAATCCATATACGCTACACCACATCTGCCAAGCAGATGCCTGACCAGCAGCGTAACCCAATGCGCTTAGTCAGGCCTTGAGAAAAAGAAAAAAAAAAGCAGTCATACTTCATTTTCTGGTGTATGCATGCTGGGTATGTTCTTGTTTCCATAACTCACCAAACGCTGACATGGATTACAGAATCTTTAACATGCCCATTTGATCTTTCTGCATGGCTGTACACATGTAAGGAGTTCCGGCACCGTGGCAGGTCTGCACATATGCTGACCAAAGAGATAAGAAAAAATCTGCACCCTTAACCCACCAGTTGCGCCGGGGATCGAACTCAGGAAACTCGGGTGAGAATCGAGTGCTCTAACCACGTGACCATCATACCTGTTAGAGAACAAATCAGAGAAGGGCTTTGTGATTGTAAGCAGTTTTGAGTAGCACTGCATCATGACATGAAATGTGAAGTTGACACGCAAGAGAGAAAACCGTGGTCAGAGGAGCCTTTTCAGGCAGGGGGCGTGAACAGTTCTTTGCCTTCTGCCGTTCTCCAGGTACGCTGCGGTGATTCAGTCTCTGATGATGCCAGATAGCAGGTATCTGCTGAGTGTTTTGCAGTACGACCGGACCAAGTACACAGGTAGGTTGCCTGCTTTGTGTTCAGTTTTGTGTGTGTGTGTGTGTGTGTGTGTTGTGTTAAAGTACTTTTCATCACAACAGATATATCTCTTTGTGTAATTCATGTTGCTTTCCCTTAGGGAGGGAGAGCACTTCACTACAGTAAAGCACTAGTCTTTTTTTCTTTTTTTTTTCTGTCTGCAAGTGTATTTGTTTTGACTTTCAAAATGATATTTTCTTTTGGGGGGGTTGTTTTTCAACAGAATTTTGCCATGTTGTTGCCATGGGTACTTTCATATGTACTAGGTGCTTGCTGAACACAGGACCTCAGTTTATTACCTCTTCAAAAAAGGACTAGCACCCAGTCCACTACTCAAGGTCTAGTGGAGAGGGGGAATAAAAAGAAAAAATCCCTGTCAAAATATGGGACTCAAACACCTATGAACACTTACGTCCAAGTTGTAAGCATTACCACGAGGCAAAAAAACAACAACAAAAAACAGCTACAATCATTTTTTTTAAATCTAAAATAGTGTGCATTTGATAAAGTTTGATGTTTTTAATGTAGAAATAATCCACAATTTCTAGAAGAGGTAGTCAGTGTTTTGTGGCATGAAGTATTCATGAATTTTTGGCACTTGTTTTTTGTTATTGTTTTTTTACCTTTATGTCTTTGTCTGTGTGGATGTAGAAAATGTGTATTTGTACTCTTTGTCCATGGTGTGTGCAGATTTGTTCCCATTTCATTCAGTATGTTTGGATATAAAGCTGTACAGTTTTTGGTGGAAAGTAAATTGGCATGAGAGGGTTACTTCATAATAAAATTCATTTGCAAGCAAAACACCTTAGCGATGTTATTTTTGTTGATTCTAAGAAGTTGCTAACCAAAAATGAAGAAAAAAAATCCACATACACACATGATATTCATACCCGTCGCCCCTCCCCCACACACGCATACACACAAACTCACACACATGTAGATACACAAACAAACACACACACACATACATACACACATAACACATACTAACAAACACTCAAAAACACACAGATCTACAACCCTCTAAAAACAAAAAAAAATATATATATATATATATATATATATAGCAAACAGACAGAAAACAGATGTGGTTTATCTGCAAACGGGTGGTATAATGGTCAGTAGGTAACAGTATTATCATCGCTAAAGGAAATGTTTACAGAGCATTGTGACGTCTCCTTGACAGTCAGACTGAAACATCGTGACATCTTTTTTTCAGAACAGTCCACACACTGTGATGTCTCCTTGACAGTCAGACTGAAACATCGTGTCATTTTTTTTTCAGAACAGCCCACACACTGTGATGTCATCTTCACAGTCAGACTGAAATATTGTGTCATCATTTTTCAGAACAGTCCACACACTGTGATGACTCCTTGACAGTCAGACTGAAACATCGTGTCATCATTTTTCAGAACAGTCTACACACTGTGATGACTTCTTGTCAGTCAGACTGAAACATCGTGTCATCATTTTTCAGAACAGTCCACACACTGTGATGACTCCTTGACAGTCAGACTGAAACATCGTGTCATTTTTTTTCAGAACAGCCCACACACTGTGATGTCATCTTCACAGTCAGACTGAAATATTGTGTCATCATTTTTCAGAACAGTCCACACACTGTGATGACTCCTTGACAGTCAGACTGAAACATCGTGTCATCATTTTTCAGAACAGTCCACACACTGTGATGACTCCTTGACAGTCAGACTGAAACATTGTGTCATCTTTTTTCAGAACAGTCCACACACTGTGATGACTCCTTGACAGTCAGACTGAAACATTGTGTCTTCATTTTTCAGAACAGTCTACACACTGTGATGACTCCTTGACAGTCAGACTGAAACATCGTGTCATCATTTTTCAGAACAGTCCACACACTGTGATGACTCGTTGACAGTCAGACTGAAACATTGTGTCTTCATTTTTCAGAACAGTCTACACACTGTGATGACTCCTTGACAGTCAGACTGAAACATTGTGTCATCATTTTTCAGAACAGTCCACACACTGTGATGACTCCTTGACAGTCAGACTGAAACATTGTGTCATCATTTTTCAGAACAGTCCACACACTGTGATGACTCCTTGACAGTCAGACTGAAACATTGTGTCATCATTTTTCAGAACAGTCCACACATTGTAATGTCATTTTGACTGTCAGACTGAAACATTGTGTCATCTGCATTGTTTTTTGTTGTGTTTTTCTGGGGGGGTGAGGGGAGGGGGGTGGTTCAGGACCATCCACACATTGTAATGTCATTTTGACAGTCAGATTGAAACATTGTGTCTTTTTTTTTTTCTTTTTCTTTTTTTTTTTTTTTTTTTTTTAACAGGACCACCTCATCACGTGGGGGACGAGGATGTTTGCAATACCTTTGGTGAGATCATATGATATGTGTTGGATCATGTGACCTGTATTGGATTGTGGGACCTGTCAGTGTTGGATCATGTGACCTCTCTGTGTAGGATCATGTGACCTGTCAGTGTTGGATCATGTCATCTCTCTGTGTAGGATCATGTGACCTGTCAGTGTAGGATCATGTGACCTGTCTGTCAGTGTTGAATCATTGAACTGTCAGTGTTTCATGTGACCTGTGTGTTTGATCGTGGGATCTGTCTGTCAGTGTTATATCATGTGACCTGTCAGTTTTGTATCACGTGACTTGTCAGTATTGGATCATGGGATCTGTCAGTGTTGGGTCATGTGACCTGTGTGTTGGATCATGTGACCTGTCAGTGTTGGGTCATGTGACCTGTCTGTGTTGGATCATGTGAAATGTCTGTCAGTGTTGGAACATGTGACCAGTCTGTGTTGGGTCATGTGACCTGTCTGTCAGTGTTGGATCATGTGACCTGTGTTGGGTCATGTGACTTGTCAGTATTGGATCATGGGATCTGTCAGTGTTGGGTCATGTGACCTGTCAGTGTTGGATCATTGAACTGTCAGTGTTGGATCATGTGACCTGTCTGTGTTGGGTCATGTCACCTGTCATTGTTGGATCATGTGACCTGTCTGTCAGTGTTGGATCATGTGACCTGTGTTGGATCATGTGACCTCTCTGTGTTAGCTCAGTGAGACATCAAATGCCTATTGTGAAGGGATACTCAGTTTCTTCCCCTTTCTTAGAAAAGATGTTTGTTCCTGGTTTGTTTTGTGTGGGGATTTTTGGATTTTTTTTTTTTTTTTTTTTTTTTAAGGATGCGGAGGATGTCATGTCTTAAGCTGCTTTCCTGTGTGTTTTTTTCTGTATATATTTTTGATTCACTTGTGTAAACAAAGTGAGTCTATGTTTTAACCCAGTGTTCTGTTGTCTCTGTGTGTGTGTGTGTGTGTCCGTGGTAAACTTTAACATTGACATTTTCTCTGCAAATACTCTGTCAGTTGACACCAAATTAGGCATAAAAATAGAAAAAATTCAGTTCTTTCCTGTCTTGTTTAAAACAATACTGCACCTCTGGGATGGGCACAAAAAATTAAAAATGAAGCCTAATTATATACAAAATGCATTTACTGTTATATTTATATTTTTTGTATTCTCTAAACTTGGCACTTTGATCTGATATTCTGACACAACAACAACAGCAGTCATTATTATCATTTTTTGTTCAAACAGGAACTTCTTTTGCTAAGCATGGAAGTTTTATTTATTTTGCAAACGTTTTGGTGCAGATAGTAAAGAAAGGAAATTACTCTGGTCTTTTTCGGAAACTACTAAAATCAATACGACGAGTGGACTTTACAGATCTGTTGGCTGAGCCCTGAAGGTCATGGGCAAAAATCAATTGCATACACATATTTATACACATTCAAAGCGCGTGCTCATAGTCTTCGCGAACGTGAACAACGCCATTTTGTTTCAAGTTGTTGACCTGCCTGTTCAATCCTATATTCAATGGACAATACACGATAACATGTGATGGAAAGTTGGAGAAGGAGACCGTTAAATATTTATTCAGAGAAAGATTTGTGAACGCCTCATCACTTACTGGATTATGCCCCAAACTGCCATAAAAATATCCACAGAATCATTCGGAATTCACAGTTAAAAATTGTAAACCATGCGAGTTAATACCCTTGAACTGATCACGATGAAACGAAAAAATTTCCAGTCTTTACTTTTCTCAAAATGAAGTCCTTTTCACTTCTTACGACGTTTAGAAGTACTTGTACTTGGCTCTACATGTTACTTGTTTAACAAAATACTAAATTTTCATATCAACTTTAAAACCATAAAACTAGAATGAACATAAAAGAGAAATTGAATCGACCGTGTCGTACTACATTCCCGGTGGGTGTAACTAAACTTGTACATCTATTTAGATCTAGTGAAAACAGCTAAATGTTGCAGTGTGATTGCAGCGATAGCCATTAAAAAGAATTTTTTTTTTTTTTTATTGCCCTTAAAGATTTTTTGAATGCCCAGGATACACCAGAATAATATGATTTAAACAGCGTTCTCACTGCGAATACCGCAATTGATTTATCACCCTTTAAAAAAGTATGTTCAAATGTTAAATTTTAGAACGTCAATTAAGGAGCC
Source organism: Babylonia areolata (assembly GCF_041734735.1). Taxonomy (NCBI): domain Eukaryota; kingdom Metazoa; phylum Mollusca; class Gastropoda; order Neogastropoda; family Buccinidae; genus Babylonia; species Babylonia areolata. The sequence goes on from NC_134895.1 coordinate 11,054,155, forward strand.
AGGATAGTGTAATGGATAAGGCAGTTTCTTCTCACCCGAACATGCAGGGTTCGAATCTGGTTAGGACTTTTTTTCTTTTTCTTTTTTAAACGCGAAGCTTTATAATAACAAATACAGAACACATTTTAACGATTAGATTTTTTTTTTTTTTTTAAGTGTATCGCAAGTGAGTCTTGAAGGCCTTGCCTCTCTTGTTTGTTGTATTTTCTAAAATATTTGATTCAAATTATAAAACAGACATGCATTCAAAAATTATGTCACACTGGTGTTGCTGTTGGTGTTGTTCCAGAGAGCAGTAACACGGTGAAGGAGATCGACAGTGTGGATGCTCTGGAACCCTCACAAACAGAGCGGTGGGGCATCGACTGGCTGACTGAGAAAACCTTCCTCCTCACTCCTAAGCAGTGAAACACCTCCACCGAGTGTATCTGTCTTTACTGGTCAAATGGAAACATATCTTCCTTGCAAAAACTAGATGTTTGATTTACTCAGAAGGTATATATTGGTCGTGAACACACCTGGAGGGGTGGAGTGGTGGCCTAGTGGTAAAGTGTCTGCTCAGGAAGTGAGAGAATCTGAAAGTGCAAGATCGAATCTCACACTGGCCAAGATTTTCTCTCCCTCCACTATTCCTTGAATGGTGGTCTGGACGCTAATCATTCAGATGAGACAATAAACGCAGCTCCAAGTGTATTCAAGGCTTCCTTTGTTTCTGTATTTCTGATGTTGGTATTTCAGGTGCGTTCAGTTTGTCTATGTGCTCGCTTTGTGATTGATCCGTGAATCCTGGTCTCACCCTTCCCCCCCCCCCCCCCCCAGTTTAGCTCTCTCCATACGAACGGCCAAAGAGACAACATTAACAGCGTTTCTCCCCAATTACCACCATCAAAATATTACAAGCGGAAGGCTCTTACACTGAAGAGGTGAATGTTGACAAAGAATACCACAATTCTGACGACGGAAGCTAAAGGTTGGATCATTGAGACACCCACTGGACATCCGAGGGGTCTGTGTAGAGGAGAAGAGAGGAGTGGCCGTACTGAGTGAGTTAAATGGAGAATCAAAGTGAGTGTCTAGTAATTCAGATGAGATGATAATCAGAGGTCCAGGGTGCAGCACACACTTGGTGCACTGATAAAGAACCCATGGCAACTTATGTTTTATCCTGTGGCAAAATTCTGTCGAAGAAATCCACTCTGATAGGTACACAAATATAGATGCATGCACTCAAGGTTTGACTGGCGTGTTGCGTTATGCTGCTGGTCAGGCACCTGCCAAGCAGACACGGTGTTGCTATATATAGATATGTCTGAATGCAGTGACGCCTCCTTGAGAAACAAACTGAAACTACAGTACTGGTGGGAGTATTTCACGTGGGAGTATTTCACTAACATACAAATTTCTGTATTGGACAAGCTGAAACTACAGCACTGGTGGGAGTATTTCACTAACGTACGAATTTCTGTATTTAACAAGCTGAAACTACAGCACTGGTGGGAGTATTTCACTAACGTACGAATTTCTGTATTGAACAAGCTGAAACTACAGCACTGGTGGGAGTATTTCACTAACATACAAATTTATGTATTGGCATTTTGACAATCTTTTTAATGTTTTTAGTTTGTTTTATTTTATTTTTCTTTATTGACTCACTTGTGTAAACAAAGTGAGTCTATGTTTTAACCCGGTGTTCGGTTGTCTGTGTGTGTGTGTGTCCGTGTGTCTGTGTGTCCGTGGTAAACTTTAACATTGACATTTTCTCTGCAAATACTTTGTCAGTTGACACCAAATTAGGCATAAAAATAGGAAAAATTCAGTTCTTTCCAGTCATCTTGTTTAAAACAATATTGCACCTCTGGGATGGGCACAAAAAAATTAAAAAAAGAAGCCTAATTATATGCAAACTGCATTTACTGTTATATTTATATTTTTTGTATTCTCTAAACTTGGTACTTTGACCTCTTATTCTGACACAACAACAAGAGGAGTCATTATTATCATTTTTGGTTCAAACAGGAACTTCTTTTGCTGAGCATGGAAGTTTTATTTATTTTGCAAACGTTCTGGTGCAGAGAGTAAAAAAGGGAAATTACTCTGTAATTAATGCTAGGGGACTTAATTTGCTTTAAACTGATCTTTCTCATCTTAAACATTACATTTTGAAATTATACTCAGGACATAAAAAGCTTGTGTGTTTTACTCTCAGTGTACAGGGCTTACAAATACAGAACACATTTTAACGATTAGATTTTTTTTTTTTTTTTTTAAGTGTATCACAAGTGAGTCTTGAAGGCCTTGCCTCTCTTGTTTTACTTTGTTTCTGTATTGAGATACACATGTCAGTTAAGCCGCCCCTGGACCCTAGCTGTAAACTGTTCAGTATGACCTAAATCAGTCACTCCCTCTCATGCTAAAGAGATAATTAACTTGACCTATTACACAGCTCTTTCACACCAAACTTTCACTCCCATGTTGTAAAGAAAGTGCCAGATAGACAGAGATAACGAATAAGAATGAGGGTGTTTGCTTGTATGTGTGGATGCCTGCATGATTCTGGAATTCTTGTAGCTTCCAATAGTCCATCATGAGCCATGAATAGTACTTTTTCCCTAAGAGATGTAGGCACAACCACTTGCTCCACATGGATCCCATTTTTGGAGAATCGCTTAAGCAGAATATCATTCTGATGAAAAAAAAAAAAAAGAAAACGACCCTTTTCCACTGCTGACAGATGCACATTACTCTCCAACTCATTCACATGCTGGAGAGAATCATCTGTTTTCTGTAGTTTGCAGATTTGAGGGGTTGAGAGCGAGATCCTTAAACTCACTCATCTCTGCCTCACACGATGTGTCTGCACACGTGGATTCGGTTTGAAGACTGAATTGTCACTGCACGTGCATCTGTGTCGCCTTGTGCCATGTCGATCTGCTGGTCGCTTCGCCGTGCATCGGTCGGTGACAGGGGAGCAGAGGGAGAGGGGTGGGTGGCGTACCCAGACATGTCAGTGTCAACAGCTTCGATGTCAGCGTTGTCAGTGGCACAGAACAGACGGAGGGGTTGGCAAAAATAGTCCTGAGGGGGACGACGCAGGGACGAATAGAGAGAGAGAGAGCCAGCCAGCCAGCCAAATCCTGAGACAGGGGAACTGAGACAGGTATCGAATTAGACATTGCAAAATGAAAAGTTTAATTTCTAAGATAAAAAAAAAGAAATAAATGAATAGATAGATAAAAAAACAAACAAATAAATAAATAAATGAACTGAAATCCAAAATGCTATAAACAATAACAGACCGCTATCAAACAGTTAATTAGGAACAAGGAATCAACAGTTAAAGGACAAGAACAAAAGAAAACTCGTTTTTCTTCAACAGATCCTATCTCCACTACAAAGAGTGGCTTGAAAGATACCCAGCTGCCTCAATTAGATAATACGCACAAAACAGAGCTATTGTGTCATTTGAAAAGACAATGTGGGAAAGCAAACAACTCGCACTGTGTGACAAATTAACCATCTGTCGTTCTCCGGCACAACGAGCATGTAAATACATGCAGCGCTTGTACCTTTTAGAGGCGTTTGATTGGCTAAGAGCGGACCAACTATATTAACTCCTTCTACCTTTATAAACACTTCCCAGCCTGAACACCTAAACTACAAAAAAGCTAACTGGGATCACCGCCCATCTGCGGTGATCAGACTTTGAATGGTGGATAGCCCTGATATGGCCTTCATGGTCGGCTGGGCTCTAAGCAGTATTTTTAATTTAATTTAAAGAGCGGACCGGGCAAGACGGGTCGTCTTTTCACTGTTAGCCGCGCGAAATTTGACCAAGCAGAGCAAACCTGGCCTAGTTTGCATCAGTTTGACATAGTAAGTATATGTATCACCAAACATGGAGTATAATACAAACTCCTCCTGTTGCCCCTGTGTGTAAAGGGCAATCCGATCAAGCAGAATGTCCCCTGTGAATGATACGGATACTTCAGTATATAGCGCCTGTCCTCGGTCAGAGACCGGCCAAGCTCTAATCGCTTTACAAACACGGTGTCATTTGCACAACATGCTGCCTACCTGGGTAGAGCCGACTGACGGCTGCCATTAGGCGCTCATCATTCGTTTCCTGTGTCATTCGATCAGATTTCACGCATGCACTTATACACACTCAGACAGACATGCAACATTTAACATTTTACGTGTATGACTGTTTTTGTTTACTTACCCCACCATGCAGGCAGCGATACTCTGTTTTGTGGGGTGTGCATGCTGGGTATGTTCTTGTTTCCATAACCCACCGAACGCTGACATGGATCACAGGATCTTTAACCTGCCTATTTGATCTGCTTGCGTATACACACGAAGGGGGTTCAGGCACTAGCGGGTCTGCACATATGTTGACCTGGGAGATAGGGAAAATCTCCACCCTTTACCCTCCAGACGCCGTTACCGAGATTCGAACCCGGTACCCTCAGATTGAAAGTCCAGCGCTGTAACCACTCGGATATTGCGGTCGTGTTCCCTTCGAATCAATAGTACCCTATTTACGAGTTATCCCCGGTTGTATATGTGTATGTCTATCTGTCTGTGTGTCTGTGTGTCTGTTTCTCTGTATGTCTGTTTCCGTGTGTGTTTGTGTGTGCCTGCGTGTGTCGAATTTTAATGATTAAAAACATAAAAAGAAAACGGAACGGAAACCCTTGTTAATGTTTAGGCCAATGGATAAAACTTAATTATATTTGAAACACGATACCTGATAGTAAACACAAAAGCTATATCACTGGTCTTTGTTCACGTCTATAATCACAATAACAGGCCAAAAATGGATATTTTATTAACAAACACAAAAGAAGTAAAACTGGCATATAAAAAAATCCAACAGATCTGATAATTGCCTTTTACCAAACGAAGGCATTTCAACAAGCTGTCACCGCCAACAGTAAAGCAACCATCCGTCACGGAAAAAAAAAAAAAATATATATATATATATATATATATGTATAAGGCGAATGGGGTGAGGGGAGAGGGGACGGAGGAAATTCTCTCACTACAAAATTCAACCACTATAAAATGTTTAATTAAGGGTATTGTATGGGTAATTCTGCGTTAGTGTGCACTGTGCAGAGGAATCTAAACCAATTATCAGTCACTTTATTCTCCAGTTTCAGTTTCTCATATAAAAATAGCCGGGGAGTCCCGACGAAAGTGGGTCTGCACACACTCCCTATTGTCAACCGTTCATTTCCAACCCCTTTATCTTCCTATGTCATATCGCCGCAATGTCGAAGTGAAGTCAAAGTGTGTTGTGGGGGCTGAACAAACCACTGCGCATGCGCTTGACCGAGTGCACCAATCACAAAGACTGCTGCTCCTCTGACAGCAGCGGCCTGGTGGCTGTGTGTGCAACCACGGACGTGCAACACCTGCTGTTTTTCGCAGTGCAATCGGGCGGGCTTCATCAGACTCTTGTTTCACCATCTTCGGCGAAGCGTGTTCTCGAACAACTGCAGTGAGAAAACCACGGTTCATCAGTACAAGGTGGGCGACTAGACAGCATGAGACATTACAAATGTACAATTGCGATATATATATATATATGTGTGTGTGTGTGTGTGTGTGTGATTCAAAGCAAAAAAAAAAAAAAAAAATGCATTCATTTCTTTTGTTGATATCACGGTTGTTGTTAGTGTTGAGAAAGTGTAAAGTTTTAAGTATTGTTATTCTCATTATTGATATTTTATTACTGCCTTTTTCTCCTTCAGTATTAGATAAATAGGGATAAATGCACTTGATCTGTGGTGGGCTTGCAATCGTGATTCGTAGGAATTTATGTGGAAAAGTCTGATTTCAAAATGACAGAAAAAAGGCTGATGAGAAAATAATAGAATAAAAAGCCTGAATGGAAAATGACATTGAAAAGTCTTGTCAGAGATTAGGAAATGACACAGAAACGTCTGATCAGAGAACGGCAGAGATTAGGAAATGACATAGATTAGGAAATGACACAGAAACGGCTGATCAGAGAACGGCAGAGATTAGGAAATGACATAAGGAATTGACATAGAAACGTCTGATCAGAGAATGACAAAGATTAGGAAATGACATGACAAAGATTAGGAAATGACATAAGGAAATGACATAGAAACGTCTGATCAGAGAACGGCAGAGATTAGAAAATGACATAGAAAAGTGATTAGAAAACGGTAGAGAAATGTCTGATTTTGGGTTGTTTTTTGTTTTGTTTTTTAAACTGAGAGAGAAATGTCGTATTAGAAAATGACATAGAAAAGTCTGATTAGAAAACAGTAGAGAAACATCTGATTTTTTGTTGTTTTTTGTTTTGTTTTTTAAACTGAGAGAGAAATGTCGTATTAGAAAATGACATAGAAAAGTCTGATTAGAAAACAGTAGAGAAATGTCTGATTTTTTGTTGTTTTTTGTTTTGTTTTTTAAACTGAGAGAGAAATGTCGTATTAGAAAATGACATAGAAAAGTCTGATTAGAAAACAGTAGAGAAACGTCTGATTTTTTGTTGTTTTTTGTTTTGTTTTTTAAACTGAGAGAGAAATGTCGTATTAGAAAATGACATAGAAAAGTCTGATTAGAAAACAGTAGAGAAACATCTGATTTTTTGTTGTTTTTTGTTTTGTTTTTTAAACTGAGAGAGAAATGTCGTATTAGAAAATGACATAGAAAAGTCTGATTAGAAAACAGTAGAGAAACGTCTGATTTTTTTGTGTTTTTTTCGTTTTGTTTTTTAAACTGAGAGAGAAAAGTAGTATTAGAAAATGACCTGGAAAAGTCTGATTAGAAAACAGTAGAGAAACGTCTGATTTTTTTTTGATTTTTTTTTTCGTTTTGTTTTTTAAACTGAGAGAGAAAAGTAGTATTAGAAAATGGCGTCGAAAACTGATGGGGCAATGTCAGAGAAAAGACTAATCAGAAAATGGTAGAAAATTTTGATCACACTAGAAAAAATTCTTATTACAAAATGGCTTTAAAAAAAAATCCTTTAAAAATTTTTTTAAAAATTAATGATAGAAGAAGTTTGAATCGAAAATGACATAGAAGATTGATTAGAAAATGGCAAAAAGTCTGATTGGAAAATCATACAGTGAGAGAGGCAAGACCTTCAAGACTCACTGTACACACTTTGTCCAGTAAAGGAACCATGAGAAGAAGAAAAAAAAATATGTATATATATAAAATGTGAAAATATGTTTTGTATTATATATTAATAAGCTGTGGGGGGAGTGGGGGTGGTCAGGGGGGGTGGGGGGGGGAGGCATACTAGCGGGATCGAACCATGCATGTTCAGATCGGAAGCAAGTAGACGAAGTGGACGTACTCACATGGTTATGGCGCAACTGACGTCGATAGATGTATTATTGTATTCGAAGTAATATCGTTTAAATCACGTGTTATATATATATTATAGATATAGGTATATATAGATATATAGATAGAGATATACAAACCAGTCTACAACAGGCTGATGGAAACTGGAAAGGATATTCAATTTTTCTTTTATGTTCATCCCAGTTAATTCAGTATCCACTTCAGAATATTCATGTGCAGTAAACACGTAGGTTGTGTCGTTAGTGTCATTGTATGTGTTCTGTCCAGAATTTGTATTTCTTTTACTTTTGATTGCGAAAAAGAAAAACGATGTCATGCCGTTTTCTAACCAAACATACGTTCCGGCAACTGGGAACAGCCGAATTATGTTGTTGTTATTTTATCCGGAACCTCAACGAAATAAAGCGTTTAAGGATTAATCCGGAAGACTTACAGCTTATTAATGGCATGACTGTGAAGATTTTTTCCTACTATGTTTAATCCAAATTTAGTTTTTGCAAAGTATTTCCAGAGAAAATGAATTTGTTCAAGTTTACCACGGACACACACACACACACACACACACACACACACACACACACACACACGAACACCGGATTATAACATAGGCTTACTTTGTTTACACAAAAGAGGTGGGGTTTTTTAAGAAAGAAAAAAAAGGTCTGATTAGAGAACGACAAAAAGTCAGATTACACCAGAAAAAGTCTGATAAAAAGTGTCAGATAAAAAGTTTGATTAGAAAATGATAGAAAAAAAAATTAAATCGAAAATGACAGGAAAATGCTGGTTAGAAAAACTAATGGTCGAAAGGTCTGATTTGAAAACGTAAGGAAAGAAGTCTGATTAGAAAATGACTGAAAGCGAGTCTGGTTGCACTGAAAAATGAGTATAATGTCACTCGAATATATTTCATATTTCTCTTTCTGCAGATTATTTCCTTTCAAAGAAAATCCCGCTCTGTCACCAGTGAGCTCGATGGACAACCAGCTGTGGATCAAGCGATGGAACGACCGTGACCGTAGCTTCCACGACCAGCGCATCCACCCGTATGTTGAATTTTGATTAAGCTCCCATGTCAAGTGCATCCACCTGTATGTTGATCTTTGCCTCTTAATTAAGCCCCCATGTCAAGTGCATCCACCCGTATGTTGATCTTTGCCTCTTAATTAAGCTCCCATGTCAAGTGCATCCACCCGTCTGTTGAATTTTAATTAAGCTCCCATGTCAAGTGCATCCACCCGTATGGTGATCTTTGCTTCTTAATTAAGCTCCCTTGTCAAGTGCATCCACCCGTATGGTGATCTTTGCTTCTTAATTAAGCTCCCTTGTCAAGTGCATCCACCCGTATGGTGATCTTTGCTTCTTAATTAAGCTCCCATGTCAAGTGCATTATATGGCCTTTTTGATATTTTTTGTTTGGCTTTGAAGTATTGTGGGGGTTTTTTTCCCCCTTTTTTATGTTTCTTTTTTTTTTTAATCTGGGGATAAATTAAGCGGAAGGGCTGGCGTCCTCAGCATGGCCTAGTCTTATTTGCCCTAAGGAGCTAAATGGTTGGGATACTGTGTCATACACTGTGTTTTGTGGGTTTGTCTTTGTGCTTTTTTTGTAGACAGTTTTGTGTTGACGCAGTTGAGCATTTGTATGGTTTGACAGTCCTGATATGGCCCTGCGCGGTCGGCTGAACTATAAAGCAACAAGAACAAGAACATGTCAAATGCATCCACCCGTATGTAAAACTTTGCTTCTTAAGTTCCCATGCCTAGTGCATCCACCCGTATGTCGAGTGCTTCCACGCATCTTGAGCTCACATGTCGAGTGCATTCACCAGTATACGTTACTCCTTATGCTTTAACATCGAGTCCAAAAAACAAAGATATTTAATCCGTTTTTACAGGTCATAAGGTTCATATGAACAAACGGGCAGACAAAAGCAATCATAGAGCATTGGATGTGATTTTTTTTAGTGGTCTGATATTTAAACAAGCACTATTTGTCTTTTTTCCTTTCTTTCTTTTTTTTCTTCCCCCCCCCCCCCCCCCCCCCCCCCCCCAATAACATTGTTGGAGGTAACATTCCGGTTAAACAGATCTGATCTTAATGCATTCGGTAATGTAAAGCCCTCATTTGATCCTTTCACCCGACGAGTGAAAGCAGAGCTACTGGAGTTCACAATCTGAATGGGATCTGTAGTGATAGAGGGGAATAATAATCATATATTTCATGCATGGGTTCATATCTCGGGCAGATAGACAAAGAAAAAATGGCTCTTGTCTTCAATTTCGTATCTGTCACACTGGACAGAGAATGGGTCCATTTATGGTTTCCCAAAGCGAGAAATGCCGCTCACTCATGTTGGGATCGTGAGAAAGTGTGGTCGTTCCCGTCCCACGCTTCTTCTGATCAGCGAGATAGAGTGGGGAGCCACCGTCAATGTGTGAGAAAACGTAGGAAGTGCCACTATCATTATATTAACAATGGCGTTTGCGAAGACACCGTTTATTGTTGCGCGCGCGCGCGTGTGCGTGTGTGTGTGTGCGTGAAATGATACTGGAGTACCATATGAAAGCGTGGAAATCTTAGTTATTACTGCCTTTAACTGGCAGTTGCGAGTTGCGAGTTTTACAATATAGATATTTTACATAATTATTTGTTCAGTATCATAATTTAACTATCATGTGTGCAATACATGATTTATGATTTATGATGATTAATTTGTGGCAGGATTTCTTGTTCCAGATAATGTACATGTTACTTCAACATATCTCTGTTACTGTATATTGCAATTTGTTTTTCAAATACTAAACCTCATTAAAACTAACAACTTACAATGATTTTTCAGAAACATTTCATATTCTGAAATTGTGCTTTTTTTTAATATTTGCTATTTTACAATGCGTGTGTGTGGATGTTAGGGGGTTTGTGTGTGTGTGTGTGTGTGTGTGTGTGTGTGTGTGTGTGTGTGTGTGTGTAAAATGTACCTGCTGTGTGGATAAATAAAGATGCATTGTATTGTCACTGAAACTCACATTCATTTTACTGAATTTCACATGAGACTGATCGTTGCAGTTCATCGGTCTCACAGTCAACATGAGAACCAATAGCCAAAAAAACAAAATTGTGGCAAAGTTTACAACTCAAACAAAATGACAAAACCAAGACCTGAATCTTTCCCGATGGATGTTGGGAATAACATCGAAAAAATTCAACTTTTTTCATAAATGTGTGTACAGAAAATGGTGTTTCATTATGTTATACCCTCATGTAGGGAGCGTGAAAACCGGACCAGATTAAGATACGATGTTTGTTTCTGTCAAGGATGTAGACAAGGTGACCCAATCTCTCCTTATCTTTTTATTCTGTCTGTAGAAATTCTTGCAATAATGATTAGAGAAAATGAAGATATTAAAGGCATTGTAATAAATAAAATTGAACATAAAATATCCCAAGATGCAGATGATAGAGTTTACTTTAGAAGACGATAAAAAAAAATCATTTGAAATGTGTGTATCAGTAATAAGGAATTTTGGAGCAAAATCTGGATTACACATGAATGCTGGAAAAACAAGTGTAGTGTGGTTAGGATGCAAAAAGAGGTCAAAGACAAGATACATGCAACACCTAGGCATAGAATGGAATCCCCCTAGATTCAAAGTGCTTGGCATTTGGTTTACTAAAGATATAAAAGATTGCAAAAACATGAATTGCAATGAAAAATTAACAGAAATAAAACTACTGTTTAAGATATGGACGAGACGACAAATAACATCACTTATCCTGTCAAAATTTATTTATGGTTACTGCTTCCTAACCCCCCTGGTGATTTTATAGATGATTTGCAAAAAAAAAGTCCTATATTTTCGTATGGAACAATAAACAGGATAAAATAAGTAGAAAAACGGTAACAAAAAATATAAGTAACGGTGGTTTAAATTTTCCTGAATTGAAAACATATTTGCACTCTTTAAAACTAACATGACTTAGGAAAATTAAAGAGACAAATCATCAATGGAAAAATATAGCATTAGAGAATTATTATTTATAATATGGAAAATTATGGACCAAAGATATTAGGAATACATAAAATAAAAAATAAATTTTGGACAGAAGTTCTTAATGCATATGATAAATTTTATTATAAAACTGGAATACAGAATCCTAGTCAGATGCTTGCTGAACCCATTCTCTTTAACGAAAGAATAAGAGTTGGTCATAGTATTCTTTCTTACAAAAATTGGATTGAAAAAGGTATTTAAAAAGTTGGTGACTTTATTGGAGAGAATGGATAATTTTTAACTTTTACAGAATTCAGACAAAAATATGATTTAACAATTGATTTTGTGACCTTTACTGGAATAAAAATGTCATTTAAAAATTTCATACGAAAGTGTAACATAACTATAAATGTTAATACCATAGCAGAGAAAAATGCTGCATTGCAAACACTACATTCTGTTAAAAAAGGAACACAACTGTATTACACCTTATGTGACAGTGGACCACAGCCCAAATGTTGTAAGAAGTGGGAAGAAAAATTACTACAAGAAATCAAATGGAAAGAATGCTTCCTTAAAACAAAACAAATTAAAGATATCAATTTTAAATGGCTTCAGATTAGAATAATCCATAGAATATTAGCAACAAATATAATCCTTAAAGAAATGGGAATAATGCATGACAATAACTGTAATTTTTGTAATAATGAAAAATACAGTATTGATCACATCTTTTGGAAATGCCAAGTTACACAGTGTTTTTGGAAACGTGTTCAGACTATTTTTAATGAAACTTGTGAATTAACATCAAATCTGAGATTAACTGAAAACCTGGTTTTGTTTGGATGTGGTGGGAACGTCAAAACTGACATGGTATTTGATTTTATTATTCTGGTAGCTAAATCCTAGGTTTATGTGTAAACGGGATAACAGTCAGCCTGACTTGAATATATTTAGAATACTACTTACTTATAGATACAAAATAGAAAAGCACATAGCAAATATAAATTTTAGACTAAATGAATTCTCTGCCAACTGGTGTTATTACAAAAAAAACCTGCTCACTGAAAACCCCCGACTCCATTTCCTTTTTCTTTTTGGATACTTTTATTTAGCAAAAAGAAGCAGTGCCCAACAAATGATATGTATTTGCACTATTGTTTCATGATGACTTGACATAATTAATTAGTTAAAAGAAGAATTCTGTCTACTAATATTAGAAAACACTCACCATATGTTAACTTGGTAACAATGGGGCAGTTGTAGCTCTATGATGTCTCCTGTGAACTATGTTATTTGACCGTCAAATGTGTGCAGCTAGTTGGGAATCAGGGTGTCACATTATAAGTGGATTTTTTATGTATTTATTTTTTCTTTTTTTTCTTTTCTTTTTCTTGTGTGTGTGTGTGTTTAAAAATACCCTTGCTAATTATTACCATGCCTGTGTAATATGCAACTTGTCACAGGAAAATTGTCATGGTTATGATGTTGAAGAGGAAATATAACCTTCATTGCAAGGGAGAAAAAAAAAAGATACGATGTTTGTTGTGATGCAGCCTTTACTGTCACTTTTTTTTTTTTTTTTTTTTTTTTTTTTTTTTTTTAAAGAATTTTCCTTCATCATTTCACACTTGTTCATAATCATATGCATCGAAATTGTGTGCTCAGTTTCTTTCGCCTCATAGGCGGACGAGTCACAAAGAGGCCAAAGGTTTTGTGTGGATGGGGCGGCGAGGGGGAGGGGGGAGGTTGGGGGCTGGAGTTTGTGTTCGTGTGTGTGTGTGTGTGGCCAAAGAATGTGTGCTGTGTCCTATCAGGATGCTGCAGAAACACCACAAGCAGGTTGTGGACGGGAGGTCCCACCTCACAGTTCTCGTTCCCATGTGTGGCAAATCCTGGGAGATTAAATGGTGAGTCCCTGTGTGTGTGTGTGTGTGTGTGTGTGTTACTTACGGGCTTGGCCTTTATCTGAATAAAAATCGTTATTTTGTTCTCTCTCTCTCTCTCTCTCTCTCTCTCTCTCTCTCTCTCTCCCCCCCCCCCCCCCCCCCCCCCACCTCGTGAAATAAAAATTCGTTTCGTTTCCCTCTCTCTCTCTCTCTCTCTCTCTTACCTACAGCCTTTGGCCTTTATCTGAATAAAAATCGTTACCTCTCCCCGCCTCTCTCCCCGACTCTCTCTGTCTCTGTCTCTCTCTCTGGGTGTGTGTGCATTCGTACCCATGTGTCGGTGTGTGTGCACGTGCGGGTTCGCTGCGCGTAGCCCTTTTGTTTTGATTTCAATCATTTGCCTTCTGTGTATTTTTCCCTTCACTGTTATTTTAACGTATCTACTTTTTTATTCTTTTTCTTTTTTTCTTTTCTTTTTTTGTCATATCATTTTTCTTTCATTTTTGTATTAATGTTTTCCAGAAACGTAAGGAAGGCTATCCAGGCATTATAAGCGAATTGGGTTCATAAGGACGTCAGGCATCTCCTGTTGTTGTTGTTTTTTGTTGGGTTTTTTTGGGGGGTGGGGGGTGGGGGGGGGAGTTGTTTGTTTGTTTTTTTGTGTGTTTTTTTTTACGGCAGATGTGGTGTGGCGTATATGGCTCTGACCACACGTTCTGACTCCTTGAAACTGAAACTAGTATCAGAGGGCGTGCATCACAGTCGTTAGGGTTGTCCCTGACAAAATTCAGTAGAAAAATCCACTTCGATAGGTAAAAACAAATAAAACTGCACGCAGGAAGAAAAAAATTGCAACAACAAAAAAATGGGTGAAGCTCTCAGTGTTGTGTAGCGACGTGCTCTCCCTGAGGAGAGCAGCCCGAATTTCACACAGAGAAATCTGTTGTGACAAAAAAAAAACAAAAAAAAAAGAGAGAGAGAGAGAGAGAGAGGAGAAATACAAATACAATACAGATACAAATCGTCTACCAAATGGTGGACAGCGGTCCTTGGTCAGAACATCGTGTTTTCCTGTGCAGGTCGGATATCGGGATTTAAGAAATCAGTGAAGTAGGTTGTTTTGTTCAACTTGGTTTGAGCCTGATTTGGATTGAGTGAGACGCGAGTGGGCTGATTCTTTTAACTCACTCAGTACGGCCAGTCCTCTCTTCTCCTCTACACAGACTCCTCGGATGTCCAGTGGGTGTCTCAATGATCCAAACTTTAGCTTCCGTCGTCAGAATTGTGGTATTCTTTGTCAACATTCACCTCTTCAGTGTAAGAGCCTTCCGCTTGTAATATTTTGATGGTGGTAATTGGGGAGAAACGCTGTTAACGTCGTCTCTTTCGCCGTTCGTATGGAGAGAGTTAAAGTTGTTTTTATTCAACCCTTTAAACACATTAGTTTGCTTTCACTTTGTCTGGTATCAAAACCTGACGGGCTGTAACGTCCCAAATCGAGCCCCCAAGCCTCCCACGCTCCCCCCTCCATTCCCCCCCCCTTGCCCCCCCCCCCCCCCCCAACCCTTCCCCCCCCTGTTCCCAATAACACCCCCGCGTTCCCACACCACCCCAACTCCCCCTACTCCCACTTCTTTCTTTGACACGCATGTGTTCCAACATAATAGAAAGAAAGACAGCTGTCAACAAAGCAATAAATAAATTACAGGCAAACGAATAAAAACATACTAAGCGAATCATTTATCACAACAGCTGAGGGAGCCAATGTTTGTTGTTTTTTATTTTTATTTTGTTTTTGTTGTTGTTTTCTTTTAATGCTGTTGTTGTTTTGTGTGCACACCTTCTTTCCAAGTGGATTTTACATCGTCTACTGTTATCGATTAACGTGACAGTCTAATTACTAAACCAAGCCACAATGCTGATGCCATGACAACTTTTTATCAGACTCCTGTACAACAGCTCAAGGAGTTGTTTTTTTTCCATTGTAAGTAAAACATTGACAGTGAACTTCATTGCTAGAAAGCACCGCTGGTTATAAGTGATGTTCGTGACATTGGCTGCATGGACCGTGTGTTTGCCATGAAAAATCGGCACCATTTTCTACATTCCCTTCAAAAGAAATAATGATGGGCGCAACAACGGGGTGCCTAAAGCGTTGGACTTTCAATCTGAGGGGCCCGGGTTCGAATCTCGGTGACGGCGCCTGGTGGGTAAAGGGTGGAGATTTTTCCTATCTCCCAGGTCAACATATTTGCAGACCTGCTAGTGCCTGAACCCCCTTCGTGTGTATAAGATCAATTGAATACGCACGTTTTGTAATCCATGTCAGCGTTTGGTGGGTTATGGTAGTAAGAACATATACCCAGCATGCACACCTACGAAAACAGAGCATGGCTGCCTACATGGCGGGGTAAAAACTGTCATACACGTAAAAGCCCACTCGTGTTCATACGAGTGAACGTGGGAGTTGCAGCCCACGTCACCATGCCTTTGAAAAGTTTTTTTGTTGTTGTTTTTTCTTAGCCAAAAAACAGTGCAAGTCTTCAAATGGTCCTTAACTCTTTGTGAAGGCTGTATTTTGAAAAATGCCAAGGTCTGGAAGAACGCGGTCTCCGGACACTCTGGCAAACACAGTCGAAGAGGGCCAGGACCAATAAATTCCCTTACCTTGCAGACACACCCATGTTGTCCTTGGCTTAGCTCTGACTTTTCTCACACCTGTCTCGGAGGTGAACACTTGACCACTTGTGCTCTCCTCCTCGTTACGAGAGGAGGTTTCAAGGGCCCGCAACCCACCAAACAACCAGACCTGTCATCTTTTCAAGGGAGATAACAGTACCTATGTTAGTTATCTGAGGTCTGGTCCAAGGGCACTTTCGCGAGAATGTGTTCTTCTTTTGTGCTGTACGATGAAGATTTTTTTTTTAATCAGTTTGGTGAAGGTGGACACATTGTCATCATGTGTAACAGTGCAGTTTTATAACATAGACATTTTACCTAGCATCGGCACTGAGTTATGGACACTTTGCTTAGCTAACGCAATGTGAAAAGTACACAACCCATACATTGTATTCTGAAGAAAAAAAAAAGAATAAGAAAAACATATGGTGTATCTTATATATGAACACATTTTCTCTAGTTTTCCATACGTGACTATATAAAACAACCATTACATAGTCATGTTAAACATTATTACTGCAGACACGCAAGTGCACATGAATACACACATATTATTTACATATTCGCATACTAACACATTCACAAACATCATATCTGTGAAACTGCATGCTTGTTGCATATCTGCTATGCATGTGTGTGTGCGTGTATATGTGAACGTGTGTCTGCATGTTTTACATTCATTTGCTTATTTATCTCTTTGTGTGTGTGTGTGTGTGCGCGCGCGCGCGCACGCGCCTAGTGTTGACTTAATCAATATTTTGCGCCTTTTAAATATTGTTATTATTAGTAGTAGTATTTTTATGTATTTATCTTTTTAAAAAAAATTTCCATTATTTATTTATTTATTCATTATACATATGTTTTTTTTTAATTTTTGTTATTTTTACTTCTTTTTTTAAAATTTTTGTTGTTGCTTTTTTTTTTTTTTTTGTTTGTTTTTTGTTTTGTTTGTTTGTTGTTGTTTTTTTGAGGGGGGGGGTTGTTTTGTTGTTTTTTTTGTTGTTTTTGGTGTGTTTTTTTATTTTTACTTTTTAAAATTATTTTTTATTTATTTTTTATTGGTTTTGTTGTTGTTGTTTTCTCAAGGCCTGACTAAGCACGTTGGGTTTCGCTGCTGGTCAGGCATCTGCTTGGCAGATGTGGTGTAGCGTATATGGATTTGACCGAACGCAATGACGCCTTCTTCAGCTACTGATACTGATACTGACGCTGATCAAGAAAGGCAATCGTCTTGTTTCGAATCTCGGTGACGGCGCCTGGTGGGTAAAGGGTTCGAAAAGAATCACAATGCTTGCATCGTATCGTATCGTATCGTGCTGTGCTGTAATGTGTTATGTTGTGCTGCGTTGCGTTGCGTTGTGTTTCTCTTTGTACCAACATATTTCTCTGTGTGAAATTCAGGTTGCTTTTCCCAGAGCGCGTCGCTACAGTGCAGCGATCCCCTCCCCCACCTCCACTCCCCACCCCCACCCCCCACACGTCACACGTCAGGCTGGCTGACCAGTGTTTGTCTGTGTCTGTCAAAACATCAGGCTAACTGACCAGTGTCTGTCTGTCCACACCACAGGCTGGCTGACCAGTGTCTGTGTCTGTCTGTCCACACCACAGGCTGGCTGACCAGTGTCTGTCTGTGTCTGTCCACACCACAGGCTGGCTGACCAGTGTCTGTCTGTGTCTGTCCACACCACAGGCTGGCTGACCAGTGTCTGTGTCTGTCCACACCACAGGCTGGCTGACCAGTGTCTGTGTCTGTCTGTCCACACCACAGGCTGGCTGACCAGTGTCTGTCTGTCCACACCACAGGCTGGCTGAGCAATGTCTGTGTCTGTCTGTCCACACCACAGGCTGGCTGACCAGTGTCTGTCTGTCTGTCCACGCCACAGGCTGGCTGACCAGTGTCTGTGTCTGTCCACACCACAGGCTGGCTGACCAGTGTCTGTGTCTGTCTGTCCACACCACAGGCTGGCTGACCAGTGTCTGTGTCTGTCTGTCCACACCACAGGCTGGCTGACCAGTGTCTGTGTCTGTCTGTCCACACCACAGGCTGGCTGACCAGTGTCTGTGTCTGTCCACACCACAGGCTGGCTGACCAGTGTCTGTGTCTGTCTGTCCACACCACAGGCTGGCTGACCAGTGTCTGTCTGTCCACACCACAGGCTGGCTGACCAGTATCTGTCTGTGTCTGTCCAACCACAGGCTGGCTGACCAGTATCTGTCTGTGTCTGTCCAACCACAGGCTGACTGACCAGTGTCTGTCTGTCCACACCACAGGCTGGCTGACCAGTGTCTGTGTCTGTCCACACGTCAGGCTGACTGACCAGTGTCTGTGTCTGTCCACACGTCAGACTGACTGACCAGTGTCGGTCTGTCCACACCCACAGGCTGGCTGACCAGGGGCACACAGTGATCGGGGTGGAGGTGGCACAGAGAGCCATCGAGGAGTTCTTCGAGGAACAGAACATCCCCTTCACCTCCTCGCCTCTACCTGCTGCGGAAGGAACTCTCTTCCAAGTGTGTGTGTGTGTGTGTGTGTGTGTGAGAGAGAGAGAGAGAGAGAGGGTGAGGGTTGGGGTTGGGGCATTGAGAGTGTTGTGATCATCACACAAAATGAGCTTTGCCTTTTGGTTCATAGTAGTGGGCGATTGTAGCAAAACCGGTATGTCTTATTGACACGGATTTAGGTCTAGTTAAAAAGATCTTGTAGATAACATTCCATTGGAATGCTTTTGGGCATCAACAGGGAATACAAATAAGGTGTGTTTTATTTGGACATTAGTAGTAGTAGTAGTAGTTGTTGTTATCGTTTCTGTCGATGCCTCAAGAAAGAATTCCAAATGAATGACATTTTCAATTAAAATAAATCTTAATAAATTAAATCGTGCCATTGCATGTCCTCGTTTATTGGCACATCATGAATGTACATATTTGATACAGAGTTTTGTTGTTTCAGTGATACATGGTTCGGCTTTTCCTTCCTTCCTTCCTTCCTTCCTTTCTTCCTTCCTTCTTTCATTTATTCACTCAGGGTATCTTACATTTCCAGAATGCGATTGACTATGTTTTTTGTTGTTGTTTTTCGTCAGAGTGAAGACACGAAGGTGCAGATCTACTGCTGCGATTTCTTCAAGATGTCACCGTAAGTGTTTGGGTCAAGATTTCACCGTACGTGTGTGTTCAGATTTCACGGTAAGTGTGTGTTAAGATTTCACGGTAAGTGTGCGTTAAGATTTCACTGTAAGTGTGGATTAAGATTTCAATGTAAGTGTGGGTTAAGATTTCACTGTAAGTGCGTGTTCAGATTTTACTGTAAGTGTTGGTTAAGATTTCACAGTAAGTGTGTGTGTTCAGATTTTGCTGTAAGTGTTGGTTAAGATTTCACAGTAAGTGTGTGTTAAGATTTTACTGTAAGTGTGGGTTAAGATTTCACTGTAAGTGTGTGTTAAGATTTCACGGTAAGTGTGTGTTAAGATTTCACGGTAAGTGTGCGTTAAGATTTCACGGTAAGTGTGTGTTAAGATTTCACGGTAAGTGTGCGTTAAGATTTCACGGTAAGTGTGTGTTAAGATTTCACGGTAAGTGTGCGTTAAGATTTCACGGTAAGTGTGTGTTAAGATTTCACGGTAAGTGTGCGTTAAGATTTCACGGTAAGTGTGCGTTAAGATTTCACGGTAAGTGTGCGTTAAGATTTCACGGTAAGTGTGTGTTAAGATTTCACGGTAAGTGTGCGTTAAGATTTTACTGTAAGTGTGGGTTAAGATTTTACTGTAAGTGTGGGTTAAGATTTCACTGTAAATGTGGGTTAAGATTTCACTGTAAGTGTGGATTAAGATTTCACTGTAAGTGTGGGTTAAGATTTCACTGTAAGTGTGGATTAAGATTTCACTGTAAGTGTGGGTTAAGATTTCACTGTAAGTGCGTGTTCAGATTTTACTGTAAGTGTTGGTTAAGATTTCACAGTAAGTGTGTGTGTTCAGATTTTGCTGTAAGTGTTGGTTAAGATTTCACAGTAAGTGTGTGTTAAGATTTTACTGTAAGTGTGGGTTAAGATTTCACTGTAAGTGTGTGTTAAGATTTCACGGTAAGTGTGTGTTAAGATTTCACGGTAAGTGTGCGTTAAGATTTCACGGTAAGTGTGTGTTAAGATTTCACGGTAAGTGTGCGTTAAGATTTCACGGTAAGTGTGTGTTAAGATTTCACGGTAAGTGTGCGTTAAGATTTTACTGTAAGTGTGGGTTAAGATTTCACTGTAAATGTGGGTTAAGATTTCACTGTAAATGTGGATTAAGATTTCACTGTAAGTGTGGGTTAAGATTTCACTGTAAGTGGGTGTTCAGATTTTACTGTAAGTGTTGGTTAAGATTTCACAGTAAGTGTGTGTTCAGATTTTGCTGTAGGTGTTGGTCAAGATTTCACAGTAAGTGTGTGTTAAGATTTTACTGTAAGTGTGGGTTAAGATTTCACTGTAAATGTGTGTTAAGATTTTACTGTAAGTGTGGGTTAAGATTTCACAGTAAGTGTGGGTTAAGATTTCACAGTAAGTGTGTGTTAAGATTTTACTGTAAGTGTTGGTTAAGATTTCACAGTAAGTGTGTGTTCAGATTTTGCTGTAGGTGTTGGTCAAGATTTCACAGTAAGTGTGTGTTAAGATTTTACTGTAAGTGTGGGTTAAGATTTCACTGTAAGTGTGGGTTAAGATTTCACGGTAAGTGTGGGTTAAGATTTTACTGTAAGTGTGGATTAAGATTTTACTGTAAGTGTGGATTAAGATTTCACCGTTAGTATGGGTTAAGATTTCACTGAAAGTGTTGTTCAAGATTTCACCGTCATGTATTATATAATTTTCGATTTCACCGTAAGTGTGTTTTAGAAAGATATATGGACTATTTTGAGGCAGATTTTTGTTTTAAATTGACCTTGTAAACGGAGGACTGTGGCATTCTTGGAATGAAAGCTTTCAGAACGTCCACCGTTGGTAAAGAGTGGCACTGGAAATGTCTGGAAGGTTTGACTTCAAGGGTACGATGTATAACTCGACAGCTACACTGCTACTTTCTTCACGCTGTGTCGCAGTCACTTTTTTCTTTTCTTTTTTTTCTGCTGCCCCATCATCTGCACCGTTTCAGTGGCATTACTCCCACGCCGCTCATTTAGATTCCCCCATACACGGCCACACCCGGGTTCGTCCTTCGCAGTTCCAGCGTCGGCAGTCCACAGGGAACCATCGATGTTAGGTCGCCAGGAGGCCACACACCAGAACAGACCCTGCACTGCTACTGAGTCACTTCGGTGGTGTTCAGTAGTGCCTGTTCTGTTTTAACGTACTTTGGACACCACCTACTAAGCCCCCTACTAACGACAATAATGAATCTGCCGACACTGACGACATTTAGTCACTTTATGCTTGTTACACGTGTAGATGCGTGTGTGTTTTCTTCAGTAGGTATTGATAAATATAAATACCATTTCAAAACTACCAGTATCTTGAGTACATCAAGCCCACGCCCAAATCATTGAGTTGCTTATCAGCGTGTTGAAGATTTTACCATAAGACGACGCTGACGAGAAGGAAGAAGAAGAAGAAGGCGACAACGACGAAGAAGAAGAACAAGAAGAAGAAGCAACAACAGCAGCAACAGCAACCTGCAGCTGCAAGGGGAAAAAACTTCCACCGAACCAACAACAACGACCGGCAGTTGTTTCCCGTGAACCAGCTGTAAAAACCAGTCGCCCCATTCATTTATTTCTTTGGTGCTGTGTTCTGCCCGGAATTGGCGCTGCTCGCTTCCGTCTGAAACTTCACAATTTTGGCAGGCCTTGTTTCCACAATGTGTTCGCGACAAATCTGGAAGGCTTGTGATATATGTTTGGGGAGAATGAACAACTTGGCAGAATTCGTTTCTGTGCCGATTTTTCTTCTGTTTTTGTGTAGAAGGGTGGTAGGGGGTTGGGTAGGTTCACACTCTCTTCACACCAAAACAGGACCACGTGGAGTGGTTTTTATGAAGTGTTTTACTAAGAACAGCACACCTGGAACACATATGCAATCAAAAATCCAGGTCAAAAACAATAACCACACATGCTGGACATCACTGCTCTGAAGGCAGATACACCATACAAACACCAATATGCCATCAGCCTAAGCATTTCCACACTTATCTAGGCACCATCGATCATATGTCCAGCAATACACTTTCTCAAGTAGATCTATGTAAAAACAACATCCAAGTTCCAGATAGCTTATCCAGCGCTAACAATTGGTAACGTAAAATACCATGCAAACATACGACTGACCACTTTCAGTCCTATCATCATGAAGCGTCTTCATTTAATAGAAATCATGGCTACCAAGTTCAGTCTGTCTCTGGTGAACTGCAAACCATGTGCCCCAACAAAGGACTGATTCTCCGTGCTCACAAGGTTTTCTAACCGTTAACCACATTACCATGTGTCTTCTCGCTTTGTCTGAACAAAGTAACCAGTGGCACATGACGCAAGTCCTACACAAGTAATCACAACTACTAACAAATCAAACATGTGTTCCACAACACTTGCTGTTACCTCCATGTGCACACACACACGAAAAACCCTCAACACACACTGACAGTGTGTTAGCCTATAGATCTGTCCATTTCACACTGAACCAACATCACTTATTATATACAAAACAAGTAAGTAATGCATCAAAACGAGTAGCAAAACCAAATTGCTCCACAGACCTGCTACATGCATAATCCTGACCCCTTTGGCTTCTCAAAACTCAATGCTTACATTATTGATTTATTCCGACAGTTGACAAACCACTAGCACTGCCATACCCCCTGAGCAACATCAGTATGACATACTATCATTGATATGACCAAGACACCAACACCATTTATTTTAAGCCAGACATAATATCCACAGTCACACATCCTAACAACAAATGTAAAATACTATGGGGTTGGGGGGGGGGGGGGGGGGTACTCAAAGAAAAACACCCACTTATCCCATGAAAAGTGAATTACACAAACTAACACAAACCATGGCTTCAGAATTACACATTTGTCACATTTACTTTTGACCTGCGTTACCAATATTGCAGCTGGTTGCTACAAGGTATAATCAGGAAAACCATGCCCCCTCATGGAACTGAACCACTGTACATTACTAAACACAGCCCAGGATACATAAACAAAATCAGCTGAGTACAACCATCCATTCACAGTCAACACAGGTGTTGATTTAATTGTCCACAAGACCCACTCTCAGAGTCTTTCTGCAATGCCCACTATTAACACAGGTCGTTCCCTTCTAACATTCTGAATGATCATCTCAACAACTCCCAAGAATTGCTATCACCACCACTGTTAAATGAAGTTATCACAGTCAACGTCCCAGTTAAATCTATTCTAAACAAATGCCAGAATTGTACCAAAGTCTAACTTTGCAGTGCCAGTCATCAACTTACAGTTTGCTCAAATACTTCTGTAACACAACACCATGGTCCCACCATAGCATGGGGCTAGTCACACAGCTGAATCTAAGGAGTACCAATTTTAGCAAAGTATAGAAAATACTTGTACTTACAGCCCTGTATCCCCGCAAATCTGCTCTCCATGTCGTCTCTGGCCTTTCCAAACTTCCCGAATCTCTTCAGAGGGATGAAGGGGAATGGGAGAACTAGGTGTGTACTTCACTTTTTAACCCTTCCTTCCAACATTATCAATGTACAACACTCCCCAATTGGATGAACCAAAGTAACCAATCTTGGCTGGTCTTGGAGTTGAGAGACTGATTGACATATCCGCTATTCCTATGTTGGTTTCCTCTTTCAACGCGGTTTGATCTGATTCGCTACAATTCAACCCACTTGTCTATACACATTCTATGATGACAAGTTTACCCGTTTACGTCACAAAGAGATTGGGGAGACAGGACAATACAGCTCTCGGCCTGTTAGCCGGCTTGATCAAAGTTTGCATTAGCATAAATTCTCCCTAGCTTTCGTTCCGAAGTCCCGCCATCTACGTCAGTTGCGTTCGTGGAGGGGAGGTGGGGAATGACTTGAAAGACGGGCCGCCACACGGGACATTCTGCTCAGCACGGGAATTGCGGCAGACGTCGCACAACCGCACGTATTCCTACAACTGGGACTGGTGACGCGGTGTCGCTGACCAAAGAGGGCCGACTAGGGAGTGGGGTGAGGAGGGGGGTGGAAAGAGGGAGTGTGGCGCGGTGTCGGTGCGACCTCAAAGACTGGACTTTGGATGGAGCGGGAAGGGAGATAAGAAGGAGAAGAGGGTGGCGGGGGTTGGAAGGAGGGAGGATGGCGTGGTGTCGGCGCAACCTCAAAGACTGGACTTTGGATGGAGCGGGAAGGGAGATAAGAAGGAGAAGGGGAGGGGTGGCGAAGGGATGGGGAGGGAAAGGGGGAAGGGGGGGGGGGACAGAGTGCAGGTGGGGGGGGGGGGGGGGTGACACTGCTGGCACACTGTAACATCCACCCCCGGCTTTTGAAGGCAATGTCCTCATTGCAGCCGGACCTCAAGCAATTCCTTCATGCCAATGGGGAGAATAGTTCTCCAGAGAACATTAGCAATGAAACAGTGACTAGCATAGAGAGGGGACCTATTGATAAGAATCTCACCACTCCAAGCATTCCCAATTTGATTGAATGAGGATAGGCCCGGGTGTAGTACCCAAAATTTTACCAGGAACCAAATTGAGAGGGGGGGGGGGGGGAAGATCCAACCATCCTTCCAACAAAAGTGAACCTAACTGTGACCATGGAATATCTGAACTCTGGGCTGTGACCCGTTACTTCCTAACTGCACTGCAAGGTTTGTTCGTGGGGTTTGGGTTCATACCTTTGTTTACTCGCGTGCTCCTACGGACTGGGACTTGGGATGGGGTTGACCGACTTGGCACACCATTGTCAGGAACTCTGTGGCTTGGGGGTGGAGAATCTGTGGGTTGCAAATCAGGAAAGGGTCCCTGGATGGGAATCAGAACCCACCCATCATCATCTTCATTGCTGTCGTCCTTCCTACTCTGTTGGACTTCCGCTTCAGACTTATCTTCCAACAAGGTAGACTGGGGCTGCACCATCACTGGGAGGAGATCCGCACGGTTCAAAGTGAACTCACGCCCACCCTTGAAGGGACGTACCACATACACAGGGGTATCACCAAAAGGACGAGCAGTCACCACATGCAAGTCCGAAAGCCACCTGTCTTGGATCTTCCTCCTCCCAACTCCCCTGTTCTTTATGTACACCAAATCGCCCACAGCCAATGACGTGTCTCTGCAAGGCTGTTGCTTTGCAGCATGTTCCCTTGCCACGTTGTGGAGGCGGGTTTGAACCTTTGAATGGGCCTCCAGAAGCCTGGCCCGATGTTGGCGAACCCAGTCTGCGGCATTTGTGGCAGAGGCTGGTTCCCGCCCCAAGAGAACATCAACTGGCAGTTGGGGATCCTGCCCAAAGAGAAGGTAGTGTGGGGAGAATCCTGTTGTGGAGTGGGGCGTGTTGTTGTAAGCCTGTACCACCTCCTGCAAATAGACTGGCCACCGTTTCTTTTGTTCGACTGACAGTGTTCTGAGAAGATCATGGAGGGTGCGATTGAAACGCTCACACTGCCCATTTCCCTGAGGATGATATGGGGTTGTTCTGGTTTTATGAATTCCATACATGTCACAAAGGGACCGAACGAGGGCCGACTCAAAATCTCTTCCCTGATCGCTATGTATCCTCTCTGGGACCCCATAGCGGCTGAACCACTCTTTCACAAGAACCTGGACAACTGTCTTAGCCTCTTGATTTCTGGTGGGAACGGCTACTGTGAACTTAGTAAAGACATCAGTCATTACAAGTACGTTCTCCCGACCATCACTTGCCATCTCCAGCATTGTGAAATCTATGGCCAGAATCTGAAGGGGATGACTGGCATGAATATGCCCCATGGAAGATTTTGCAGTGGCTCTCCTGTTGACAAGACAGCGAGGACAGCGATCAATGTATTGCTGCACTTCTGCTGTCATCCCTGGCCAATAGACTCGCTGTCGCAACAGACCCAGGGTTCTATCTAACCCTTGGTGGCCCATCTTGTCATGCAGCTCATACAAGACTGTAGGTCGGAGCGTGGTGGGAAGTACCAGTTGTTCAACCTTCCCCCAGTTGGGATCTGTGACATGTCTAACCAACACTCCATCCTTCACCTCAAGTCTGTGGTGCTGCCTCAAAAGAGACCGATTTGCAGCTGTTTCTGCCTTCTCACTGGGCTTGCTCGGCCACACCTTCAACATCGGGTTCAGCTGGGGATCATCCTTCTGTGCCAAGGCCAGATCTTGGTGTGACAAGGTTGGCAGTACTGGTGTCCCCAAATGAAAGGCTGAAGCCTTCTGCCCCTTGTCCTCTGAACCTGTGATCTCTGCACTCTGGCACCAAACCTCTTCTGCAGTGGCAACTTCAGGGGGAACCTGTGTGCCATTTGGAGCAAGGGCCAAGTAAGATGGAAGTCGGGAAAGGGCATCAGCCCTGTTTTCCCTGCCAGGCCTGTACTTGACCTCAAAGTCAAACTGAGCTAACTGAGCAGCCCACCTCTGTTCTAGTGCCCCAAGCTTTGAAGATCTGAAATGGGCCAAAGGATTATTGTTGGTGTACACCTCAAACTTTGAACCTAGGAGATAGCCCCTGAACTTCTCCATCACTGCCCATTTCAGCGCTAGCATCTCTAATTTGAAGCTGCTGTAATTAGCCTCATTTCGCTCTGTGGGACGCAACCTGTGACTTGCATAGGTGATGACCCTGGTAGTCCCATCTGATTGCTTCTGACCAAGAATCGCGCCAAGGCCCTCGAAACTTGCGTCTGTCTCCAGGATAAAAGGCTTTGAAAAATCTGCGAAGGCTAGAACCTCAGACCCTGTCAATGCTTGCTTCAGCTGATCAAAAGCTGCCTGGTGTTCTTCTTGCCATGCCTGATGGATGGAAGCCAGTTTCCCCTTTTTGCCACTGGAATGCTGGTTTACAAGGGTGTGTAGGGGTCCTGCAATCCTAGCATAGTTCTTCACGAACCGCCGATAGTACCCAGCAAACCCCAGAAAGGAACGCAACTCCCTGACGTTGGATGGTACGGGCCAGTTCCGCACTACCTCAGTCTTTTCACTCTGACAACTGATCCCCTGGGCAGAGATAGTATGTCCCAGATAGTCAACTTCATGTCTCAACAACTGGCATTTCTCAAGTTTGATCTTCAGACCAGTCTCTTCAATTCTACTCAAAACCCTCTCGAGATGTTGCAGATGCTCCTCAAATGTTTTGGAAAACACCAGTAAGTCATCCAGATAAACAAGCAGAAAACTGAAAAGAAAATCAGACATGACTGAATTCATGAGGCGCTGAAAGGTGGCTGGCGCGCCAGACAACCCAAACGGCATTCGGGTGTACTCAAACAACCCAAATGGGGTCATAAAGGCTGTCTTTTGCTGGTCTTCCGGGTCCATGGCTATCTGGTGATACCCACTTGCGAGATCCAGAGTGGAAAAGAACTGTGCACCTGTAAGTGCATCAAAACTCTCTTGGATTCTCGGCAAGGGGTATGCGTCCTTTACCATTTTGCCATTTAACCGCCTGTAGTCAACACAGAGACGCATCGACCCATCTTTCTTGTGGACAACTATGATTGGGGCGGCATAAGGACTGTGGCTTTCTTTCACGACCCCTTTCTCTATGAGGTCCCTGATGTGTTCCCGGACCTCTTGAAAGTCCCGCGGGGGAATGGGTCGGTATGCCTGAGCAACAGGGATGTCGTCAGTTGTGGGAATCTTGTGTGGTTCCCTGTCCGTAAAGCCTATGTCAGTTTCTTCAGATGAAATGACATGCTTGTATCTAGCCAAAAGATCCAAAACCCTACGCTTCTGTTCTTCTGTCCCTGCAAAATCATGCAATTGTGAGCAAAACGACTCACCTCTTTCCTCTGCTTCACTGGAGGAACACCTCTCAATGATGATCTCTTCCGAGTTCACCTGCAAATGGGGTACATGCCCCGACTCCACTGACTCAACTGTGTGCAGGACTGCAACGGGTGTCCTGGACTGTAAGACAACATCATCATCAGACAGATTTGCAATCCTTACATATCTGGAAGAGTTGTCGGCAGCAACCAAAGTAGGGACAACAAACAAACCTGGGGGAAGGGGATGGCTAGAGGGTTCAGCTAACAATTTCCTAAAGGGTCTCTCTATGCCACTGATCCTGACACACACCAAACTACAACTAGGAATCTGGGTCCTACAAACCACTCTTGCTACCCCCCGAACAGAAGCATTGTGAGCACGCACTTCATTGATGACTGGCTGCAAACATGGTGGAAACTTTTCACAAGGATTTTGATCCTGACTAAGGGGAGAGAGGATTTGTTGCAACACATTCATGCCTACGATAGCCGGGGTTTGTTGCTTGTGCATATAGGTGGAGGGGTCAGCTGAATCTTTCACAACTAACAGGGATGCCCGACACATTTTCCCAAACACTTCTATCTCACCCTCCAACAGACCAACATATGGTATGTCTAAACCATTGGCCGCCTTGACAGTCAGCCAATTTGTCTGCTGAAGTGATACATTTCCCAATTGCTGATGATACCAGGACTCTGACACAGTGCTAATCTAACTACCTGTATCAACCAGTGCTTTGACTTCCCTCCCCTCTATCATCATCATTGTTTGAGGGCATCGACCAGTTAAATTGCTAAAGTTAGCCTTGTTGCCCGCCTCCACTGCTTGGCTACGCACAGCAGAGGCAGCTAGTTTCCCCCCTGCCCCGGGCGCTTCTGCATCTGCTCATCCCTCTTTCTCTTTTTGCAGTCACACTGGAAGTGACCCAATTTCTGACAGTAAAAGCACCGCTTATCAGTTGGTGGCGGCATGATTGCCCTGGGGTGGATAACATCTGTCGGGGTTGTCTGCTTCATCATGGAAGCCATGGCAGCTTGCATGGCCTGGACTGAATCTGCGAGGGCGGCCACTTGTCTGCTCAGCTCTGTCACCTCTGGGGCCGGTGATGGTACCAGCTGGTGTTGGTAAACTGCTGGTGGGGCATCCTCTGGTTCATCTTCTTCCCGGGTCCATCTGAGGGCTTCCTCTTTTATGCTGTAGAAACTGGTGTTGTCCCGCTCTCGGACTAGGCGTCTCAGCTCTCTCTTGAGGGGGGCAGAGGATAGGCCCTCAATGAATCGGTCACGCAGCATCTCCGCCGAGATGCTGTCTGGTTCCCTTTCGTTGATCCGGGCCTCCTTATTCTTGAGACCCTGTGCAAATTCCAAGACAGACTGTCCTGGTAACTGTTGTCGGCCGTGGAAAGCTGACATCAGCCCTGTCAGTGGTCGGCTATCCCCAAACGTTCTCTTCAGGATCTGCAAGACCTTCTGTGTAGTGTCAATCTCATTCCCCTTATATGCAAGAACCTCCCGCCTGGCCTTACCCTGCAGATGACGGATGATAAAGTCTACCCCAATTGGTTCTGCCATCCTGTACGCTCCCAGAACCCTGGTGACCTCTGATATAAAGTCTTCTGCTGGTCCATCCGCAGACTCCCCTGAGAAGTGGGTCAGCTTGGGGGGTGCCCACCACTGTGTCGCAGCCACTTGTTGGTTCCTCTCTGCCATCCTGCTACGGTCTGCTGTGTGGCTGCTCCCAATGAGGACTGTGTGCTGTTCAGTTTAAACACCTCACCTGTTGATCCTGTTGGCGACGCCAAGTTGTACAAAGGTGGTAGGGGGTTGGATAGGTTCACACTCTCATCACACCAAAACAGGACCACATGGAGTGGCTTTTATGAAGTGTTTTACTAAGAACAGCACACCTGGAACACATATGCAATCAAAAATCCAGGTCAAAAACAGTAACCACACATGCTGGACATCACTGCTCTGAAGGCAGATACACCATACAAACACCAATATGCCATCAGCCTAAGCATTTCCACACTTATCTAGGCACCATCGATCAGCAATACACTTTCTCAAGGAGATCTATGTAAAAACAACATCCAAGTTCCAGATAGCTTATCCAGCGCTAACAATTGGTAACGTAAAATACCATGCAAACATACGACTGACCACTTTCAGTCCTATCATCATGAAGCATCTTCATTGTCACAGTTACATAGAAATCATGGCTACCAAGTTCAGTCTGTCTCTGGTGAACAGCAAACCATGTGCCCCAACATAGGACTGATTCTCCGTGCTCACAGGTTTTTCTAACCGTTAACCACATTACCATGTGTCTTCTCGCTTTGTCTGAACAAAGTAACCAGTGGCACATGACGCAAGTCCTACACAAGTAATCACAACTACTAACAAATCAAACATGTGTCCCATAGCATTCGCCGTTACCCCAGTGGGCACACACCAAACAATCCTTAACACACACTGAGAGTTTAAGCCTATAAGTATTCACTTCACATTTATCCATCACCACCTTACAAAACAAGCAAGTAATGCATCAAAACGAGTAGCAAAACCAAATTGCTCCACAGACCTGCTACATGCATAATCATGACCCCTTTGGCTTCTCAAAACTCAATGCTTACATTATTGATTTATTCCAACAGTTGACAAACCACTGCCATACCCCCTGAGCAACATCAGTATGATATACTATCATTGATATGACCAAGACACCAACACCATTTATATTAAGCCAGACATAATATCCACAGTCACACATCGTAACAACAAATGTAAAATACTATGGGGTTGGGGGGGTGGGGGTGGGGGGTGGGGGTGGGGGTACTCAAAGAAAGACACCCACTTATCCCATGAAAAGTGAATTACACAAACTAACACAAACCATGGCTTCAGAATTACACATTTGTCACATTTACTTTTGACCTGTGTTACCGATATTGCAGCTGGTTGCTACAAGGTATAATCAGGAAAACCACGCCCCCTCATGGAACTGAACCACTGTACATTACTAAACACAGCCAAGGATACATAAACAAAATCAGCTGAGTACAACCATCCATTCACAGTCAACACAGGCGTTGATTTAATTGTCCACAATACCCACTCTCAGAGTCTTTCTGCAATGCCCACTACTAACACAGGTCATTCCCTTCTAACATTCTGAATGATCATCTCAACAACTCCCAAGAATTGCTATCACCACCACTGTTAAATGAAGTTATCACAGTCAACGTCCCAGTTAAATCTATTCTAAACAAATGCCAGAATTGTACCAAAGTCTAACTTTGCAGTGCCAGTCATCAACTTACAGTTTGCTCAAATACTTCTGTAACACAACACCATGGTCCCACCATAGCATGGGGCTAGTCACACAGCTGAATCTAAGGAGTACCAATTTTAGCAAAGTATAGAAAATACTTGTACTTACAGCCCTATATCCCCGCAGATCTGCTCTCCGTGTCGTCTGTGGCCTTTCCAAACTTCCCGAATCTCTTCAGAGGGATGAAGGGGAATGGGAGAACTAGGTGTGTACTTCACTTTTTAACCCTTCCTTCCAACATTATCAATGTACAACACTCCCCAATTGGATGAACCAAAGTAACCAATCTTGGCTGGTCTTGGAGTTGAGAGACTGATTGACTTATCCGCTATTCCTATGTTGGTTTCCTCTTTCAACACGGTTTGATCTGATTCGCCAACAAAACCTGCTTGTGTATACACACTGTGACGCCAAGTCTAACATTTAACGTCACAAAGAGAAGGGGGGTGGGGGGGGGGGGAGGAAGACACAACATCAGAGCATCATGCCCACCGGGTCGAGGATAGATTTTGCATAAACTCCCCCTAGCTTCATCCCGAAGTCCTGCCGTCCACCTCAGCAATGTTTGTGAACAGGAAGATGGGGAATGACTTGAAAGACAGGCCGCCACACGGGAAGTTGTGCTCAGCACGAGGATGGCGGCAGACATCACGTAACTGCACGTGTTCCTATAGCTGGGGCGGGCAACGCGGCGTCGCTGACCAAAGAGGGCCGACTAGGGAGTGGGGTGAGGAGGGGGGTGGAAAGAGGGAGTGTGGCGCGGTGTCGGCGCGACCTCAAAGACTGGATTTTGGATGGAGCGGGAAGGGAGATAAGAAGGAGAAGGGGAGGGGTGGCGAAGGGATGGGGAGGGAAGGGGGGGGGGACAGAGTGCAGGTGGTGAGGGGGGGGGGGGTGACACTGCTGGCACACTATAACATTTGTTTTTTGTTTTTTTAACTGTCAGGAGTATTTCACCGACAAGACCGGAGTCCCTGTGTGTGTGTGTGTGTGTGTGTGTGTGTGTGTGTGTGTGTGTGTGTGTGCCAGAGGGAGAGAGAGATTTGGAAAACTGGAAATGGTTTATTCATGAAAAAGCCATTACTCCAAATGAAGGGGCTGTTTGTGACAAAATAGATATTTGCAAATACAGCCATTGATAATGTCAATTTCTAGAAAGGACGTTTTACTATGAAAGCATTGTATCTGATTTCAAAAGCTCGATACAAAAAAAAACATACTGAAATTTTCAATTACATTTTCATTTGCTGATGTCATCAGCGAGATCAGGCGGAAAAGACCATGGTTGTTTATAGTATTTTCCTTGGATCAGTCTCTCTCTTATGTTTTGAAATACTGGACATACCAAAGCAGAATGCAATCCGTCTTCTTATGATTCTTCACATTGTGGACACAATAAATCGCGTTCTGTATCAATCGTATATCTAAAATAATGAGTACAAATATCAGATACTCCACAACGAAATGTCTATGTGATTTGCTTCACAGTACAATTCAGATTGAGATACAGATACGGCTTTACATTGTCACATATTCCGTTGAGTATAGAATAAATCTGAAATCTTCCACTTGTTTTGATATGGTGCTGCCAGTTACAGTCAATAAGCCTTTGACGAAGATTAAAAAAATAAAATGAAATAAAAAAATTTTTAAAAATCTGAACATTATGTACTTCTTGATTTAT
This sequence comes from Babylonia areolata, assembly GCF_041734735.1. Taxonomy (NCBI): domain Eukaryota; kingdom Metazoa; phylum Mollusca; class Gastropoda; order Neogastropoda; family Buccinidae; genus Babylonia; species Babylonia areolata. Next base: position 11,087,020 of record NC_134895.1, read on the forward strand.
CCATACATGCCCATATCCATATTCAAACAAACATGTTTTTACATAAGTTGCCCAGTTCCTTTTACCGCTAGTATCGAGTTGTGAAAGCATTCTGTATGCTTTATGTGGTATCCTATTTTCAGCCATACTAATTATCTTTAACCAATAGCTTATACAACGTAGAACAGAGTTAATTACAATGGGATATCTATCAATTTATCCATAAACAAAATCATTTGGCGTATGTCTGTCGACCCCTTAAAGTCGTTTCAAAACACACAAATGCACCTTCTCACACTGTTCGGCTGCTTTTTCTAAAGCCCATAATTCGGCAACATACTGAAAAATCGGCTGTACGTTTGAATCAAACAGTTTCACGAGTATTTTCAGGGAGTTATTATTGAACATCTGCAATGTTTGCATTATACACAATAAAGCATTCTTTCCCCGACTCGCTAAATCTTTACAAGCACCCTTGAAACTTAATTTTGTCGAAAAATAAATTCCAAGCTATTTATAAACATTTACAACAGGCATCACATTTTTGTCATGGGTCCATTTTTCTCTACTAGATAAATAGCCGCCTCCTTTTCTAAACACAATTATATTACTTTTTAATAAATCAACTTGTAAGTCTAAAGCAATTGCAGCGCTGTGTAAACCAGTTAACTGCTTCCGCAAACCAACAATAGTTTCAGATATTAGATTGACACCATCCGCCAATTGTAGAATACGAAGTTCCAAGGTATCAAATGAAGAAAATGCTGCACCATGTCGGCCATTTTTCATCACTTCAAGGGCTAATTTATTTTTAATAAAGAAAACAAAACCAGGCTATAGACATCGCCCTGCTTGACACCAGCAGTACAGTTTATAACTTTGGTTAGTTTGTTTCCGTTTTTCACAAGGGCTCTTACGCTATTATACATGCTCTTGATACATCTAAAGTTTTCCTTTAATGCCATTTTTCAATTAAAAAAATGGGCATAATAAATTTCTGTTAGCTGATTCAAAAGCTTTTTCAAAGTCTATAAATGCTACATAGAACTTCCGGTTTCCAGCAAATTGCTTCTGTACTAATGCCATAAAGGTAAACACGTGATCGATAGTGGAATACCCCTTTTTAATCCTGCTTGTATATCTCCAGTCAGGTCATTTTCTGAGATCCAGGCTTGCAGTCTACTATTGATGATGGTGCAAAAACGTTTACTACTGGTTTCACAAAGCGCAAAACCTCTGTAATTACTAGGACTATTAATTTTTACATCTCCTTTCTTATGTAAAGGTAGAATGAAAGATTATGTCAAACAATGCATTAAAGAATTTACAACAACAAAAATCAGCAGTTTGATCACAAAAATATTTGAGGAATTCTCCAATTATTCCGTCTGGTCCTGGAGCTTTTTTAGGTTTCAGTTTCCAAAATGCAAGCAACACTTCCTCTCTTGAAAGAGAGCGATTAAAAACATAGATATCCTCATCATCTTCATCTTCAGTAACTGTGTTATCATCTGTACTGAAATTTTCAGTTTCTCTTTCAAGCAGTGCTGGTAACAGCCATTGAGTGTAATATTGTTCCGAACATGCCTACGTTCTTTCATTCATCCATTCTTTTTTTTTTTTCTTTATGTCTGTCTGTCTGTCTCTGTCCCCAGAGACACAGTGGGACACGTGGATGCCATCTTTGATAATGGTGGTTTGGTGGGAATCAACCCAGCTGATCGTGTGAGGTAATGACTGTGTGACTGCACCCAGACAGCGTAGACAGCGTTCGTTGATTATGGACGTGTTAAGTACAAAATTCTTCTTCTTCGTCTTCGTCTTCGTCCTCCTGATATTTAAATAGCGCCTATCTTCGAACAGAAACTAAACTCTATGGTAGTAGGAGGAGGAGGAGCTGCAGCAGCAGTAGCAGTAGTATAGTAGTAGTTGCAAATCTTCGAACAGAAACCAAACTCTAGAGAAGAAGTAGTGGTGGTGGTAATGGTGCCTATCTTCGAACAGGAACCACATTCTACAGTAGTAGTAGTAGTAGCAGCAGGAGTAGTAGAAATAGTAGTAGCAGCGCCTATCTTCGAACAGGAACCACATTCTACAGTAGTAGTAGCAGCAGCAGCAGCAGCAGGAGTAGTAGAAGTAGTAGTAGCAGCGCCTATCATCGAACAGAAACCACTATATACAGTAGTAGTAGTAGTAGTCCTCTGTGTGATGTTTCTGGCGCAGTGACGGTTGTGGCTTTTCAGACCTATTCTGGAATGACAGGCCGTTTCACCGAATAGAATAGAATACAATAGACTATGTCTTTATTACCAAGTGTACCGGGGTCACAAGGAATACTGGGGACGGGAGAGGGGGGTAGTACATGACAAGATACGAACATAAATCGAAAATCATACACAAACACAGATACAGTAGAAATTAGGATACATACAAGTGCATACCAATATAAAAACTTGTGCATACTCACACATGCACGCACTGCACACACACACACACACGCACGCACGCACACACACACACACACACACACAAACTCACATACACACACAGGTAGATGGTTGATGATCGTTGCTGTTGCAGTTGTTGATGATGTTGATACTTATATAGCGCCTATCTTCGGTCAGATACCAAACTCTAAGCGCTTTACAAACACGGAATCATTTGCACAGCAGGCTGTCTACCTAGTTAGAGTCAGCCAAGAGTTGCCTATAGGTGCTCATCATTCGTTTCCTTTGTCAGGCTTTAGAAATGTGCATACACATGTTTTAGAGTGGATTTATCTTCAGAATTTTGCCAGGGACAAACCTTTCGTTGCCTTGGGTTGTTTTACGTGCGCCAAATGCATGCTGCACACGGGACCTCGGTTTATCGTCTCATCTGAATGACTAGTGTCCACGGTGTCCAATTGTTTGAAATATGTAAAAGCAATATGTTGTGATTGCTTTGATGGAAAAATCTATGACACTTCCGCATCTTTTGAAACCTTACACAGGTTTGGTAATTTCGAAAATCACAAATCAATCTTTCATTTTATACTCATTTCACAATCATATTTGTTCAAGATGTTGTGCTAATATGTATGCAAAAATACAGTGCGTGGTGCGTGCGTAGTTGCGGGTGTGCACGCAAACGCATGCATACGTACATACAGATATATCTATATCCGTATCTGTCTATCCATCTCTCTTTCTCTCTCTCTCTCTCTCTCTCTATATATATATATATATATAGAGAGAGAGAGAGAGAGAGAGTTCTATGTGTGTGTGTGTGCTTGAATAGTGGAAATGTGTTGTTGTTGTTTTTTGTTTTTTGTTTTTCTTGTCTTTGTTTTGATTTTGACTGTGTGGGTGTCTTTTTGTAGCAGTGACGCCTCCTTGACCTACTGATACTGATACTTGTCACACATCTTGTATGTCATCTTCGAACTTTTCTCTTTTGTGATTATGTATCACAGACTTCATCACTCTTAGTTTCTCTAAACTCCTGACAGTGCCGTTATTCTGGTTCACCGGTTGTTGGTTTGTGTGTGTGTGTGTGTGTTTGTTTGTTTTTTTACCAGGTACGTTGAAAAACTACAACTACTAATGGCCCCGGGATGCAGATACCTCTTGTCAGTGTACCAGTATGACAACACCAAGTTCTCAGGTGTGTTCACCGAATTTCCTACAGACCAGATCGCCTTCAAAAAAAAAAACAAGAGAGGCAAGGCCTTCAAGACTCACTTGTGATACACTTTTAAAAAATCTAATCGTTAAAATGTGTTCTGTATTTGTTATTATAAAGTTTCGCCTTAAAAAAAAAAAGAAAAAAAAAGGCCTAACCAGATTCGAATTAAGTCCCCTAGCATTAATTACAGAGTAATTTCCCTTTTTTACACTCTGCACCAAAACGTTTGCAAAATAAATAAAACTTCCATGCTTAGCAAAAGAAGTTCCTGTTTGAACAAAAAATGATAATAATGACTGCTCTTGTTGTTGGGTCAGAATATCAGATCAAAGTGCCAAGTTTAGATAATACAAAAAAATATAAATATAACAGTAAATGCAGTTTGCATATAATTAGGCTTCATTATTTATTTTTTTGTGCCCATCCCAGAGGCGCAATATTGTTTTAAACAAGATGACTGGAAAGAACTGAATTTTTCCTATTTTTATGCCTAATATGGTGTCAACTGAAAAGTATTTGCAGAGAAAATGTCAATGTTAAAGTTTACCACAGACACACAGACAACCGAACACCGGGTTAAAACATAGACTCACTTTCTTTACACAAGTGAGTCAAAAAGAATAAATAAATGACCAGAGAAAAAAAAAACCCAGCCCTTCTGAGTTTTGGAAGCGTCATGGTAGAATCGGGGTTGACTTTCTGTGATCCAGTGTTCACCAGTGGTGAAGGTTCGATGCTCCGTTTTCGGTATGGTGTGGTGTTGTTCGTTCTTTAGTTTAACGTCTTTTCACTGTAAGTGTGGTGTGGTGTCCTTGGGAATTGATTAAGTGATTGATATGGATGCTTATATAACGCCTATGCTCGGTCGGAGACCAAGCTCTAAGCGCTTTACAAACACGGGGTCATTTGCAACAACTGGCTGCCTACCTGCATAGGTAGAGCCGACTGACGGCTGCCATTGGGCGCTCATCATTCGTTTCCTGTGTCATTCAATCAGATTTCAGGCACGCACACATACAACTCTGAGACAAACATGTAACATTTATATATTTTACGTGTATAACCGTTTTGATTTATTTACCCCCACCATGTAGGCAGCCATACTCCGTTTTCGGGGGTGTGCATGCTGGGTATGTTTTTGTTTTTTAACCCACCGAACGCTGACATGGATTACTGGATCTTTAACATGCGTATTTGATCTTCTGCATGCGTATACACACGAAGGGGGTTCTGGCACCAGACATCAACAAAATTGTCATCAACAACCATCATCATCAACAACAACCACCACAACAGCCACAACAACGTCATCATCATAAACAACATCATCATCATAGACAACAACATCATCATCATAAACAACAACAACATTATCATCAACATCATTATCATCATCATCAACAACAACAAACACAACAACATCATCATCAACAACAACAATAACAACAGCAAGAACAGCAGTGTCGCGTGCAACTTTTCAACCAAAAGTTATGGCCAACTCTCTCACGCTCTCTCACCTTCATTCAAACAAAAGCCCGAAATAAATACAAAAAAAAAATTTACTCCAAATATTTTTAACACAAATCACAGACACGATACAATAGAGCACCGATACTTAACGATCAGACACCACACAGAAGTCTGTTCGCTTTCCTCTTCAGCAGGAGGAAGACCCAAACTTTTCCCTTTCGTCACCCTCTTCTATGTCAGTTTTTGTTTTTTTCCAGTAATACTCAACTTAGGAGGGGGGGCGTGGGATTGAGAAACTGGCACCACGCAGTTCGTTGTCCTGGAAGGTGGACTCTGGTGTAGCCCTTGGGGAAACACGTCCACCAGCGACGCTCGAGCTCCCCAAAACGGAAGAAGGCCACTCAAACAGTGGGATGAAGTCGGGTCTCCACAGAGGGAGAGTGGAGCTCCCTAGACAAAAACCTCAACGGTTTCTGAACTCCGGCCAAAATACCGGCAGAGCGTCCCTCTCTCTATAGGACCCTACACTTGTAGACCTGGCCAAGTGTCTTGCTCCACTGACTAATGGTGCTGGTTTTCCAAACGAAGAAAACTTCCCATAGCTCACAAATCAGAAATCTGCACGTCATGCTTTCCAGTGCAACACGTGCATTCCATAGACTTCCTAAGCTACGAGGAGCACGCAGCAGAGCTACAAGGAGAGTGGGTCTACCATAACTGGCAGCGTTCACACACACGCACACACAACCCTCCTTGTCCGTGACAAGCAGCAGCACAAAACATCAACAACAAAAGTGATTAGGCTGGCTTCAATTATCGTTTCCACGCTCATTGCCATCTGCCCTTCCTTGTTCCGGGAGCTTCGAAGACTGCTATAGGCAGTGTGATATACATTTCAGGTGACCCCCATCATGTTTCGGACGAAGAAGTCAGAGAACTGTTTGGTGAGTATGGCTGCCAGTCACCGTTCATTGTCACTAACGTGGGGCATGCATTGAAAATTGGATAACTCCTTTCTTCCTTGCATGGAGGAGATGGGAAGGGAAAATATGTGTTAGGTTCATGCAGTATTTTGGCATAATCATTGGGAGGGGAACATGATTATGTGTTTGGTTCATGCAGTAGTTAGCATCATCACCGGGAGGGGAACATGATTATGTGTTTGGTTCATGCAGTAGTTAGCATCATCACCGGGAGGGGAACATGATTATGTGTTTGGTTCATGCACCATTTAGCATCATCACGGGGAGGGGAACATGATTGTATGTTTGGGTTCATTCAGTATTTTAGCATCATCACCAGGAGGGGAACATGATTTTGTATTTGGTTCATGCACTACTTAGCATCATCACTACACAACAATTCTGTGGTTTTTGGTTGCTTTTTTATTTTAACATACCAGTGGGTTCGGTGTTGGGGATTGGTGGAAAGATAAAAATGAATGATCAGAGTTCGAGTCCCCGCTATGGCATGGTGGTGGTGTTGTCCTCGAGTAAAGGAACTTGGTCTGATTTTCCAAACACTCCTTCAACGGGTGAACGGGTACCTGACTTTTGGCCTGGGGAAGACTATAGTGGCGGGAGGAAGGAGAGTTTTCCTATGCCGAGTCCTGGACACCGTGGATAATTATCAATATACTGCTCCTGGAGCCGTAAAAGGCAATAGGACCTCAAGCCTTTAACTTCTTAATAACACGGAGAAACCTTTAACGTCTTAATAACGTGGAGAAACCTTTAACGTCTTAATAACGTGGAGAAACCTTTAACGTCTTAATATCGTGGAGAAACCTTTAACGCCTTAATATCGTGGAGAAACCTTTAACTTCTTAATAACATGCAGAAACCTTTAATTTCTTAATAACACGGAGGTCAAGCATTCTGCGAGAAACGAGGCGACGTTTCTGCTGATTAATTTGGAGTGGGGTGTGGGGGGATTATTTTGGAAATGTTTCTAAAATTAATGTACATGTTCAAAATAGCGCATATATCTCTTCGGCTGCTTTTTCAAGAATGCGATGCATTTAGTAAACGGAACTGTCATTTAAGGATTTGTAATGATGAATCTGTGGCTATGTTTCTTTTTCCGAGGTAAGTGTATCTTTGTGTTCATCGGGATACATATTAATCTATTTTGCTGTGTGATGAATTGCTTTCATGTTTTGTTGTTGTCTTTTGTTCAGCTTGTTTTTTTTGCAATTTGGCCTTTTGGTTGGTCCATTGTCGTCATGTTCATGTGTGTGTGTGTGTGAGAGAGAGAGAGAGAGAGAGAGAGAGAGAGAGAGTCTCAGCTGTTGGCCAAAGGAGTGTGTTGTGTGAGAGATGAGCCTTTAGATGCACTTTTTTTTTCAATCGAATTAATACAGGTGTATTGAATTGTATCGCAATGCACTGCACTGTATTATGTTGTATTACATTGCGTTGCGTTTGTTTTTTGTTTGTTTGTTTTTTGTATTGTATTGCATCGTATCGTATCGTATCGTATCGAGCAGGTTTCGGCAGGTATGTGTCCTACCTTGGTGATGTTTCAGGAAGATCCCACCACTTGAAAGAGATTGACAGTGCCGATGTGTGGAACCAGTGGCAGAAAAAGCGCATGGGCATCGACTGGATGACAGAGAAAATCTTTCTCGTCAGCCGGGAAAAGGAAGTGGATTCTATAGAAATCGGATAAGACGACTGCACGTGACACAGCAAACAACAGCACGCCGCAAATACCGAAACGAAGGCAGAAACATGCCAACCACACACACACACACACACACACACACACACACACACACACACACACACACACACACACACACGCACGCATACACACACACACACACACACACACACACACACACACACACACACACACACTGCAGTTAGAAATGATGAGTCTCTGTTCAAACTGGCTTTTTACAAGTTTGTTGGTTTATTTTGCTTCCTCTCACCATACTATTTTTTTTTTTAATTAAAAAAAAAAAAAAAAAAAGAATCGTGTAGGCAGATGTAGATTTCTTGTGTAACTATAAAGCAATGACTCGTTCATGTGTATTCACCGTGTGACCAGAAGTAAATATTATTGTGAGCAGATTTCTCTTGTAATCAGAGCAATAAACGTGTGTCGATTTCTCTTGTAATCATCTTCTTCTCATTGCTTTATTTTCTAGTCATTACAACGTAATTTAGACACGTGGGCGTTCATTCACTTGAGCACACACACATGTAGTTGGTGTGGAGAGTGGGAGGGAGGGGGGTCGGATGTACGGAGAAGGGGTTTATTGAAGAAAAATAACAACAACAGTATCAGTATCAGTAGCTCAAGGAGGCGCCGGTCACTGCGTTCGGTCAAATCCATATACGCTACACCACATCTGCCAAGCAGATGCCTGACCAGCAGCGTAACCCAACGCGCTTAGTCAGGCCTTGAGAAAAAAAATATAAATAAATAAATAAAATAAAATTTTAAATAAAAATAATTTAAAAAAAAACAATTAAAAAATAAAATTAAAATAACAAAAAATTAAAAATATATAAATACATAAAATAAAATAGAAATAAATAACAACAAATAAAATAAAATAAAGTAAAAATAACAAAAATTAAATAAAATAAAATAAAATTTAAAAAAAACCAACAACAACAATAGAATGATCAACCACGGCTAACAGTGGAGTGTTCAGGCATTGGGTAGAAGAATCCTCAGCCATATTACAATAAAATAATATAAAAAGTACAGCAAGCTACCCACCACAGAATGGCATTTGACCACAGCGATTTATGTTACAAGCTGCTGAAAATCATACAAAACATCCTTTGCGCACAAATGTATTCATATATCGTCCCCTCATCGACTGTACATTTTGTGTGTGTGTAGCTCCCGGTTGTACGTTTTTCACGTGCAATCGCTGAGTCTTGTTTTTGACTCACTTGTGTAAACAAAGTGAGTCTATGTTTTAACCCGGTGTTCGGTTGTCTGTGTGTGTGTGTCTGTGTCTGTGTGTGTGTGTCCGTGGTAAACTTTAACATTGACATTTTCTCTGCAAATACTTTGTCAGTTGACACCAAATTAGGCATAAAAATAGGAAAAATTCAGTTCTTTCCAGTCATCTTGTTTAAAACAATATTGCACCTCTGGGATGGGCACAAAAACATTTAAAAAATGAAGCCTAATTATATGCAAACTGCATTTACTGTTATATTTATATTTTTTGTATTCTCTAAACTTGGCACTTTGATCTGATATTCTGACACAACAAGAGCAGTCATTATTATCATTTTTTGTTCAAACAGGAACTTCTTTTGCTAAGCATGGAAGTTTTATTTATTTTGCAAACGTTTTGGTGCAGATAGTAAAAAAAAGGAAATTACTCTGTAATTAATGCTAGGGGACTTAATTTGCTTTAAACTGATCTTTTTCATCTTAAACATTACATTTTGAAATTATACTCAATTCATGAAAAGCTTGTGTGTTTTACTCTCAGTCACAAGTGAGTCTTGAAGGCCTTGCCTCTCTTGTTAACGTTTGTGCTGAACAGTTTCAAACCTCTTTCTCTTGTCAGTGGCAATTTTCGAGGCTTTGCGCCCGCGGGCTTCTTTGAAGAGCTATGTTCTTTGTGCTCCAACTAGGAGGGTAGGAGTAGTACCCTGCTGGACATGTGTCATCTGTGTTTTTTTGTTTCCAGCGTCAGGGTATTATATTGTATTGTATTGTATTCTTTTTTTGTCACAACAGATTTCTTTGAAATTCGGGCTGCTCTCCCCAGGGAGAGCGCGGCGCTACACTAAGAGCGCCACCCATTTTTTGGGTATTCTTTTCCTGCCTGCAGTTTTTATTTGTTTTCCGATGGAAGTGGATTCTTCTGCAGATTTTTTACCAGGAACAACTTTTTTTTGTTGCCGTGGGTTCTTTTACGTGCGCGAAATGCATGCTGCGCACGGGACCTCGGTTTATCGTCTCATCCGAATGACTAGCGCCCAGACCACCACTCAAGGTCCAGTGGAGGGAGAGAAAATACTGGCGACTGTGCCGGGATTCGAACCAGTGCGCTCAGATTCGCTCACTTCCAAGGCGAACGTGTTACCTCAAGGCCATCATTCCACTTCTTGTAGTACCCGGTTTGGTCCAGTTTGCAGCATTCCACATCCTGTGCTTCTGCCCTTCAACCTGTGTTGGCCGGGTGTCATCGTTGCTCCAGTCGTCTGTTGGCTGCTGTCTTCCTGCTGCCCTCCTCTCATCGCTTTTGTAGTCAGCTTTCGTGCACGTTGTTTCGTCTTCGTTTTCTTCATCCTTTGTCCTCGTTTTGTTTTTCTGTTCTGGTGTTATGCAGGGTTTCTTTTTCTCTCTCCTTTTTTTTTTTTTTTTTTTTTTTTTTTTTTTTTTTTCCCCATCATCAACTGCCCTCAGAGTGCACTTAACATTCTCAGACTGGTTTTCGCTGAACGGTCGTGTCTTTTTTGTTTGTTTGTTTGTTTTTGTGTTTGTGTGTGTGTGTGTGTTTACACAATCGCTCATTATTACAGTGTAAAATTACTGCGGCTGTGACTGTGGGTATTGTTCTATTAGTCGAAGTGTCTGTCTGTGATTGAATAAATGTATGTGAACTTTGAATTATCTTTGGTCTGCGTGTGTGTGTGTTGTCTGGGTGCTAGAGCTGGGTGGGGGTGGGGGTTTGAGGGGCCGGGGGCGGGGGTGTTCTACTCCGCTCTCCTATCGGGAGTGACACAGACGCTGCAGTGAAACAAGTGGTGGAGCAACTAATGTGTAACACTTTCTGGCGTGTTTTGTATTTTGTATTCCAAGCGTTTTGGAGTGGTTTCTCCTGCAACCGGATGTGGTGAATCATGTATTCACCACTTCCACTCCCTCCGTCATCCGGTTCCGGCTGGGATCTACTGGGGCGTTGTGGTGGTGGTGGTGGTGGTGGTGGTAGTGGTGGCGGTTGGGGGGATCCTTCAGATCAGTTATAAATGAATCGTATCATCGATCTCCTTTGGATATTTGTGTGCCAGAAATGTTCTTGTCTGTCTTCCTGTATTGCTGTCACTTTATTTCTTCCTCTCTCTCGCACCCACGCACATGATTATATATATATATATATATGTTCCGCCTTCACACACGCACAAACATGTTCGTGCGCGCGTGCGTATTGCCCACATATGCATACGTTTACGCAGCACACTGAGAATCTGCGCGCACGCACACGTGACACACACACACAGGAAAAAAAAACCGCACATACAAGCACACACATACATGCACACACACACACACACACACACACACACACACACACACACACACACACACACACACACAACTTTATATTATGATGGTAGCAGAGCAAACGATATTTTGCTAATAAAAAAAAAATTAGTCCTCGAAAGAAGTGGGAGACGGAGAGAAAATCGACAACACCAGAGCAAAAACAAAAACAAAACAAAACAAAAAAAAGACAGAAAAATAAGACAGAGAGATGGCGGGGAGGGGGGTTGACAGACAGGCAGACAAACAAGCAGACACAAAAAGTACAAATAGGTATAAACGTACAAACGTATAGTCACACACACACACACACACACACACACACACGTACACACACACACACACACACAAGTCGTGTGTGTCTTGTGTGCAACCTTATTCTTTCTCTTGATATGGTTTGTATCGTACTTTGTTCTGTTTGCAGCGCTCTGTTGTCCAAACGTGGAATACTACCCAAATGGAAATTAATATTAGAGCAGCTTGTGCAGTTAAATGCATTGCTTGTTAGAGGGTTTTTTTTTCATCTAGCGACAAACGCCTAAAGAACAGATTACAGATGTGTTTTCCTGTTCTACACACAGGTAGTTTCAAGGACGTTATTTACAGCTTCAAGTTTCGTGTTCTACACACAGGCAGTTTCAAGTTCAAGCCAGAAGGACGTTATTTACAGCTTCAAGTTTCATGTTCTACAGGTAGGTAGTTTTCAAGTTCAGGCCAGAAGGACGTTACATCTTTAAGTATCATGTTTCACAGATTGGTGGTTCCAAGTTCAAGCCGTAAGGACGTCACATCTTCAAGTTTCCTGTTCTACAGATAAATGGCCCCTAGTTCAAGCCAGGACGACGATACAGCTTCAAGTTTCAAGTCACCAGACTAAAAACGCAAATCGGAAATTAACAGTCAGTCACAAGGAGATGTGATCTCAAAATCGGCGTACACAGGGCTTACTGCATTTTTCCAGAAAATGTAGTCCGTCCTCTAGAATTCCTCAGTGGTGATGTCGTGCTCTCTGTTTCATATGCGCTTTATTCACAAAACGCCACGACGGTCTACTTCTTTTTTTTCAACATTTTTTTTTTATTCAAAGGTTTACATATACAGAATTTATATGTTTTGAACATTAGAAAGTATAGGGTAAGCATATAATTAAGTTCTAGGTACTGACAAGTCCACAACAGCAAAACAATATATGTTCAACGGCAAAATTCCGAGGTAGCATTGTATAGCTAAATCTTGTATTAAACAGTTATAAAGTGCCCATTTTCCCACAAACTTGTTATATTCCGTAGTCATGTTAAAGGCATACTTGTCTACTTCATATGCCTGTTTGAGGTCTTTTTTGAACATTTGTAGTGTTGGTTTGTTGATTCTACATTTGTATACATAAATTTAGCTATCAATAAAATATATGTTTTCATTTTGTTATGTCCAAAAAGCACCAGTGTGTCATTCAGGTTAAGTCTATCACAGTGTAAGCACTTTTCTTTTAAATATCTCACAATGCTCTTTTTTGTTGCTGTGCCCCTGCAGCAGTTTACTGCAGTCAGTTCAAGGGCGACAGACGTCGTTATGAGGAAGTGTCACAGGCTGTGACTGCCGACCACACAACCAGTAGGGGGCAGTGCTGAAGGTTACTGGTTTCGTCTTGTCACCTGAGGAAAAGATGGAGTGGTTGTAGCTGCTTTTGTTGATGTTGTTGTTGTTTCCTTGTCTTTTCTTTTCTCGGTCTTTCTTTCTTTCTTTCTTTCTTTCTTTCCTTTCTCCCTTTCTTTCTTTTCTTACACTTCACTTGATAGAGGCTGTTGGCATAAGTTATTAAAGCCCTTCAGTGTTCTCTGTCTCTGTCTCTGTCTGTCTGTCTGTCTGTCTGTCTGTCTGTCTGTCTGTCTCTCTCTCTCTCTCTCTCTCTCTCTCTCTCTCTCTCACTGTTTCAGTGTTCTCTGTCTCTGTCTCTGTCTGTCTGTCTGTCTGTCTGTCTGTCTGTCTGTCTGTCTGTCTCTCTCTCTCTCTCTCTCTCTCTCACTGTTTTATTTCTTAGTTAAATCCGTTCCTTCTTTATGGCATTCTCTGTTTGGTTTTTTGTTGTTTTTTTGTTTGTTTGTTTTGTTTGTCTTTTCTTGGTCTTTCTTTGTTTTCTTTCACTTCATACTCTCTCTCTCTCTCTCTCTCTCTCTCTCTCTCTCTCTCTCTCTCTCTCTCTGTCTCTGTCTCCTTTGTGTGTGTATGTCTCTCTTTCCCGTCACTGAGAACTGTAGCCCCATTGACGTAAGGGCTGTAGCTTAGCCAATGTCAAAAATGATTTTTTTTTTTTTTTTTTTTTTTTTTTTTTTTAGTGTCTGAAGCGTCTGTCTTAGTTATCCCTATCTAATAGCTATATTTTGTTGTCGATTTATATCAGAATTGTACTTTGCACTTGTCATTAAAACCATTCAGTGTCCCTCCTCTCTCTCTCTCTCTCTCTCTCTCTCTCTCTCTCTGTTTTATTTATTAGTTACATCTGTTCCATCTTTCTTACATTCTCTTCTTTTTTTTCTTCTTTTCTCTCATTCCTTTCATTCCTTCTTTATTCCTATCCTTTCTGTATTCTTCCTTTTTTTTCTCCCCCCCCCCCCCCCAACCTTCTTTTCTTGTAGTATTTGTTTCTTTTTTTTTCAATCAATCAATCAATTAATCACTTGATTGTCTGAACCAGAGTACAGAAATTCGCCTTCTGGCTCATCGTAGAGAAATTAAGCATGCTCTTCTATCGTTTCTTCACTCTTTGTTTTTTTTTGTTTGTTTTTTCTTTCTTTCTTTCTTCTTTTATTTTTATTTTTTTCTGTTTCTTCCTTCCTTCCCTCCTCTCTTTCTTATTGTTCTGCTGCCCCTCTCTGTTTCTTGTCGTCTGCTTGTCTGCCTGTCTTTGTCATCCGTCATCCTGTGAGTATGTCATGTTTGTCTTGTCTGTCTGTCTGTCTGTCTGTCTCTTTCCTTGGCGGTGACGGTAATGTGTTCATACTTCCTTTCAGGACTCTGTGTGTGTGTGTGTGTGTGTGTGTGTGTGTGTGTGGTGAGGGGGCAGGGGGGGGGGGGGTGAGCATGAGTTGAGGGCCTTGCTTAGCCTGGGTGTGCTGGTCTTGACTAATTAACGGCTGTGGGCCACACGAGGAGAATGCGATTTTTTTTTTTTTTTTTTTTTTTAGTGGGGTCATACTGTGTGTGTGTGTGTGTGTGTGTGTGTGTGTGTGTGTGTTTGCCTTGTGGGGTCATACTGTGTGTGTATGTCTTGTGGGGTCATGCTGTGTGTGTGTGTGTGTGTGTGTGTGTGTTTGCCTTGTGGGGTCATACTGTGTGTGCATGTCTTGTGTGTCATGCTGTGTGTATATGCTTTGTGGGGTCATGCTGTGTGTGTATGTCTTGTGGGGTCATGCTGTGTGTGTATGTCTTGTGGGGTTTAACTCTGTGTGTTTGTCTTATGGGGTCATACTGTGTGTGTTTGTGTTGCGGGGTCATGCTGTGTGTGTATGTCATGTGTGTCATACTGTGTGTGTTTGCCTTGTGGGGTCATACTGTGTATGTATGTCTTGTGTGTTATACTGTGTGTTTGTCTTGTGGGGTCATACTGTGTGTATATGCTTTGTGGGGTCATACTGTGTGTGTATGTCTTGTGGGGTCATGCTGTGTGTGTATGTCTTGTGGGGTCATACTGTGTGTGTATGTCTTGTGGGGTCATACTGTGTGTTTGCCTTGTGGGGTCATACTGTGTGTGTATGTCATGTGGGGTCATACTGTGTGTGTTTGCCTTGTGGGGTTGTACTCTGTGTGAATGTTTTGTGTGTCATACTGTGTGTGTATGTCTTGTCGGGTCATGCTGTGTGTGTATGTCTTGTGGGGTCATACTGTGTGTGTTTGTCTTATGGGGTCATACTGTGTGTGTATGTCTTGTGGGGTCATACTGTGTGTGTATGTCTTGTGTGGTCATACTGTGTGTGTATGTCTTGTGGGGTCATACTGTGTGTATATGCCTTGTGGGGTCATACTGTGTGTGTATGTCTTGTGGGGTCATACTGTGTGTGTTTGTCTTGTGGGGTCATGCTGTGTGTGTGTGTGTGTGTTGCGGGGTCATACTGTGTGTGTATGTCTTGTGTGTCATACTGTGTGTATATGCTTTGTGGGGTCACACTGTGTGTGTATGTCTTGTGGGGTCATACTGTGTGTATATGCTTTGTGGGGTCATACTGTGTGTGTATGTCTTGTGGGGTCATACTGTGTGTATATGCTTTGTGGGGTCATACTGTGTGTGTATGTCTTGTGGGGTCATACTGTGTGTATATGCTTTGTGGGGTCATACTGTGTACAGTGTCACGTGGGGTCATGCTGTGTACAGTGTCAAGTGGGGTCATGCTGTGTACAGGGTCAAGTGGGGTCATACTGTGTACAGTGTCACGTGGGGTCATGCTGTGTACAGTGTCAAGTGGGGTCGTACTGTGTGCGATGTCAGGTGGGGTCATACTGTGCCGATTGGGGTCATACTGTGTACTGTGCCGTGTAAGGTCATGCTGTGTACTGTGCCGGGTGAGGTCATACTGTGTACTGTGCCAGGTGGGGTCATACTGTGTACTGTGCCGTGTAAGGTCATGCTATGTACTGTGCCAGGTGGGGTCATACTGTGTACTGTGCCAGGTGGGGTCATACTGTGTACTGTGCCAGGTGGGGTCATACTTGGGAAAGGCACTTTCCTCTGATATTTCCTCACTCTACCCGCGTGTGAATGGCTTTACCTGACTTCAGTCGAAGAAAGGTGGCGGAAAGAGACGATTAAGCCCCGTCTTCCTATGCCGAGCCATACTTTACTTACTTTACTTTTTCCTTCCGCTTGTACCGGTGGGCGTCGCGGGGAGATACAGTTGTCTGTCTGCAGCAAGGCGAGTGGCCTGGAGGAGGGACATCTCGTGGGCTCTGAGGGGATCTGCCACTGAGTCGATCCAGCGCCGTCTTGGTCTTCCTCTGGCTCTCCAGCCAGAGTATTTGGTGTTGTATGCCCGAAGAGCTGGTTGGTTCAGAGGCATACGTGTGAGGTGTCCAAACCACTTGATCCTCTGTTGTTCTATGTGTTGTAGTCCTGGTTTTGTTCCTACCATGTCTCGTATCACCTCGTTCCTGATCTTGTCTCTCCTGGTCTTGTTCACTGCCGAGCCATAGACACAGTAAAAAAAACGAAGTCACTACCCCCATATTAAAAAGCGTACGGGGACGGACATCTAACCTTTTGACTTAAAAAAAATAAATAATTACAATGTTGCTACTATGTTCAGTTTTTAGTCCCTGTCCCCGTTGTTCTACTCTCATGTTGTTTTATTAAGACACGGAGTCAGTGTATATAATGCTTGCTACTGGGGTTTTTTTGTTGTTGTTTTTTTAATATCTTTTTTTAGAAGTAGTAGTTCCTGCCCCTGTTCCATCGTCATTTTGTTTTATTTCCAGCGCGGATTACTATCCTCACAGAAGAATCGCAGCAGCGGAAAAGGACAAGGAAGATATAAAAACGTCAGGATATGTCTCCAGTACAGGGCACTGTGAATCCGGCCTTTGTATTTCTCAGCTCTTCATTTGCATCGCACATATGTTTATTCGGAAACTATCGTTGTACACACACGCACACATACACGCATGCACACACACACACACGCACACACACACACACGCTCTCTCTCTCTCTCTCTCTCCCTCTCTCTCTCTCTCTCTCCCTCTCCCTCTCATTCTCTCTCTCACATACACACACACATACACATGTACGCACACACACACACACACACACACACGCGCGCGCGCGCGCGCGCGCATGTACACGACAAAACCATTGACTCTCTCTCCCTCCCTCCCTCTCTCTCTCTCTACCTACCTACCTACCTATCTGAATATCTGTCCTATTAATTTCAACCGGGTCTACTAGACACCATTGACATTCTCTGCTTCATACCTGAGTGTGACCTAACTCCAAGATACCTATCAATAAATGGTTAATAAAGTTCCCATAGCCTTTTACCGCCGAAGGGACAGCGATTTCAAAATCCACTGTGTCAGTGGCTTGGCATAGGAAGGAGGGGCCCAGTCCTGTCTCTAGACCTCCTTCCATGACCGAAGTTAGTTGCCCATTCAGACCTGAAAACAGCTTACCTGTAGCTCTTGGTTTATTTAAGAACACACTTTAGACAGATGGATTTGTTTCAAAAGCATCTAATGAAAGAAAACAACCTATTAAAAAAAAGTGTTCATAAATCATGATAATGAAGTTGAACGATACCAGCTGCCTGGGCCAGTGTCCTGTGTGCACAACTTCATGGATATTGTGATGTATATGTTGGCCTAAGTATGATAAATGTGGTGTTGTACTGATATGATGCTTTGGGTGAATACATAAAACAGTGTTTGGGGTGTTTGGATGGATGTCTGCACAGGGTTGTGGATGTACTTTGTCCTTTAAATGTATGATTTACACATCTTTTTTTTTTTTTTTTTTTTTTTTTTTTTTTTTTGCTTTCACTGTTTGTTGTTGGTGGTTGTTGTGCGCAAGGTGAATACCTTTTACATGGAAAGGTGTTATAATATAGATTAAGGTATAAGTGGTAGTAGTATCATCATCACTTTCACAATCATCATTTTTTTTAAACTGCAGCAAAAATACAAAACAAAGGATCATACACACACACACACACACACACACACACACACACACACACACACACACACACACACACACCAAAAAAAAAAAAAAAAAAAAAAGACTCAAGAAAACTAAAGAAAGGCTTCAAACTCCGGTTTGTGTGACGTGTTCCCAGCTCCCCCCCCCCCCCCCCACCCCACCCCCACTCCCATCCACCCACCCCAGCTCTTCTCATCTCCTTCCCCCTCCCCCCTCCTTCCCGCACGATCCCCTCCCTCCCTCCAGCCCCCGTCAGGGGGAACATAGTCTCTGTCAACCCAGACGTCAGGATCGGATGATTAATCTGCATTCCGGGGAGACAATGCGCGCGTCTGAACGTGGAGAGTTGTCGGTCATTGGAGACAAACAGCGTCGAAAACAACACAAAAGCTCCTTGTAGCTGTGGTCGTGGTTGGGAGACCTTGGTGCAGTTAGAGTTCTGTTCTTTCCCGCATCTTCGTCCTGGAAACTGACGGGCGCAAGAGCCGAGTGGTTAAAGCGTTTGACTTTCAATCTGAAGGTCCCGGGTTCGAATCTCGGTAACGGCGCCTGGTGGGTAAAAAGGAGGACGTTTTTTTCCGATCTCCCAGGTCAACATATGTACAGACCTGCTTGTGCCTGAACCCCCTTCGTGTGTATACGGCAAGCAGAAGATCAATTACACACGCTAAAGATCCTGTAATCCATGTCAGCGTTCGGTGGGTTATAGAAACAAGAACATACCCAGCATGCACACCCCCGAAAACGGAGTATGGTTGCCTACATGGCGGGGTAAGAACGGTCATTCAAGTAAAAGCCCACTCGTGTACATGTGTACGAGTGAACGTGGGAGTTGCAGCTCACGAAAGAAGAAGAAGAAGAAAAAAAGAAAAAGTCCTGGAAACTAACAAATTTGTGCAGAAATGGGCACCATACATATATATTGTACAAGATTAAGATTTGTATTATGTATTATGTATATTAAACCTATATTACTGTGGTATGAATTGGGCTTAGCAGTACCAGTGGAAGCAATGTGTGAACAGACAGTATACTGCCATTACTACAACTTCATTGTAATTCGTGTATTATAATATCACACAGATCAATGTTTGAATTGATATTTGCTGTTCTGCCGATGTGATGCTTGATGTGGATGTTCGGAACGCTATATTGTTGTGCCTTCCTAATGTGAAATATTCATTTGGTATGCAAACCTTTGTGTGAATAAAAATGTTTGGGAAAAAAAAAGTCTGGAAACACACAACCAGTGGAAACAAGCCAACAAGTCTGTTTCTTTCTGTACCACCGTTTGTGTCCTGAAAAGTGGAGCTGGTGGCCTAGTGGTAAACGCCCCGACAAGGAAGCGAGTGCTGATGGGTTTGAGACCCATATACGGAACTTTTTTTTGTTTTTGTTTTTTTGTTGGTGGTTGTTGTTGTTGTTGCTGTTGTATTTTTGGCTGAAATGGTGTGCTATGCATGCTCATTCCTCTGTTTTCTCTGTGTGTTAGCCTTTCGGATTAGACGATAAACCGAGGTCCTGTTGTGACCACACACACACACACACAAAACAACAACCAACCACCCGCATCGCAACGCAACGCGATATGTAACAGTACAGTGCAATGCAATGTAATGTAATGCAATATGATACGATACGATACGATACAATACCATTCCATATACCATACCATTCCATACCATACCAATTATCATTCCAATACCCATACCCATATACCAATACCAATGTCAATTCCATTACCAATACCAATTACAATACCAATACCTATTACAGCACCAATACCAATACTAGTTACAATACAATACGGCTTGTGGAGACCGACTGGACTTTAAAGTCTATGTCTGTGCCACCTTTGTCCTGGACGACAACGTGTGCATGCAAGGCACGAACAGTGACACTTCAGTCGGTGCGAAAATTGAGTAAAAATGCTTCAGTACCACGCGTCAGGTGTCATCGCCGATAAGTCTGGGAGTCTAAATTGATGGGGTTTTTTGTTGTTGTTTGTTTGTTTGCTGTTATTGTGTGTGTGCGTGTGTGCGTTTTGGGGTTGTTGTTTTTGTATTTGATATTTTACATAATTTTGTCTAAATACTTTATAAATTTTCATTTTACGTTAATATTTCACACAAACGTAGAGTAGGTTCTTAGGGCCTAGTCAACGCGTTGGGATTTTTGCTAAGGCCAGGCATCTACTTCCATTTTCTTTCTTTCTTTTCTTTTCCTTTTTTTTCTTCTCAGTTTTTTGTTCACACCAGAAGTAATATAGCGTATGATTATGGACCAGTCAAGATATCGCGGAGTGTGACGTGTCTCGTTAGATACATCCAATGATTGGTTGGCAGATTAAACGAAAAAGGGTTAATAAAGGTCCATGGCGCCTATTTATATCCACTGTGTCTAGGTCTCGGCATAGAAGTGGAGTGATGGCCTAGAGGTAACGCGTCCGCCTAGGAAGCGACAGAATCTGAGCGCGCTGGTTCGAATCACGGCTCAGCCGCCGATATTTTCTCCCCCTCCACTAGACATTGAGTGGTGGTCTGGATGCTAGTCATTCGGATGAGACAAAAAAAAATCGAGGTCCCGTGTGCAGCATGCACTTAGCGCACGTAAAAGAACCCACGGCAACAAAAGGGTTGTTCCTGGCAAAATAATTATTGTGTATGAAAATCCACTTCAATAGGGAAAACAAATGAAACTGCATGCAGGAAAAAATACAAAAAAAAAGTGGGCGGCGCTGTATTATAGCGACGCGCTCTCCCTGGGGAGAGCAGCCCGAATTTCACACAGAGAAATCTGTTGTGATAAAATGAAATACAAATACAAATAGAAAGGCAGGGCTCCAACCTTCTCCTTTCGCCCTTTTAACTCTTTCCATACGAACGGCGAAAGAGACGACGTTAACAGCGTTTCTCCCCAATTACCATCATCAAAATATTGCAAGCGGAAGGCTCTTATACTGAAGACGTGAATGTTGACAAAGAATACCACAATTCTGACGACGGAAGCTAAAGGTTGGGTCATTCAGACACCCACTGGACATCCGAGGGGTCTGTGTAGAGGAGAAGAGAGGACTAGCCGTACTGAGTGAGTTAAACTATCCGAAGTAAAGTCAGATTTACCCTACTCATTCACACCCAAGGACACAACACCGCTGATGCTGAAACGGGGTCTCGAACCCTGATCACTGGTGAACACACTGGATCAGGTGCCAGTTGCATTGCTTGGTTCTAACTTTTTGACAGTTACACGTGACTAAAGTGCCTACGTTGACCGAACTACGCCATTGGTCAGTTCCATACTACACACAGTTAGTAGCGGGTTACTGACGACCATACTGGGCTCTTCCGTCCGAGGAATGCTGTTCTGTATCAGAAGTCCAAAGCCCGGACCGCCTCTGGCCACTGAGCCTCTGTGGACAGATATTTAGATCTAATAATAATAATAATAATAATAATAATAATAATAATAATAATAATGGTATTTATATAGCGCTGGATCTTGTGCAGAGACAAATCAAAGCGCTTTCGCACCAGTCATTCACACCCATGCATAACTCTAATACTATAGAAACTAAAGACAAGGAAGGGCAGGCAAGGGAGGCTATTTTGGGAAGAGGTGGGTTTTAAGGCCAGACTTGAAAGAGCTGTGGAGACTTGACGAAGCGAAAAAGGAAGTTCATTCCAATCGCAAGGTCCAGAAACAGAGAAAGAACGGCGGCCAACAGTCGAGTGTTTGAATCTGGGTATGCGTAAACAGAGTGGATCCGAGGCCGATCGTTGTGAGCGAGATGGAGTGTAGAGGTGAAGGCAGCCGCAGAGATCTAATCCGAGAGAGAGAGAGCGAAGGGGGGGGGGAGAGAGAGAGAGAATGAATGAATTAATGAATTATTCATTTATTCATGTAGGCCATTGCCCCTCATGCAAGGGTGTCAGGAAAAAAAACACATTTGAGAAGAAAAAAAATAGAATGAAATAAACAAGACAAATATAATACTTTGTCATGCAATATACACTTAGCTAAGTAGTACACAGCAGACAAATAACACACGCCTATTTAACTAAACTCAATGAAGTAATCGTGTCATCAGAAGTGGCACAAGTTTAATAAATTAATTTTACGACGTAAGAGTGGATCGAAGCTTAAACGCTTTGTACAGATAAATTGAGAGAGAGAGAGAGAGAGAGAGAGATGGGGGAGGGAGGGAGAGAGAGGAGAGAGAGATGGAGGAAGGGAGAAAGAGAGAGATGTGGGGGAAGGGAGAGAGAGAGAGAAATGGAATGGAGAGGGAGGAGAGAGAAGGGGGAGAGCGAGAGAGAGAGATGGGGAAGAGAGAGAGAAGAGAGAGAGGGGGGAGATGGCGGGGAGAGAGAGAAGGGGAGAGAGAGAGAGAATGAGGGAGGGAGAGAGAGAGAGGAGAGAGAGATGTGGGAAGGGAGAGAGAGAGATGGGAGAAGGGAGAGAGAGAGGAGGGAGAGAGGGGAGAGACAGACAAAGAGAGGTAAATTGCCACTGTGCTGTGTCCGCAGTGCTGACACTTGACAAGACGGGAGATGAATGGTTCAGGATCGGAGACCTGTCGTCACGCCGTAAGGGGAAATTATGTATGGAAGGGTGGGTTGGAGGGGTAGCGTGGGGGGGTGGGGGGTCAGAAAAACAATGTGGAGAGGGAATAGGAGAAAGGGGAGAAAGGGGGTGGAGTGGGGTGGGGGGGGATTGGGGAGGAGGGGGCGATAGTTGTACGTCATTTATGTTCCATTGCTTGACGCGAGATTCAGGTGGGGGGGGGGGGGGGGCGTTAATTTTGTGTAAACACTCCTCCGTACTCTGCGTTCGGAGCGCGCGCACACACACACACACACACACACACACACAGAGGTGGGACTGACAAACATGGAAAAATGTGTGTATGTGTGTACAAGTCAGTGATGTCTGCATCGGTTTCATTTCAGAGGTAATTTGCGTTGTTGTTGTTGTTTTTTGTTATGGTTTTTGTTTGATATCAGGCTTTGTGTACCATTTGCTGTAAGCAGAGAAGACACATATTACACAATACAGTGCGTGTTGCAATTCATGTCATGTTACACGTCCCATGATGTGTGTCAGTACAACACGCTCCCGAACACAGAGAATGGCTGCCTAACAGCTCTATTAATTAACAGCGGTTACTGGCATGCACCTCACAGACCAAGACATCACAGACACAGATGCCAACCTCACAGATATGCACCTCACAGATACGCAACCGCCTCATATGTGTGTACCTCACAGACATACACCTTACAGGTGTGTACCTCACAGACATACACCTCACAGGTGTGTACCTCACAGACACACATACACCTCACAGGTATGTACCACACATATACACAAACACCTCACAGGTATGTACCACACATATACACAAACACCTCACAGGTGTGCACCTCACATATACACAAACACCTCACAGGTGTGCACCTCACATATACACAAACACCTCACAGGTATGCACCACACATATACACAAACACCTCACAGGTGTGCACCTCACATATACACAAACACCTCACAGGTGTGCACCTCACAGACACACACACACCTCACAGGTATGTACCTCACATATACACAAACACCTCACAGGTATGCACCTCACATATACACAAACACCTCACAGGTGTGTACCTCACATATACTCAAACACCTCGCAGGTATGCACCTCACAGATACACACACACACTTCACAGGTGTGCACCCACAGACACACACCTCACAGGTGTGCACCTCACAACAATAGTATATATGTATATATATATATATATATATATATATATATATATATATATATATTATACAGGGCTTAATTAATGCCTACGCAAAAGGGGTCCAAGCTACAACACTCTCGCCTGCCATCTTCCAGTCGTTTGTCATTAATTTTGTCACTCACAACCCCCACACCCCATCCCCTCCTCCACCACCACCACCCACCCCAGTCCCCCAACAACCGCATCCACCCGCCCACCCCCACTTTTTTTCTTTCTTTTTTTTTTCTTTTTTTTCTTTTTTTTTTTTGTCACGCAGAGGTCCTCATATACATCATCCTTTCACTTGGACATTGATGCAGCCAGCCAAGGACTTAAGTATGACTATTTATAAAGTCCGTGGCAAAAGCGGACTACTGATGGCTGCCCCAAGGCCGAATAGCTGCCATTGTTCGCGTGGTGGTGTTTACCTGTGGGTTGGGCTCACTGAGATATATATTTACATCTAGATATATATGCGTGTCTATGGTTGGGCATAGTTCACGAACTCTCCTCGAGCCAGTTGCATTGCTCGGACGGAAGAGCCTGGTATGGTACGTAGCCCGCTACAAACTGTGTGTAAGTATGGAACT
The DNA here is from genome assembly GCF_041734735.1 of Babylonia areolata. NCBI lineage: Eukaryota > Metazoa > Mollusca > Gastropoda > Neogastropoda > Buccinidae > Babylonia > Babylonia areolata. Next base: position 11,111,439 of record NC_134895.1, read on the forward strand.
GACCAATGGCGTAGTTCGGTCAACGTAGGCATTCAGTCACGTGCAACTGTCAAAAAGTTAGAACCAAGCAATGCAACTAGGTCCAGGCTGAGTCTCACTGCTGCCGCTACGTCCAGACAGAGGACTTGTCGTAGCGCACACACACACACACACACACACCAACAGTGGGTGTTCTGTGTCAGACCTGTTCTGTGCTCTTTCGGTGGTGAGAGGGTTTTGTTTTTTTCGGATTTCTGGAGTGGTTCCTTGTGGTTCTCTCCCTTAGTTCTGTTTCGGAAGGTGAGACTGGGTGAATATGATTTTGTAGTAGTAGTAGTAGTAGTAGTAGCGGTGGTGGTGGTGGTAGTTGTTGTTGCAATGATGATTATAATAATGATAACGATGGTAAGAATAATAGCAATGATGATGATGATAGTGACAGTGATGATAGTAACAGTAGTGATTGTGATAACAATAACAACAAGAACAATAACAATGATAATAATAATAATAATATAGTAACAATAATGATGATGATGATGATAATAAAGAATTTTAATAATTTAATATGCCTGCGTGAGTGCGGGTGTGCACGCGCGCGTGCGCGAGCGTGTGTGTCAGTGCCTGCGTGTGTGCGAGTGAGTGCGTGCATGTGCGTGTGCGTGCGTGTGTGTGCACATTTCAATCATCATAAAAGGGAAAATATCGAGTACGATAATTATTTTTTGTTTTGTTAATCCACACACCTCCTCTTAGCAACTAAAGAATAAACAACTAATGATGAAGGATATAAACATATAGATAGATATAACTAACTAAATAGATGAATGAATAAAGATTCATGTAACATAAAATAAAGATAACAAAGCACTCCTTTACACCAGACAATGAGTGGTGGTCTGGGTGTTAGTCTTTCGGTCGAAATGTTAAGCCGACTGAGGTGCATGTGCGGCACAGGCATTTAGCGCACGCAGACAAAAAAAAAGCAAAAACAAAAAAAAACAGGGGAACAATAGTTGTCTTTTGGGCAGAAAAAATGCTCTTTGTATTTGTATTTGTATTTCTTTTTATCACAACAGATTTCTCTGTGTGAAATTCGGGCTGCTCTCCCCAGGGAGAGCGCGTAGCTATACTACAGCGCCACCCATTTTTTTTGTGTTTTTCCTGTGTGCAGTTTCATTTGTTTTCCCTATTGAAGTGGATTTTTCTTCAGAATTTTGCCAGGAACAACCCTTTTGTTGCTGTGGGTTCTTTTACGTACGCTAAGTGCATGCTGCACAGGGGACCTCGGTTTTTCGAATGACTAGTGTCCAGACCACCACTCAAGGTCTAGTGCAGGGGGAGAAAATATCGGCGGCTGAGCCGTGATTCGAACCAGCGCGCTCAGATTCTCTCGCTTCCTGGGCGGACGCGTTTCCTCTAGGCCATCACTCCACACTTTTGATGATAGACTTTCACATAAAAAATGCATGCAAACCAGAAAAGAAAGAAAAAAGTGCGTGGTACTGAACAGTAGCAACTGATTTGCTCTCCCTCGGCGAGGACTGCTCGAATTTCACACAGAGAAGTGCTGTGTGACCATGATACAATACAATACAATACAATACAATACAATACAATGCAACGCAAATTAATACACCACAGGCTTCATTTTTTACTCACTTGTGTAAACAAAGTGAGTCTATGTTTTAACCCGGTGTTCGGTTGTCTGTGTGTGTGTGTGTGTGTGTGTGTGTGTGTGTGTGTGTGTGTGTGTCTGTGTCTGTGTGTCTGTCTGTCTGTCTGTCTGTGTGTCTGTGTGTCCGTGGTAAACTTTAACATTGACATTTTCTCTGCAACTACTTTGTCAGTTGACACCAAATTTGGCATAAAAATAGGGAAAATTCAGTTCTTTCCAGTCATCTTGTTTAAAACAATATTGCACCTCTGGGATGGGCACAAAAAAATTAAAAAAAGAAGCCTAATTATATGCAAACTGCATTTACTGTTATATTTATATTTTTTGTATTCTCTAAACTTGGCACTTTGATCTGATATTCTGACCCAACAACTAGAGCAGTCATTATTATCATTTTTTGTTCAAACAGGAACTTCTTTTGCTAAGCATGGAAGTTTTATTTATTTTGCAAACGTTTTGGTGCAGATAGTAAAAAAGGGAAATTACTCTGTAATTAATGCTAGGGGAGTTAATTTGCTTTAAACTGATCTTTCTCATCTTAAACATTACATTTTGAAATTATACTCAATACATAAAAAGCTTGGATTTTTTTTTTTTTTTTTTTTTTTTTTTTAAAGTGTATCACAAGTGAGTCTTGAAGGCCTTGCCTCTCTTGTCTTTCTTTTACTTGTTCGTGGAATTCGAGGTAGATTTTGACCACGCGCGGAAGCAATCCCGCCTATGCCTCCAAAGTGAAGAGATTCACGGCACCAGTTTATCACTGCTTTCCAAGTGTTCTCATGTCAAAGGTTTAAGGTCCCATAGCCTTGCCAGGCCACAGGGACAGTGAATTCATATCATATCATCTGCGTCTAGGGCTCGGAATAGGAAGGCAGGGCCCAGTTTCAGTTTCAGTTTCTCAAGGAGGCTTCACTGCGTTCGGACAAAATGTATCCACATCTACTTGGCAGATGCCTGACCAGGAGCATGACCCAACGCGCTTATTCAGGCCTTTAGTTTGTGCATTATATATACAGAGAGTGAGAGATAGAGAGACAGAGAGATAGATATATATTCAAACCCAGACCCTCACGGACTCTGTATTGACAGCAGATGAGCGTCTTAACCATTCTGCCACCTTCCTCCTTGGGGCCCAATGCTCTCCTCGGTTCCACCGTTTTAACCTTCCCCCGACAAAACCCAGGTACCCATTTACACCTGAGTCAAGCGAGGAACAATCAGAGTAAGGTGCCTTTCCCAGGGACACAACACCAGGTCAAAACGGGACCTAAGACGCTTATCACTGGTGAACACTGGATTTGAAGTCCGACGTCATAATGATTCTGCCACGGTGTCTCCTGTGTGTTCTTCACAAAACGTAAAAAAAAGCAAGGCGTTATCTGATGGCGTGGGAAAGGGCTTCAACTTTTGATCTTGATTTGACTTTGGTGCGTTAATTAACACGTATACTGGAACAAGTCTTGTGTTCAGTTCTGGTCTGGTCTGGTCTGGTCTGGTCTGATCTGGTTTGGTCTGGTCTGGTCTGATCTGGTTTGGTCTGGTCTGGTCCGATCTGGTCTGGTCTGGTCTGTTCAGTTCTGGTCTGGTCTGGTCTAGTCCGATCTGGTCTGGTCTGGTCTAGTCCGATCTGGTCTGGTCTGGTCTGGTCTGTTCAGTTCTGGTCTGGTCTGGTCCGATCTGGTCTGGTCTGGTCTAGTCCGATCTGGTCTGGTCTGGTCCGATCTGGTCTGGTCTGGTCTGTTTAGTTCTGGTCCGGTCTGGTCTGTTTAGTTCTGGTCTGGCCTGGTCTGTTTAGTTCTTGTCTGGCCTGGTCTGTTTAGTTCTGGTCTGG
>NC_134895.1:11119926-11139926 GCF_041734735.1 Babylonia areolata
TTGGGGGGGAGAGGGTAGGGTGTGTGTGGACGGATGGGTGTATGGGTGGGGTCTTTAATGTGTGTATGTGCGGGTGCGGGTGTGTGCGTCGCTGTGTGTGTGTGTGTGTGTGTGTGTGTGTGTGTGTGTGTGTGTGTGTGGATGGATGGGGGTGTTTGTGTGTGTGTATCTGTGTGTGTTTGGATGGACTGGTATGTGTTTATGCTGCACACGGGGAGCTCGGTGTATCGTCTCATTCGAATGACGATGACGACGTGTGTGGGTGACAGGACCAGAGCCGGGTGAGGGCGCTGTTCCCGGACCACACAGGGGACCACTACGACGCCCTGGAGCTGAGCGAGGACCAGATCATGGGCAGCCTCATCTTCACCGCGCCCGGGAACGCCTCCGTCTACGACGACGACGTCATCGGGGAGATCCGCCGCGTCATCGCTGATGTCAAAGACAACGTGACGATCGAAGCGGACGGCGGCGTGACGCTGAGATACGAGGACATGTGCGGGAGACGTCACAACGCGTGCGTGGTGACTGGGGAGAGGCTGCTGGCGCCGCAGTTCAACCAGATGCGTCGGATGGGCATCCTGACCTACCCCAAGTGGACGCTGCCCACCACGGGCAACAAGGTGGACCTTGACTTCGCCCTGGCTGACTCTGACGCCAACCTGACCCGGGTCGGGGTGGTCAGGGTGACGTTCAAGCTGCGGCACGACCTCCAGCCCGACGTGTTCCGCTGGGAGGAGGCCTTTGTGGAGTTCATGAAGACGCTGGGCGGCACCACCAACGCCACTCGTGTCGTCTTCACCGCTTCCTCCTCTGTCAGGTGAATGTGCTGACGTACAACACCACCCTTCTTCTTCTTCTTCTTCTTCTTCTTCTTCTTCTTCTTCATCATCATCGTTCGTGGGCTGCAACTCCCACTTTCACTCGTATGTACACGAGCGGGCATGAGCGTTTTTACCCAGCTGTAGGCAGCCATACTCCGTTTTCGGGGGTGTGCATGCTGGGTATGTTTTTGTTTCTATAACCCACCGAACGCTGACATGGATTACAGGATCTTTAACGTGCGTATTTGATCCCCTGCCTGGGTATACATACGAAGGGGGTTCAGGCACAAGCAGGTTTGCACATAGTTTGATCTGGGAGATCGGAAAAATCTCCACCGTTTACCCACTAGGCGCCGTCACCGAGATTCGAACCCGGGACCCTCAGATTGAAAATCCAACGCTTTAACCACTCGGCTGTTGCGCCCGTCACCGCCGTTATGAAGGACGTTCACGGGTCAATGACATCGTCATCATTATCATTATCGTCGTTGTCGTTGACATCATCATCAGCATCATCGCCGTTGTCATCATCATAATTATCATCAATGACATTGTCATCGTCCTTATCATCATCAACTTTGTCGTCGTCGTCGTCGTCATCATCATCATCATCATCATCACCATTATCATCATCACTATCATCATCATCGTCATCATCATCATCATTATCCGATCATCAGCATCATCATCATTATCATCATCATCGCCGTCGTTGTTTGATATGGTTTTCGTTTCAGTTATCTTGATTATCATCATTATCAACATGTTTTGTCACTGTCCCCTTCTCTCTCTCTCTCTCTCTCTCTCTCTCTCTCTCTCTCTCTCTCTCTCTCTCTCTCTCTCTCTCTCTGTACAGTGGATGTGGATTAACCAGGACAGATTGGAAGAAGAGACTCGCTTGAGTAATAAAGTTTTGTCTTCTGAAATCTCTCTGAATCTAAATGAAGGCTAGCATTCACATTTTGTTCGATCAGTTTAGAACTCGCTTGACTGACAGAGGTTGAGGTCTCCCAAAATTTTCCACTTGATGAATTTAACTGCTTTCTATGGATCCGTATATATTCATGCCATGCGTGTCCCCCCGAGTATGACGGCCTACAGGGCGGGGTTAAAACTGACCTTTTAACATTATTTCGGGTGCTTTTCAACTGATTCTAAGAACTGACGGGCAATCAGCCGTGAAATATCCCCCGTCCCTGAAGTGAGCTGGGCTATAAATAAAATGATACACAGGTGCGTGCGTGCGCGCTATTGAAGGCTGACTGAACGACATAGGAGACGAATGATAAGCGCTTAAAGGCAGCTGTCAGTTGGTTCTACACGGATAGGCAGCCTGTTGTACAAATTTGACGGTTTGACGGTGTTTGACGGTTTGGTTTGGTTTTTATCACAACAGATTTCTCTGTATGAAATTCGGGCTGCTCTCCCCAGGGAGAGCGTGTCGCTATACTACAGCGCCACCAATTTTTTTGTATTTTTTCCTGCGTGTTGTTTTATTTGTTTTTCCTATCGAAGTGGATTTTTCTACAGAATTTTGCCAGGGACGATCCTTTTGTTGCCGTGGGTTCTTTTACGTGCGCTAAGTGCATGCTGCACACGGGACCTCGGTTTATCGTCTCATCCGAATGACTAGCGTCCAGATCACCACTCAAGGTCTAGTGGAGGGGGGAGAAAATATCGGCGGCTGAGCCGTGATTCGAACCAGTGCGTTCAGATTCTCTCGCTTCCTAGGCGGACGCGTTACCTCTAGGCCATCACTCCGCTCCAAATGACTCCCATCGTAAAACGTTTGACCTTAGACCCGAAGATCGACACTAATATAAGTATCAAGGCAATATCCCACATTTCTTCCCATGTGTTCTTTCCATTCAGTTCCGTTCCGAAGACAGACAAATCGTAAATTTGTTTAAATTACATTGTAATATTAATATACTCAACGTGTCTTCCCCTGCTAGGAAACAAACGTAAAGAGGGCCAGTCAAAAGAGCGGAGGGGAAGAAATGTTATTTATCAACCAGTGTACAAGATTTTCCGTCTTATAAACGGAAAAGTTCAGGGGAAGACGAGTGGATGTGGATGTTAAGTACCAACAACTAATACATAAATTTTAATTTGATTTCATTTAGCCGGGAGATGGCGGACAGCTTTCGCGCGAACGTGCAGTACGTGTGGATCAGCCTGGCGCTGACAGCTGCGTGCTGCCTGGCCGTCACGTGGGGCGGTGACGTCGTATCCACGCGCGTGCTCCTCGTGCCCATGGGAGTGGTGTCCCCTGCCCTGGGGTTCCTGGCCGCTACGGGGCTGCTCAGCTACTGCAAGATCAAGGTCGTCGAGACGGTGTGGCTCGTGCCGCTTCTCGTGCTAGGTGAGTCATCCCGGTGAAGTCCTGTTTTAGCTTCCTAGATTCAGGGACCTGTTTTTTTACCGGCATTTTGTGTGTGTGTGTGTGTGTGTGTGTGTGTGTGTGTGTTTGTGTGTAGATGAAACGGGACATTACCGATTTATCCCCTCCCCTCCCCCACCCCAGCCTCCCCTCTACCCCTCCTCCCACCCCGACAATGGTGTATGGCTGCCTAAAAACAGTCATTCCTTCACCCCATTCATGGAAACAGTGGAAGTGTGTACTGCAGCTTGTGAGGTAAGAGGCAGACAACAGAGTTAGCTTTTAATTATTTCTCTTTTTTTCTTTCTTTTTTTTAAGATTCATTTATTTATTTGTTTGTTTAATTATTTGTTCATTCATCTAATGCTGTACTTTTTTTTTCTCTCAAGGCCTGACTAAGCGGGTTGGGTTACGCTGCTGGTCAGGCATCTGCTCAGCAGATGTGGTGTAGCGTATGATTATGGATTTGTCCGAACGCAGTGACGCCTCATTGAGTTACTGATACTGATACCGATACTGATGCTGATACTGATACCGATACCGATACTGATACTGATACTAATACTGATACTGACACTGTGAGAGACGCCGCGGCACCATCGACTAGGCTTCGGACTTCTGCTGTGTTCAGTGATCAGGGTTGGAAAGCTCCAGTATCAGTATCAGTATCAGTAGCTCAAGGAGGCGTCACTGCGTTCGGTCAAATCCATATACGCTACACCACATCTGCCAAACAGATGCCTGACCAGCAGCGTAACCCAACGCGCATAGTCAGGCCTCGAGAAAAAAATAAAATGAAAATAAAATAAAATAAATAAATAAAATAACAAAAAATAAATAAAATGAAATAAAATAAAATAAAATAAATAAATAAAAAACAATAGATTTTTTTATTGTTCCAGGGAAAAGGATGTTGGACATGAATCTTTATGGTGTATTGTTCTAAGGAAATGAATTACGTCATGATTCTGTGAGGATTATTGTTCCAGGGAAAAGGATGTTAGACATGAATCTGCATAGTGTATTGTTCTAAGGAAATGAATTACGTCATGATTCTGTGTGGATTATTGTTCCAGGGAAAAGGATGTTAGACATGAATCTTTATGGCGTATTGTTCAAAAGAAATGAATTAAGTCATCATTCTGCGTGGTTTATTGTTCTAGGGAAAAATGATGACGTCATGATTTAGTGTGGTGTGCTGCTCTAATGAAAGGGATGACAGACGTGATTCTGATGTGACTGTGTATCGTTCCAGGGAAAGGGATGACCGACATGACTCTACTGATGACCGCCTGGAGCAGCCGACTGGGCCGAGGGGAGGACGTGGCCCAGGCGGTGGGCTGGTGCGTGGCGGAGGTCGGGGGTTCTATCACCGTCACCTCCCTGTCCCTGTCCCTCGCCCTCTGCCTGGGCTACACGTCCTCCATTCCCAGCGTGGCCTCCTTCTGTCTGTACGCCGGTGAGGGCCTTCGTAGAGGGTGCGGGTGGTGCTTGCGTGCGTGTTGGTGGCTGGGAGGTGTGTGTGTGTGTGTGTGTGTGTGTGTGTGTGTGCGTGTGCTCTTGTGCACGCGCGCGCCTGTTTGTGTGCTATCATGATGTTAAGATCGGTTTTGGATGGAACGCAGGGAAGAGATGTTTGTTTGCTTAAGTGCATCTGCAGCAGCAGCAGCAACAAAAACACGGTATTTGTAAAATCTGAAATGTTGGCTGATTCTTTCTCAACATGAACAACTGCACTTACAATGAAGTATTTTGGATGATAAATTACTGTATGCTATTATTATTATCACTGATGTTATTGTTGTGATTAAAATGAACAACTGCACTTACAATGAAGTATTTTGGATGATAAATTACTGTATGCTATTATTATTATCACTGATGTTATTGTTGTGATTAAAATGTTTAATTAATACTTCCTTATCGTGTCACCTTCATGCAGGCGTGGCAGTGATGTTCTGCTACATCAGCACCATGATGTTCGGCGTCGGTTGCTTGGCAACGCACGGACGTCGCGTCGCCGCCTCGCGCCACGCCCTCACGTGCCGCGTCACCCAGCCACGTGACCAGCTGCAGAAGGAAGGGAGGTCACCGTGCTGGGCGGCGGCGTGTGGCGGCGGGGGGGACGGCGGCGGAGGAGAGGTACGGGGATCAGGGACTGGTGGAGAGGGTGTGCCGACGAGCGCTGGTGGCGGTGACGGGGAGCGTGGCGGGGAAGGCGGTGGTGGGGGTGCTGTACCTCACGGTGCTGTCCGCCTCCGTGTACGGCGTCATGCACGTGAAGCAAGGCGTGAGGCTGGAAACGCTGGTGTCCCCGTCGTCACACACCCACGACTATCTCCTGACAGACTCCAGACACTTCGGCTTCAGCTTCCCCGTGATGTTCGTCATGGACGGGAGCGCTCGCTACACGCAGGACATGGCCGACCTGGTGGTCATGCTGATGGACAAGGCCCGGCGAGACCCGGCCATCCAGGACGACTTCCTCAGATGCTGGATCGTGGACTTCATCAACTCCCCCTTCTACAACAGGACCGCCCCGGGGAAGGATTTTCCGGGTTCCGTGGTGGCCGACTTCCTGCGGACGTCGGAGACGTTCCGGGTGGACGTGGTGCTGGACGACAGCGGGGAAGGCATCGCGGCGTCACGGTGCTACGTCTTCACGGAGAAGCTCCCAGACGAGGAGGACCGGACCCTCCTCATGCAGCGGATGAGGTCCTTAGCCGCCGACGCCGGTTTCCCGGTCTTCGCCTTCCACCCGGCCTTCCTCGACTACGACCAGCGCCTGTCCACTATCCCCGCGCTCCTGTGGACGGCCTGCACGGCGCTGTGCGCTCTGGGCGTGCTGCACATGCTGCTCTTCCCTGAGCCGCTGACCTCGCTGCTGACCGTCACCGGCGCCGCCAGCGTCCTGCTGAGCGCCACGGGTCTGCTGCACTTCCTGCACGTGCCGCTTTCCTTCGTCTCCCTCACCCCGCTCCTCCTCAGCGCCGGCTTCGCCGTTCACTTCTCCGCGTCTGTCATCGGCGCCGCTTATCTCCAGTCCGAGTTCAGTCACCGTGCTGACCGTGCGGTGGATGCCGTGGCCCGCGCCGCCTCCCCGCTGCTCCTGTCGGCGTTATGCATCGTGGGAGGGGTGATGGTGTTGCTGGCGGCGACCTCTTACTCCGTGGGGGCGCTGTTCAAGGTCACGATTCTGACCCTCCTGGCGGCAATGTTCTACGGCGCTCTCTTCACCCCCGTCGTGCTCTCCCTGCTTGGCCCCGAGAAATCCCAGGAAGAGATCGACAAGGACCACGTCACGAAAGAACGCATACTTCAACGACTGGCGGAATCGGTGAGCAATAGAACTGCCGCGGGCCACAGCCCACCAACACCGCCGGCAGGTAGCAAGGCCCGCTCCATGCAGAACGGATCCCCGGGACAGAGATACGTCAACATGGGCAAACCTGTGGGTGGACTTCCCAAAGAGGACTACGAAAACGTGGACAAGAACGTTGGAGGGTTTCCCAAAGCGGACTATGACAACGTCCCTGAAGGCACATGCCCCCACGGCCTCAGCTCCAGCAGCTTTCAACACGCCAGCAGACCTCTGTCCCCCGGCGACCTCTACCACGGCGCCGGTCAGTACGAGAACTGGACACGGAGGCCAAACGGCGCGGATTCCAGGGACGTCTATGACCTCCCCGTCTCTCTGCCTTCGACCCGGAGTGAGCGTCGTGACGGCGTCAGAGCCTCTGGCTTCTCGGACACAGACCTTGGTGGTCGTTCCCCAGGGCTGTCGGGACGGAGCGACGTGTCCCCGCCTTCCTCCGGGCACAGGGCGGCCGTCAGGGGAGACAACCTGCCGGATACGTATGTCGTTTCTTCTCCCTTTAGTTGCAGTAATCATAAATTGCCAACGTCTGTGTCTATATCTTTGTATTAGTTTAGATGTCATAACCAAGGCCTGACTAAGCGCATTGGGTTACGCTGTTGGTCAGGCATAACAGCTTAGAAGGTGTGGTGTGGCGTGTATGGATTTGTCCGAGCGCAGTGACGCCTCCTTTGAGTAACTGAACTGGACTGTGGTAATCATGAATTACCAACTTCTATGTCAAGTCTTTATGTTTGTTTAGATGTAGTCTTCATAAAGTACCAACGTTTGTGTCTATATCTTCAGTTTAGATATAGTAATCATGATCTACCAACTTCTTTGTCAAGTCTCTATTTCAGTTTAGATGTTGTCATCATAAATCACCAACTGAAGTTGACAGGCATCATAACATTCCACAGGGAATACACACTTGTCATAACTGCGATATGGGTGTAGCTTAACTGGAGGTTGATTTGTCATAGACTGTCCAACATTTTATGAAATACAGTTTATTCTTAAATAAAAAGTACATGTAACCAAGTTTGTTTTCCAAAACGGGGAGGGGTAGTGTACGTGTTTCAAGCTGGAGGAAATCATAAAGAAGGCAAAGATTGTTATGTGAGCAATTTCATGTGTTTCGTAATGACTGTTCAGAATCTGTTTTATTGCTTGTTAAACACCAAGATGAATTTGCGTGATCGACTTTTAATGTTTTCTGTAACTAAAGCAATGCCCACAATGTTGCTGATGTTATCCTCCATCACCCTGGAACAGTGATCACATGTTTCAGATGTAAGCTACATATATCAGGACAGGACTTTGTGTAAGATGTTCTTGTCGTGTTTAGTATACAATTGAAAGGTTATACGAGACTTACCTTCTAAGTAGAAGTTTGGCCGCAGTTATACCCGATGAAAGGAACGATGAAAGAATTACAGATGAGTATGCAATGAAGCGAGCGAGCTAGGCCATTGTGATGACGTGTTTCGTTCAGGCCAGTCGCTCTCACACGAGCGCTGGTTTACAGAGGCGTAATGATCACAACACGATACCTCGCATCAGAGAGAGGCACGAGAGCGACTGGCCTGTCCGAAACACGTTATCACACTAGCCTGGCGAGCACGCTTCATCGCGAACAGAACTGTGATTCTGACGAAGCGCCCTCAGAGGGCGTGTGTGTGTGTGTGTGTGTGTGTGTGTGTGTGTGTGTGTGTGTGTTTTGAATGCATGTATGTGCATGCATGCTTGTGTGCGCCTTTCAATTGTCTACATTGTTGTTGTTATCATAATTTCGTTTCGTTTTATCTTTTCATGTCCGATACATTTCTTGATTTATTCAATGGCATGATGCACTTTTAAATGTTCTCCCTTATCAATGTATCAAAGTATATGCATATGTTTGTGTGAGGATGTTTGAGTGAATGTTTTTAGTGCTTTTTTTAAGCGCATAGAGCTTCAAGAATATGCGCTGTAGCAAGATGTCTCAATAAATAAATAAATGAATAAATAAATGAATAAATAGGACTGTGGTGTATTGTAACATGTTCTGAATAAAGGATCCGTTTAATCAAAAGCCAAACACGGCCGGAGGGGGGGGTCAAAGGATTAACAATTTCTTTGATATCTTTTACAGCAGCCACAGACTCCACAACCTCAACAGCCCCACGTCACGCGGAGGAGCCAAGCAGGGCACACAGACTGATGACGTCGTCAGTGGCTTGAAGAACCTGACTGACGTTTTCCTGGACTCGTCGTCATACTACTACGAGGACGTGACGCCACAGGAGGCCGTCGGTCGGATGACGTCAGGGGAGGGGTGGGGGGAGGAGGAGGGTGGGGCGGTGACGTCACTGGAGGGCGTGCACCAGGTGGCGTGCACTCTGTCCACCAGTGGAGCGCTGGGAGCCACACAGCACTACGTCACTGAGAACTTCCGGGACATCCCCTGTTGACCAGGACGACCCACCCCCTGCTTCGCTGTGTGTGTGTGTGCGTGTGTGTGTGTGTGTGTGCGTGCGTGCGCGCGCGCGCGCGTGTGTGTGTGTGTAAGTGTGTGTGTGTAAGTGTGTGTGTGTGTGTGTGCATGCGTGTGTGTGTGTTTGTGTCTGTCTGTGTGTATGTGCTTGTGAATAAGTGTGTGCATCCCTGTGAGTGTGAATGAGTGAGTGAGTGAGTGTGTGTGTGTGTGTGTGTGTGTGTGTGTGTGTGTGATTTTGTGTGTGAGTGAGTCTCTGTGTGTGTGTGTGCGCGCGCGCACGCGCGAAAGAGAGACTATGTATACAGCATTTTGTACACATACCTCTCTCGATACACTTTCATCCGTGTGTAACCGACTGTTGGGAGTGGATTGGAACCAGCGACAACTCTTTCCAAAATGAAGAAGCCAGCCCGACGACTGACTTATTGGTCCTGCAGAAGATTTCTCTGACTGTGAACTTTTCGGCTTTGAAATTCAGTTAATATTGGTGGTGGTGAGGAGGAGGAGGAGGAGGAGGGGGAGGATGATACTACCACTACTATGTTTTTCATTGTCAGATAGCGGTTGATATGTTTTTTTTTAAGGCATGTTTATAGTCAACTATGATGTAAGCCGCTTTGAGCAGCATTGGTGCTGGATACCGCGCCATAGAAAAACTATGTATTATTATTATTACAACTAATAGTTATAATATTCATACTCATAATCCTTTGCATTTATATTCTATAATACAATACAATTTTAGGGAAACATAACACACTCTCACATACAAACATATGCACACATGTGTGTAAGCACACAGACACACACACACACAGACACAAGCGCCCACTTGTATGCACACACACACATCATACATGAGTGCATTTCTGTGCATACGAACTTCAGACACGCGCTATGCGAAACAATCAGTCGAACGCAGACATGCGCAACTGAGCAAAGACGGACTCCAAGACCAACTTTCAGCATGTAACAAATTTACTGCAAAAAAAAAAGACAGTAATAGTAACCAGTCATGGCCGAAAACACAAAATTCATCAGTCACTCCAATGCATCAAAACATAACCAGCAGTTCCAAAAACATCGAATACAAAAAAGGTCAAAATAGTTATGATGAAAAGATGATGGATTACAATTCTTTGCTTGTGTGTACTGCCTGAATAAAGTTTCTCTAAAACTGTCTTTTTTTTTGTTTCTTTTTTTTGTTTTTGTTTTCTTACAGAATAGCTTTTCATAGCAGTCTTTTTTTTTCTTCTTTTTTTCCCATCCATTCATTACAACAGGGACGGGGATCGGGGGGAGGGCGGGGGGTGGGGGGGGGGGTGAGGAGGGAAAGGAGGATAGCAGAGATTCATAATTCTACTTGTTCACTGGTTGGTAATGTATGAAAGAAATGATTCAACAGTATTTTTCACAGACGGGGACTAAAATGGTTACGTCGTCTGCGTATGTAAGTGAGTGAGTGTGTGTGTGTGTGTGTGCGTGTGTGTGGAAAAACAATTTGTATATTGATATGAATATTTTCCATTTGTGTGCCAATGTGCACGTATAAATGACAGGAGAAGCAGAACAGTAGAAGACGCAATGTAAGTTCATACAGACAAAAATAATTTGTACATCACTATGAATATTTTCAAAGAACAGTTTTTGAGTGCCGATATATATCACACGTCAATGGGCGTGCAGTTTGGGTAATAGGTGTTACACGTCCAACACGAATCTTGGTTGTGTGCATGCACATACACGCAGAGCAAACTGTTGACGTGCAGATGTGTGTGCGCGCGCACACACACACACACACACACACACAGAAGAACTATTGCCTTGCAGACATGCACACACAACAAACACACACAGACACTCAACACACACACACACACAAACACACACACTTGCAGCAAAGCATGCATACCTTCAAAAGCATAAAGAGAACACAAAACATGTCATAGAACTTAAATCCAGTTAAGAATGGACGGATATGATCAACGTGTTCACAACACTGTTCACAATGTAAAACAATAACTAAGTTTTGATCAAAGTATTGGCAAGTCATCAAATTTCAGGATTACCAGCACCAAGTATCAATCAAACCTATCACTGTCACTGGCATAAGAGTGTGTGTGTGTGTGTGTGTGTGTGTGTGTGCATGTGAGTCTGTGTAAGTCTGTGTGTGTGTGTGTGTGAGTATGTGTATCTGTGTGTGTGAGAGAGGTTTTTGTGTGTGTTATAGAATCTATTCTTTTTAAAAGATGGAAAAAAAAACTGAGACAAACAGATACTGACTGGCAGACAAACGGATATACCAAACGTAAAAACTATTTGATGTGCAGAGAGACCCAGTTTTTGACACACAGCCGACAGATGTGGAGGAATAAAATACGCACGTTGAATATCCTGTAATCCATGTCAGTGTTCGGTGGGTTATGGAAACAAGAACATACCCAGCATGCACACGCCCAAAAACGGAGTATGGCTGCCTACATGGCGCGGTAAATAAACAAAAACGGTCATACACGTAAAATGTTACATGTCTGTCTGAGTGTGTATGCGTGCGTGTCTGAAATCTAATTGAATGACGTGACACAGGAAATGAATGATGAGCGCCCAGTGGCAGCCGTCAGTCGGCTCTACCCAGGTAGGCAGCCTGTTGTGCAAATGACCCCGTGTTTGTAAAGTGCTCAGAGCTTGGTCTCCAACCGAAGATAGCCGTTACATAAGTATCCATATCAATCAATCAATCAATCAGTCTGGTGAACAGTTCCTCAGTGTGGTACCCTACAGTGACTCTTCACAGAGCTGACGGAGAAGAAGAAGAAGAAGTAGTACAGGGCAGATAAGAGAGAGAGAGAGAGAGAGCAGCGAAGCTCTCTCACAGTGCACAGTGCACAAGCACAATAATTTATTTAACTTCAGTTTGAATATCGCTTCAGCCTGCAGGTGGTGAACAATTGAATTAAAACTGAACAAATCCCCCACTGACCCCGTTACAACAAGACTGAAATGGAACCTCAACACAAGTTAGTTTGCTAATATTTTGAATTATGGTTGTGTGTGTGTGTGTGTGTGTGTGTGTGTGTGTGTGTGTGTGTGTGTGTGTATGTGTGTGTGTGTGTGTGCGTGCTTGCGTGCGTGCGTGTGCGTGTGTGTATGTGTGTGTGTGTGTATTGTGAGGTGGTGAGTGTCAACTTTACCCACACCCAAAGAACGATTCCATTCAGAACTTTGAGATCTAAATCCACCACCTCAAATCCTGTCCTGAGGCAAAAAAGAAAACAAAAAGGGGGCGTGGCTCCTAACATAACCAATCAATACAAAACAACAAAAAAGAATACAAAAAAAAACACCCTAACTAAAACCACATCCCTTTTTTCCCCTTGACCAAAGCTACGTGGTTTCTCGAGAGTGCATCACCATCTTCCGGAAGCGTTCAGCAGAGCTGGGCCGGGGCAGCTGAGGTTTCTCCGCAGAGGGAGGAGGGGCAGGGAGGAAGGGCCGCCCGCCCCCCACCCCTACATTCACCCCCACACTACCCACCGGCACCACCGTCACCCGAGCGGGGCTCAGACTCCGGCGCCGACCAGTACCGGTTCCAGAACCCTCGTGTCTCCTGACCGCCACAGAGCCCTCACCAGGCGCACTGCCGCTGCCACTGTCGGCGTCTGACCGGGGATGGGTGGTGGTGGTGGTGGTGGTGGTGGGGTTGGGGGGAGTGTCTAGGAAGTTCACGTCACACGTCTGTCGTCCACTAGCCCTGTGGCTGCCGAGGGTGGCAGGGCTGGAATAACTGTCCGGAGAGACCCGGGTATAGCTGTCCGGGGAAGCGGCGAACCCCTGGTGGTCAGCGGAGGGCGCGGGGTGCAAGGAGTGTGAAGCCTTCAGCGGCGCCGCCGCCTTGGTCTTGTTCGGGTTCCTGTCGATGCCGGCTGCCGGCCGCAGTCTGGTCTTCACTGGGGTCAGGGCTGGCACTTTACTGCAAGGGGTACAAAATGGAGTCGTTCACAACACAACCAACTACTATCTATCTCTGCTTTATTGCAGATACATGTGTAGTCATTCACTGTCATTCATTCAAGGTTGAGAGTGTTGAAAACCTGGTGCTGACAGCATGGTGACATCTCTGTAATTTGAGATGTTTATGGGGATGATTATCATAAAAAATGAAAACACTGAATGCAATGTGATACTAATCTGCATTTCTTTGTACTCGGAACTTTAGTGAAAGAAAATAAGCGTTGTGAACATTCATTCTAAAATTTGCAAATGAAGAGAACTAAATGAGGGAAATGTGATGACAAAAGAATATGTTGAAGAATTTGCTATGATAAATGAAAGCAAAGATGAACTGCAGATATTCTCCTTCGTTATCAACATAAACAAACAAGTCCTAGATGCAGTGTCCTTTCATGCCCTGCTGTCATGGTGATCTCAGTTCTGATACTCCTCCACTTCTGTGCTTGGGGTGAGTCCTGTTAGTGTCTTCGGTGTCGGCAGATTCATGAGGTGCTATTGTTGGATGGACGTGGTGGCAGTCTCCACTCTGGGAGGGACGCTCACTCAGTCTGGCTCTGTGACTGTGCCGTTATTGTCGTCAGTAGGGGGCTTAGTAGGTGGTGTCCAAAGTACGTTTTATCAGAACAAGCACTACCGAACACCACCGAAGTGACTCAGCAGAAGTACAGGGTCTCCTCTGGTGTGTGGCTTCCTGGCGACCTAACATTGATGGTTCCCTGCGGACTGCCGACGCTGGGACTGTGACATACGAACCCGGGTGTTGATGTGTATGGGGGATTCGGAAAGAGCGGCGTGGGAGTACTGCCACTGAAACGGTGCAGATGATGGGGCAGGAAAAAAAAACCGAAAAGAAAAGAAAGAAAGATGAACTGCAGATGACAATTCAGTTCAACCAGCAACATGCCGCCCTGAGCAACATGTGTGGGCATGTGTTTGCAATGAATGGGCATTCCTCTTGGAATGTGGGAGAATGGTCAGAGTTCATGTTGTTCTGTGTATCTGCTGCATATGTTGCCTTTTTGTCAGTAAGCGCATCAACAGTTTCTCTTTTTAGAGATAATTCAGTATTCTAGAACTTTGTATGTCACCCCAGCAACATGTCACCAGCAATATGTCACCCCAGCAATGTGTCACCCCCAGCAACATGTCACCCACAGCGCAATAGCCAAATGGTTCAGGTGTTGGACTTTCACTCTGAGGGTCCCGGGTTCGAATCTCGTTGATGGCGCCTGGTGGGTAAAGGGTGGAGATTTTTACGATCTCCCATGTCAACATATGTGCAGACCTGCTAGTGTCTGAAAAACCCCTTCAAGTGTATATGCACACAGAAGATCAAATACACACATTAAATATCCTGTAATCTACATCAGCTTTCAGTAGGTTATGGAAACAAGAATATACCCAGCATGTGCACCCCTGAAAACGGAGTATGACTGCCTTCATGGCAGGGTAAATAAACAAAAACGGTCCAACACGTAAAAATAATACATGTCTGTCTGTGTGTATGTGAGCATGCCTGGAATCTGACTGAATGATTGATCAATCAATCAACCAATCAACATGTCACACCAGCAACATGTCACCCCAGCAACATGTCTCCAGCACTATGTCTCCAGCAACATGTCACCCAAGCCACATGTCACCCAGCAACTAGTCACCAGCAATATGTCACCCCAGCAACATGTCACCCGAGCAACAAGTCACCCCTAGCAACAAGTCACCCCCAGCAACATGCCACCCCCAGCATCTTGTCACCCCAGCAACATGTCACCAGCAAAATGTCACCCCCAGAAATATGTCACCACAAGCAACATGTCACCCCCAGCAACATGTCACTCCCAGCAACATGTCACCCCAGCAACATGTCACCCCCAGCAACATGTCACCCCCAGCAGCATGTCACCCCCAGCAACATGTCACCAGCAACATGTCACCCCCAGCAACATGTCACTCCCAGCAACATGTCACCCCCAGCAGCATGTCACGACAGCAATATGTCACCCCCCGCAATGAGTCACCCCCAGCAACATGTCACCCCCAGCAATATGTCACCCCCAGCAGCATGTCACCCCAGCAACATATCACCCCCAGCAACATGTCACTCCCAGCAACATGTCACCCCCAGCAACATGTCACCAGCAATATGTCACCCCCCGCAGCATGTCACCCCAGCAACATATCACCCCCAGCAGCATGTCACTCCCAGCAACATGTCACCCCCAGCAGCATGTCACCCCAGCAACATATCACCCCCAGCAGCATGTCACTCCCAGCAACATGTCACCCCCAGCAGCATGTCACCCCAGCAACATATCACCCCCAGCAACATGTCACTCCCAGCAACATGTCACCCCCAGCAGCATGTCACAACAGCAATATGTCACACACACACACACACACCCCCGGCAATGAGTCACCCCAGCAACATGTCATCCCCCGCAATGAGTCACCCCCAGCAACATGTCACCCCCAACAACATGTCAACCCCACAACCCCACCCCCCAGCAACATGTCACCCCCAGCAACATGTCACCCCCAACAATATGTCAACCCCAGCAATAAGTCACCCCCCAGCAACATGTCACCCCCACCCCCGCACCCCCCAGCAACATGTCATCCCCCAGCAACATGTCATCCCCCAGCAATATGTCACCCCAAGCAACACATCACCCTCAGTAATATGTCCCCCCCGGCAATAAGTCACACCCCAGCAATATGTCACCCCAAGCAACACATCACCTCCAGCAATATATCACCCCTAACAACACATCACCCCTAGCAACACACATCACCCTCAGCAATATGTCACACCCTCAGCACCATGTCACCCAAGCAATATGTCACCCATCCCCAAGCGACACCGAGCCACTAACAAAGCACCACGCTTACCCGGCTGGTGTAGAGGGCTTGGCCAGAAAAGAGGGTTTGCTGACGGTGGGAGCGGTGGGCAGGTGCTGTGCCGACAGCAACTCTTTCTCCAGCAGGGAGCGCTCCTCTCTCAGCTCTGAACAGAAGGAACAAACATCAAGGCACTGTTTCACCGTTAAAGCCATCATCATCCACCCAACAGCATGCCTGGGCTGGGTTTGCATGAGCCTGTATCTTAGCAGTGCTAAGTTTGCTTAGCTTTAGGAATTTTCCTAAGCGTATGCCAGTTCCATAGGCTTAAAACAATTCTCAGTGCAAACAATTTTAAATCTGCTAAAAATCGCTGGTTAAAACTAGCCCTGGACTGTTGAGGAACGGACTACACGACAGGTGTGCACGTGCGCATGCACAAACAGACACACACACACACACACACACACGCACACACACATCACGCACGCACACGTGCGCACGCGCACACACACACACACACACACACACTGACTTACAGATCACTCAGGTCAAGTTTCCATGACAACAGACCTGTTGATCTGTCAGGGTGGGTTGCACAGTTGTTGCGCTGTTTTCTATTGTTGTTGTATTGTACTGTGTTGTTGCTGTTGTATTCTATTGTTTATATTCTCACTGTGTGAGATTCAGGATGCTTTCCGTGGGGACAGGAAGTTAACTGCCACAATGAAGAGTCTTTCTTTTTTTTTCTTTTTTTTTCTCTGTTTTTTTTTTTTTTTTTTTTTTTTTTTTCCACATGTGTATTTGCCTTATCATCAAAGCAGATATTTCTACAGACAGAATTTTGCCAGGGACAACAACCCCCTTTAGTTACCAAGGGTAAATCCTTGCAGTTCCTAGCATGCTGCACATGAGGCCTCTGTTTATCGTCTCATCGCAAATGACTGTCACCTCACCCAGACAACCACTCAGTGTCTAGTGGAAGGGGGAGAGTTAAATAAAAAAAAATAATAATAAAAAGAATAAATGAATAAATAAATGAATAAACAAATAAATGAATAAATTAACAGATAAATGAATAAAAAATAAAAAATGAATAAATAGATGAATAAATAATAAATAAAATAATCAATGAACAAATAAAGAAAGAAAGAAATACATAAAAACATAAATAAATAAATAAATAAATAGATGAATAAATAAACAAATTTTCAAAAACTTGGTCTGCATTTGGAACTCACAGCCTCAAGTGGAACACTGCCATATATCCTAAGTCGGGCAGCACTACACCACACCACTAGGCCTGCCGCTCCACCGTTCACCACGACAGATGCCCCAGACATACTGACCAGTGAGGGTGGGTTCCCGTGAGAGGCTGGGGGTGGCGGCCTGACTGCGGGTGTCTGCAGCCTGGTCCAGACACCCCTGAAGGAACAGCACGTCAGACTCCAGCTGCTCGGCCTCCCTCTTCAGCGTGTCTCTGAAACCATGGCCGGCACGTATCAGTATCAGTTTCAGTATCAGCAGCTCAAGGAGGCGTCACTGCGTTCGGTCAAATCCATATATACGCTACACCACATCTGCCAAGCAGGTGCCTGACCAGCAGCGTAACCCAACGCGCTTAGTCAGGCCTTGAGAAAAAAAATATATATATAATAATAATATATATATATATATATTTACAAAATAATAATAATAATAAATTCATTAATTAATTAAGATTAAAATAAAATAAAATAAAACAAAAAATAAATAACAATTTAAAAAGAAAAAAATTATAAAAATAAAATAAATAAAATAAAATAAAATAAAATAAAAAATAAAAAAATGGCCAGCACACGGTCCTTCTGTCACTAACTCAACCACCCACTCTGTCCTTTTAGTGCAGGAAAGCAACGACACAAAAACAGGAACAAAGAGAGAAAAAAGAAAAAGGCAAAAGAAATGAAAATGATTGAAATATATATGGACAATATTTGACTTCAGCATATCAAAATGGGGCGCTGATACAAAGCAGTGCCAGGTACTTATTTCATCATTATGACGTCATGGGCAGTTACGTTTTTCAAGGTATCGTAAAAAATCTCCTCTACATGGTCATGTAGCATATTGCTGGAAAGCTAGAAACATTCTGCGGCTAATCTTAACTCTCTCCATACGAACGGCGAAAGAGACGACGTTAACAGCGTTTCACCCCAATTACCACCATCAAAATATTGCAAGCGGAAGGCTCTTATACTGAAGAGGTGAATGTTGACAAAGAATACCACAATTCTGACGACGGAAGCTAAAGGTTGGGTCATTGAGACACCCACTGGACATCCGAAGGGTCTGTGTAGAGGAGAAGAGAGGACTGGCTGTACTGAGTGAGTTAATGGTGTAAAGCTTACTGGCAGTCAAATGGTAAAGAAATACTGCAAAAACATTCATGCATTTGGCTTGCTCCTCTGCCATATAACTCTACCATTTGACACAAATCCATTGAACTGGTAGACTATTCCATTATCGTAGATGAGACAGATAATGCACTTCAGAAAGGTCAGCAAAAGTAATTTATATAAAAAAAAATCGGTTGTAACTCAATTTACCATATTATTGAAATTTAAATTTTCACCCCACACCACAACTACACACACTGACAACCCAAGATCAAATACACACGTTAAAGATCCTGTAATCCATGTCAGCGTTCGGTGGGTTATGGAAACAAGAACATACCCAGCATGCACACCCCAGAAAACGGAGTATGGCTGCCTACATGGCGGGGTAAAAACGGTCATACACGTAAAAGCCCACTCATGTGCATACGAGTGAATGCAGAAGAAGAAGTCCGCATTATACTTTAACTCTTTCGCCGTCAAGTTCCTTTGTGAAAAACACTTCCGAGCGCCAAATATTTTAGAAACGATGTTCTCAATCGCAGGCTTTGGTTCATGTCAAAACAATACAATGGACATGTTCACTTCAAACTCAGTCAGAGGACAAAGGTTAGTCATTGTTCTATTGGCAGGAAAATGGCTAGCAGCTGTCAAGCTTTCTTACAATGTGAAAAATTGTCTAAATCAACATGACCCTTTAATGTCGACAAAAGTCGCCTATGATGGTGCACTGTCTAGTCAACGGAAGTCACTTATGGTGGTGAAATAGTTTAGTTGTGTGTATATGTATGCACCTTTCATTTCATGGAAATATAAGCATCTTAGTTGGAATAATATTTTTAAAAAATTTTTAAGTAGAAAAAAATATTCTAATTTCTACACACTGGTTTCTAATGCAGCAGAGTTACTCACCTCAATTGACTGCACACCTGATCAAAGTGCATGTAGTTCAGCTTGTCTGCTGTTGAGGACACATCATCATGTATGGTCTCTGACAGCAGTGATCGGCTAAAAAAAAAAACAACAACACAGAGCACATTACAACATTAACACAGCCTAAACAGCACACAGCACACAGCACACAACATAAACAGCTTACAGCACACTGCAACATTAACACAGCACATACAAAACACAGCTCAATGCAACATCAACACAGCATAAATAGCACACAGCACTGCAACATTAACACAGATAGAACAGCATACAACATATTGCAAAAGTACACAGCATAAACAACACACAGCACATTGCTACATTTAACATATCATAAACAAAACAGCACATTGCAACATAAACACAGCTTAAATAACATAAATGTATCGCACCATTGACACAGCATAAATAACACACAGTACATTACAACATGAACACAGCATAAGTAACACACAGTACTTTGCAACATGAACACAGCATAAGTAACACACAGTACTTTGCAACATTAACACAGAATAAACAACACACAACTCATTGCAACAGTAACACAGCATACACAACCCACAGCACACTGCAACAGTAACACAGCATAAACAACACACGACACTTTGCAACATGAACACCGCCTAAACAGCTCACAGCACATTGCATCATTAAAACAGCATAGATTTTGTTGTTGTTGTTTTTTTTAATGCAATACAATACAATACAAAATAATACAATACCATAAATGCAATGCAATGCAATACAATGCAATGCAATACAATGCAATACAATACAATGCAAGACAACACAA
>NC_134895.1:11144926-11212426 GCF_041734735.1 Babylonia areolata
GATAAACTATACACAAAAAGAGGGCGGGGAGGAGGAGCTAATTTGGTCAGACCTGAAAGAGCTGAGTGCATCAGTTAGACGACGCAAAAGATCGGAGACAGTTTCAAAGTGAAAGGTTCAAGAGACAGAAATAACAACGGCGGCTGACAATGGAATGTTTGAAACTGGGAAGGTGGAAATAGAACGGATCTGTAGCTGATCGTATTAATCAGTACAGTGTGCTGCTGCTTTCACGTTTTTTCCCCCGTCTAATTTTGCTCAGTTTCATTCTGTTTATTTTATTTCATTATTAAATTTTATGGTTCTTAACCGACAGCATCTTAATTGTCGATTGACAACAACGAAAGACATTGATCAAAGTCAAAACAATTGTTCGAACAAACGAGAAAACAAACAGAGACTATAAGAAAGACGCTAAGAAGTTTCTAGAACACTGAGCGGCACATTGTTACCGTCAAACAATGATCGTCCTCGACGATGTCAGTTGGCATCACTGGTCCGTTTCGAAGCAGATCTCAGGACGCAGCCATGTTGTTTACAAAACGGTGACGGGGTAATATGGTTCCCACTTCAAAACTGTCTTGACTTCCGGTTTATTATTGCGGTATAAATGAATATACGAATCAATAGATACGTAAATAAATAAGTGAGTAAACAAACGAACAAACAAATAATCATAACTATATTACTGCTTCGTTTGCATACCCGTTTGTGTCAGTCCATTGTTTAAATTTCGCGTTTGGTTATTCTGTTCTAAAGTCAAAACATTTTACTAAGCACTCCATGGCCTTATATTACGAAGTGGGTTTTTTGTGTGTTTTTTCTTGTTTTTGTTTTGTTTTTTGTTTGTTTGTTTGGTTTTTTTGGGGGGAGGGGGGGGGGCGTGGGGGGCGCGGGGGGTGTTGTTGTTTTTCTAGCAATGCTCAGATGAAATTTTGCTTTTGTGTGTAACACTTGCGACAGGAGAACTCAGTTTTTTTGTTTTGTTTTTGTTTTGTTTTGTTTTGTTTTTGTTTTTTTTGGGGGGGTTGTTTTTTTGTTTGTTTGTTGTTGTTTTGTTGTTGTTGTTGTTGTTTGTTTGTTTTGTTTTTTGCTTTTTTGTATTATGTGTGTTTTGCACACACACACACACACACACACACACACACACACACATGCCATCAATACTGTTGTTATATTCTGATGGTGATATGGTGTTGTCAAAGTTGTCACTGTTGTTGCAGTGTTAAGTACCAGCATTCATACATCTTTATCAATTGGTATTGTGTAACTTAGATGTTAAACATATTTGGATGATAAATGCATGTCTTCTTGACTGAAGATTTGCTGCATGGTTGGGTAAGGAGGATGGGGTTGGATGATTAAAATTTGTTGTCATATTTTTTACGTATGCGACCGTTTTAAATCCTACCATTAAGGTTGCCATATTCCATCTTCGAAGATATTATGCATGCTATTTGAATGCACCCGGTATTATCTACACCATCGGCACTGACATGGCAAGCCAACCTGGCATTCTCTTCCCGAAAGATGGTGATAAGATTCAATCTGTGTTCAGTGTGTGTTCGTAGGGGAGAAGCACCAAGTATGAAATAGTGCCTTTCATGAAACACTGCTCAAACGATGTAAAGGGGGGGAGTTTCAAAAAACCTAGCAGTAGAGTAAACGAAAAGGCCAGATACCTCCAGTGACCACTGGTCAGTGTTCGAGATGGCGATTGCTTTTCAACTGTGAAGCAGAAAGTAAAATTTCAATTCCGTTTTGTGCTGAAAAATTGCTTTGTTTGTTCTGCCATGATCATTCTGTACATGTTGCAAACATTTCTAGACTAATAATCACAATAATACAGTCCACTCACTTATAAACGAGGCAGTAGCATTGACGCAGAATTTATTTCTTTTCAGAAGAGCAGGCATGTTAGTGGGTACCAACATTATACCTAGTATAAAACACGTAATATTTCTTTTATGAAACACTGTTTAAGAACTGTGTTTCGTAACAGGAGCGGTCTTTCACGATTCTATTTTGAGAATGCTTCAAAAAGTATATTAGCAGGGGATGTAAGCAACATCTCAGTGCACTTTCAAGCGAAAGATAGAGCATCGTGCGAAGACAGTTTGGGTTATATTCTCTCTCACTCTTTCTGTACGTGTGTGCGTGCGTGCGTGCGCGCGTGTGTGTGTACGCGTGTGTGTGTGTGTGTGTGCGTCTCTTTCAGAAATCAATGTTTAGAAGAAAGTGCAGGTAAGTTGAGCATGTTGGAAACAAGAGCACCCCATAATTGTTCCAGCCTCCCAACAGCATGTGTAATACTCTGATGTTGAGAACAGGTATACACTTCATGTGTTTATTCCACGTCAGAAATTTCTTTGGCGAGAAATACTTTAAACCAATTTTTACGAATTTCACCTTCTCCACGTTTGTGTGTTAGCATGCTTTTGCGTCCTTGTGTGTACTAAGTATTACATGACAGATGATATCAACACCTTCGTTTGTCTGCGTAACAGCTTACATCTTGGTGCTTCAATATCTGTACACAGAAAAATGTTACACGTTGTTTTCTTTTGCCGTTGATTTGTTTATTTTGTACTGTCAGTAATTTGGGCGCATGACAGTCATGAAGGTATATCTACCACCCGTGCTCATATTTCATGCACCAAGTGCTCAAATTAGCTAATGTGATGGGAAATTGAGCTGCTTTTTTAATTATAAATACTCCGTTTTATCTATTGTTTTCCAAATTACTGAAAAATAATTCTTTGATACCTGAAGTATTTTGTGCCCTTTTCTGGCTGAAATCTTATGTGTGCATTTCCGTGTCATATATAGTTTCTCATTTAATCAGGTTCCAAATTAAGGTGCTCAATTTTGCATGAATTCCCCTATTTGGATATTGCACAAGTTACGAAATTATGTAAACACTGACGGTGTGTGGGTGCACTGATTGCAATCATCTGCTGACTTTTGGTGTTAGCTGCATTCCACATTGAGAAAAGAATAGCATGCCTCGGTCCCGTCACCTAGAATAAACTCCCCCACCAAAATAGTCATGCTGAAACTAATTCCCATTGGCTTCAAAACGCATCTGTACAAATCTGCTTTCATGGATGTCTAGGTGTTGGAGTGTGTGTGTGTATGTGTGTGTGTGTGTGTGTGTGTGCGTTTGTGTGTTGCCGCTGACACATTTCAGTGTAGCTGTTTTTACTTTTTGTCAACATTTCTCTGTGTGTGCGTGTGCATGCACACGATTTGTCACTGACACATTTCATTGTTTTTCTTGTCACTGTCTCTGTGCATAATACAGGCTGCATGTCACTACAGTGCATTTACCCTGTTTTTTACTTCTTTTTTGGTCTACAAGTGTGTTTGTGTTTCCATCAAAGTGGGTTTTTCTTCAAAATTTTGCCAAGGACAACTCTTTTGTTGCTTTGGGGTTTTTAATGAGTGCAAAAAGCATGCTACACACGGGACCTCTGTCATCTCATCCGAATGGCTAGTATCCAGACCACTTTTCAAGGTCTAGTGAAAGGGGAGAAAATACTATAGAGAGTTGGATTCAATCCTGTGCACTTGAAAGATTCTCTTGCTTTCTAGGCATACATGTTACCACTGACCACCACTCCACTTGCTAAAGTCTTTGATTATAGCACCCTGTGTTTTCATTTTTTGTTACCATTAATTTTTTCCCCTAATACTATTTATTGTTTGCCTCTGGGCCTCTGTGCTAAGGAGGTAAAGCAAATTATAAATATGTATTTTAATATTGTTTTGGATACTTAACTCATCCTGACTTGGGAACATAAACCCAAGTCTTAGCTTACGACACATTTGACATTTTGCAACTTTTCCCTTGCAAGCAGTACACACACAAACATATGAATTGTGGTGTTAATAAAAATATTTATTGGTTGCCTGGTTGAGCATAGCATCAAGGAATGGAATGCTGATTGTGATAGTTCACAGAATAACACAAAGGAAGAACACAGAAATGCCAAAGCAAATTTCAAATATACTTGAATGAATCACTCAATATTCATTCTTTTTTTAATTAGCAAAGTCATGTACAGAATTTTCAAGTACTGTCAAAATCTAAAAAGTTAGGTTGTTTTTTTTAATATAATCAACAGACATTGGGAACGCTTTCTGTGTGTGTGTGTGTGTGTGTGTGTGTGTGTGTGTGAAAGTGCGCTTCAAATAATGTATGCTTACATTTACTGTCACAAGACCAGGTTAACTCATCACTTTATGGCATTCCTGCAGAGAACAATGCTTCTTCCCTGCAGACAGGTGCTATGAAAAAGCCTGCGAACATCATCTGCCAATGTCGGTGAAGAGGAACCACATCTTTATCCCTCTGGAATTGCTTTTAGTTATGAGGTGTGTTTCAGTTTCAGCTTCAGTAGCTCAAGGAGGCGTCACTGCGTTCGGACAAATCCATATACGCTACACCACATCTGCCAAGCAGATGCCTGACCAGCAGCGTAACCCAACGCGCTTAGTCAGGCCTTGAAAAAAAAAAGAAAAAAAAAAGGTGAATCAATGATAGATACGCTTACACAAATAAATAAATAATAACTATAATGTAAAAAAAAAAAAAAAAAAAAAAAAAGAGATGTGTGTGTGTGTGTGTGTGTCTTTTTTTTGTCTTTATTTTTTTGTCAGCTGTATGGAAATTGTGTGTACTGTTTCAGACAA
The DNA here is from genome assembly GCF_041734735.1 of Babylonia areolata. Taxonomy (NCBI): domain Eukaryota; kingdom Metazoa; phylum Mollusca; class Gastropoda; order Neogastropoda; family Buccinidae; genus Babylonia; species Babylonia areolata. The sequence goes on from NC_134895.1 coordinate 11,149,622, forward strand.
AGTAGGTCAACATGCATTTTTTTAAGTAAGGGAAATTGAAGGGGAAAAAAAAACTGGTAAAGGATCAGGAATAAAGATTGTTTAACACCACCATTAAAGAAATGTACTAATTCAATGCAAAGTGGTGTAAGGAGAGGACTGGTACCTATGCCAACCCCTAGACACAGTAAATTTGAAATCATTGCCCCTTTGGCTATGAAAGGCTATGGGACCTTCAACCTTTAACCGAGGTACCTTGGCAGGGCTGGTTAGGTGTTGGGTACTTCTGATCCAGTGTTCAGTGTTCAGAATTTGAGGCCCCGTTTTAGCATGGTGTCGTGTCCTTTGGGAAAGGCACTTTACTCCAATTTTCCTCGCCCCACCCAGGTGTGAATGGGTACCTGGCTTTGGTAAGGGGAAGGTTTAAAGCGTTGGAAGGTGAGGACTGGGCCCAGCTTTCCTCTGCTGAGCCCTAGACACAGTGAATATAAATACACTGCACCTGTGGCGGTAAAAACGCTACAGGACCTACATCCTCAACCTTTTTTCGTCTTCTGCAACGTTTATTGCAGTAAATCTCACCAACCAATGACCCAGTCATATTGCCCAGCTCAACCCAAAGAGTGTCAATGGAAAAGTACTGCAAAATGACAAACCTTCATCTGGAAGACAACTCAAGTTCAACAAATAAGATGATGGGGAACAAACAAATTCAAATAACCCTGAGCTTATCTGAAGGTCCTTCACATGTCACACTTTGTATCTACAGAGTCTGACTGCTACCTCAGTAAGTGATGGCCAGGTCATCCTAGGGGGACTCCAAAGAAACTGGGCACATTGCTTTTGATTACATACAGTGACAGTCAACAGTCATGTGGACACTGTACTGTGCCACTCTAGGTTATGTCCAGTGACAGTCATCGGTCAAGAGGACAGTGTGCCATTCTTGGTTACATCCAGTGACAGTCCAGTTATGAGGACGCTGCGCCATTCTTGGTAACATCTAGTGACAGTCAACAGTCATGTGGACACTGTCATTCTTAGTTACGTCCAGTGATGGTCATGTGGACACTGTGTCATTCTTGGTTACATCCAGTGACAGTCAACAGTCATGTGGACACTGTGCCATTCTTGGTTACATCCAGTGACAGTCAACAGTCATGTGGACACTGTGCCATTCTTGGTTACATCCAGTGACAGTCAACAGTCATGTGGACACTGTGCCATTCTTGGTTACATCCAGTGACAGTCAAGTCATGTGGACACTGTGCCAGTCCCTTTGGTTTGTGGTGGAAAGCTGCTTTCCAACTGTGATTCTCCACGAAAAACCTGATCAGTAACTTTTGCATTTGTGCCAGGCAATCAAAATACTCTATCAAAGTACATGATAGGAAGAAGATGAGAGAGACAGAGAGATACAAATGAATCATAAAAAAAAAGAGAAAAAGAACGCATGACCTTGATCTGGTCTTCACAGTTTGGTATAAATATGTGCATATGTAATTTAATTATTGATTTCACCATATCCTTTCTGGCAGTGGATGTGGAAGTGGTGATAATATCCACCCTAGAAAGGGAAATGAACGGGGCAAAATAGAATTCACATTACATGTCATATCTATATACATGATATATGCTAGATATGTTGTTTTGTGCTCTGATTTCTCATCTCTCGATAACAAACAAATGATAGAGGAATATAAATAATATTCATCAAAACCATCCACAAAGACAAGTCTACAAAAAGCCAAACAAGTTTCAGTAAAAATATATTGTGAACATTCCCTGATTTTTTTCCCTTTTTTTTTTTACAAATGTAATCACAACATGAACATTTTAAATCATTCTGACCATCATACATGATTCCTAACTGATCTTTGTCTACAAGTCATTCACAAACACATGTAAGCAAAGCACACCCTCCTCACATGCCCGCCCACCTGCTAAAATTTCTGTCTTGACAAGGAGAGATCAGAACATACACATTTATGCACCAGCAAAGCTGCCTTCTCACATGTCTGGAGTAATGGGAGATGGGGGGTGGGGTGGAAATGAAAAAAAAAAAAAAAAAAAAAAAAAACCCAACAAAATATCATCACCACCTAATTTACATTGGAAAGCCTTGTCACTGATAAAGCTGCAGAAAGCAAGACACATCCACCTGTTTGTGTAAACACTAACCACTGCTGAGATCTTGGGAAGAGTGACAGCTGAGTGATGGAATGCTTGGGACAGGGATGTGCCATGCACTGATATGTTTCTCAAAAGTCAAAGGCACAGTGGTGCTGGCTCTCACAGACAGCAGTCACAAACTGTCATGTGGGAAGCCTTCTTCTTGACCAGCAGACAAAGGGAATTTCTAACACTGAAACTCCAGAAGGTGGGGATACTGTTTATTTTGAAAGAAACCCCAGCATCCCTACAGGTGGGAAGTGACCAAGTGTTTCAGGTCTGAGGTCACGTTACAACTGGTGATCCTTCCGTTTCTACATATGTAGTGTGTTTTTACACAGACAGACATTTTGAAGGCATGGGAAATTATCTGTGCATCAGCAAATAATGGCTCACATGCACAGGCTTCAAGGACAGAGATGGTTTCTCATTCTGCATAGTCCCATAAAGAGATCACGTGGTTTTCTCTGTTGTTTTCCACTGCAAAAAGAATACCACCTGTAGTTTGTTGTTCTCCAGTCACCAAATGTCCATCACCTGAAATATCTATCAACTCTGTGAACAACACTGTACAAGTCAAATGCACATCTTGAACAAAATAACCAACACAAAAAACATTAAACAGCATATTAAACAAATATTACTGCATACAGAAAAACACAAACTGGAATATCTTGAACAAAAAAAAAAGCATTGACAAGTGTATCAAACAACTATCAGAAAACAAACTGGTGTAACTCAAATGCATATCTTGAACAAACAAGAAAAACAGACCAATATCAAATAAACAGTTATCACTGCATTCAGCTGGCACAACATTTTCTTCTATCGAAAATAAACATGTTAAACACAGATATCTAAATTTGTCCACAATAATGTCTAAATGGCCAGACAATGTTTTCTTTTTTTTCTTTTTTTTCCATCTCAAATAAGCGCACAAGCCCAAACACAACATTTCACTGGCAAACACTGACACAAAAGATAACGAGTTTACATCACACTCACCACTTTTCATTGGCAAACACTGACATGGACCGTAACTAGTTAATATCACACACACACACACACACACACACACCACTTTTCACTGGCAAACACTGACACAAAAGATAACGAGTTTACACCACACTCACCACTTTTCATTGGCAAACACTGACATGGACCGTAACTAGTTAATATCACACACACACACACACACACACCACTTTTCATTGGCAAACACTGACACGGACCGTAACTAGTTAATATCACACACACACACACACACACACACACACACACACACACACACACACCACTTTTCACTGGCAAACACTGACACGGACCGTAACTAGTTAATATCACACACACACACACACACACACACACACACACACACACCACTTTTCACTGGCAAACACTGACACGGACCATAACTAGTTAATATCACACACACACACACCACTTTTCATTGGTGAACACTGACACAAAACATAACCAGATCACAGAACACCACCCCTCATTTGCAAACAACACAGAGCTTAACGAATTAATATCACACGCACATACACCACTTTTTGGGGGTCAAAGACCATCTTGCCCAACTACTGAACATGACGAACAACAATGGTTATCAACTAAACACGACTGCAACACACCACAGCAACATGAACTGAAAGGCTGCCCAAAAAATGTAATATCTACTGTAGGACTTTAGCCAGGGTTCAAAATGAGAACTATTTACACAGCACCAGAAAAGAATAATCTGTGTCATACAACCACTGCAACGACCACAGCAAAATGGTGAACACACATGCACACACACACACACACACTGAACACATACATACAATACCCTTATGTGAACACACACACACACACACACACACACACACACAATCTCATTGAATGTACAATTACATCACATATACTTTTAGAACACAAAGTTATTTCCCCACCCCCACATGTTTGCATGTACTTGATTCAGTCAATAGAATGTAAGCATGTTCTGTTTGCTGGGGAAATAAACCACAAGACACAGTCACAGACATTATATATCTGACAACAAACAAAAAGAAAAGAAAAGATGTCTGCACTTTACTTAAGAAATGAAGTATACCGGGGTAATACTTTACAGACAGAAAGAATGGTCCAGGCACACTGTCACCAGTCAACCCATCTTTTCTGCACCACAAAGACATACTGTTATACACAATGGGATAAAATGGTGGTGGTTATCATTTCTTCAAATGGTTTTTCGTTTTCCTGAGAAAGAAAATGGAAGGGAAAAGCTAAACATCAAAGTCAGCTACCAGAGGAAAACAAATGTACACATATCACAGTGAACCTACCAGAGGAAAACAAGTTCACACAAGTCACAATCAACTATCAGAGCAAAACAAAACAAATTCACATGAGTCACAATCAACTATCAGAGCAGTCACAATCAACTATCAGAGCAGTCACAATCAACTATCAGAGCAAAACAAAACAAATTCACATGAGTCACAATCAGCTACCAGAGGAAAACAAAACAAATTCACACGAGTCACAATCAACTACCAGAGGGAAACAAAACAAATTCACACGAGTCACAATCAACTACCAGAGGAAAACAAAACAAATTCACACGAGTCACAATCAACTATCAGAGCAAAACAAAACAAATTCACATGAGTCACAATCAACTATCAGAGCAAAACAAAACAAATTCACACGAATCACAGTAAGCTACCAGAGGAAAACAAAACAAATTCACACGAGTCACAATCAACTACCAGAGGAAAACAAAACAAATTCACACGAGTCACAATCAACTACCAGAGGAAAACAAAACAAATTCACACGAGTCACAATCAACTACCAGAGGAAAACAAAACAAATTCACACGAGTCACAATCAACTACCAGAGGAAAACAAATTCACACGAGTCACAATCAACTACCAGAGGAAAACAAATTCACACGAGTCACAATCAGCTACCAGAGGAAAACAAATTCACACGAGTCACAATCAGCTACCAGAGGAAAACAAATTCACACGAGTCACAATCAACTACCAAAGGAAAACAAAACAAATTCACACGAGTCACAATCAACTACCAGAGGAAAACAAAACAAATTCACATGAGTCACAATCAACTACCAGAGGAAAACAAAACAAATTCACACAAGTCACAATCAACTACCAGAGGAAAATAAATTCACACGAGTCACAATCAACTACCAAAGGGAAACAAAACAAATTCACACGAGTCACAATCAACTACCAGAGGAAAACAAAACAAATTCACACGAGTCACAATCAACTACCAGAGGAAAACAAAACAAATTCACACGAGTCACAGTCAGCTACCAGAGGAAAACAAAAAACAAAAGCACTCACATCACAGTCAACTACCACATTTCTGGATCAGGGAGAAAAATGCAACACTAAATCAACAGTTCCTCTGTCCATCATCACAGAAAATTGTACCTGCCTATGGAATGCACAACAATGAACAAAGTACAGGGCATTTACTTTAGTTCTACACACAAGCACAACCATGACGACACATCTTCAGGTGATACGTAACACATACACATCACTGTCCACAGACACTGAGGAATGACTGGCTACATCTCAAGTAAACTGGGTAGAAAAACTACAGTCTGCCAATAAAAAAGTACCAACTGATATGTTTGCTGTTATTGCTGTGTTTTTTCCCCCCAGTATTATAATAAGTGGCATGCAAACTGGAACTAAATGTCAAGAAATTTCATCACAACATTTATGAGGGAAAAAAAATTCTACAAACGGTGGTTCCATATAGAAAACTATCACACAAGCAGATATGCATAGCCCAACACAACACAAAACAACCCCCCGCCCCCCTAAAAAAAACAAGGACAGCTAAAATATATTTGCATTCAATGAACCAACCACAGGGTCTGCTTTGAAGGTAGAAGGAAATACAAAGAAATATCAACAAGAAATATATGGGAACTGGGATGGAAGGAGACCACCCAAAGCAGTAACAGACATGGTTCAAACAAGATTTCAACACATGTTAGTAATTCCACAATTTATGTCATGTGCGTAAACATGTAACACGTATCTATCAAACAACAGAAATACCAGTGATTTGACATTCATCCGTGCAGAACACAACACAGATGAACAGTCCCTAACAAGTATGCAACATCCATCCTAAAATTGGGTCAAACTTGCAAAACGTTTCAGCCAAGTTCCATGATTTGATTCATGAAGGAATGAACAGACAATCACTTTTTCAACATATCCTGGTCTTGTATACCATAGAATACATACACAGCACTGTGTGTATTTTATGCTACTTTTCTTTCCATACAAGATTCAAGATTTAGTACAATGTATCCTGTTCCACATCTTGTATCACATGTACTCTACTTTCCTCTTCACACAAGATTAGAGATGTAATATCTTGTCACTCCTACAGGGGTATGAAGGATGACAAAAAAACATGTTCAACATCTCAACTAACCAACATAGCATAAACAAAACACAAAACGAATGATAGTCACTTTTGGTATTAAACCTTAGGTTAGTTTAGGTATGTTTAACAGCTTTACTTTACCTCAAGCAAATTTTTTTTGCTCTTCACTGGAGAATACGAATTACACATAGTGTCTTTTTCAACAAGAAAAATCAAACAATTGTTGACCAGATTTTTAAAAAAAGTCATATTGCAATGAACTGTTCCAAATCTTTCTTCAGCAGAATAAGTCAAATCCTATGCGAGTTGACTCTATGTTCTACATCATAATTATGTTAACACATCATTTACTTTAATGAGATCACTCGAGTCAATTCATGCATGTCATCTCTGTACACATCCCCCCCCCCCAAAAAAAAAAAAACACACACTGCTCAACACACTCACCCACACCTACCCACAAACCATGACACACACTGAGACACACATTTCCTTGTTAGATGATTGCAATTATTTCCCCTTGACGTTAACCTGCCACAGACAGGACAAGAGCAATCATTTCCAAAGCACACAATAACTAACATGCATACACTTATATCTGAGGTTGTGTATGACAGTGTACAGAGTACATGCATGGAGCACGCTGAAATAAAGGCAACTTTATCTTTCTAACTTTACAGACCAGCAATACCACATCAAATTTTTCATAATTTTATTATTGCTCGCACAATGATGGATAAAGATTCTGTAACACAATGAAAAGCTATCAACATGTAAAGAGCAATTTATTTCGCAAGCAGAAAGTACTTCTGTACTAGCAAAACAGTATGCTTCCATTATGCAACAAATATTTCAGTTTCTCAATCAAGAACAAAAGTATGCTCTACTTCATTTCCTAAAATTTTATTGCCTAATAATTCAACCATAGCTGATACAATTTCTATATTTTTTACATCAACATGTAACATGCACTTCAAGCTGATTCATTGGAAAATTATTTCTGTGTAGCATGCAGTTTGAGCTGTCTTCAGTGACAATTTCATTTTTTAGTTTGTGTGTGTAAGCAGGCAGTTCAAGTGTTCTTCAGTGACAATTCTGTATCTCTCTGTAGCATGAGCAAGTTGTATACAAGACGACTTACCAGCAAGAAATCTATTTTCAGCGCAAAAGGCAGAGGTCTGGTGAGGGCGCCTTAGTACTGTGTAAGTTGCAAAACTTGGCAAAAAGTGCAAACACATAGACCTAGTTTGCAGCAATTTGACATGACAGTGTATGACACCAAACTCTATCATCCTGCCACATTTTTCACTTTGCTGAAGGAAGCACTGTGTGATGGAATGGATGGCTGGTTTATACATTTCTCTTCAAAGTGGCGCCAATGGGGAAAAAAAACAACTGGAATGAATCTAGTTTCCATGATAATAACATCATGCTTTTTGTCCTGTATCAAACAGCAGAAATGGACAAAAAAATCTGCTTGACAATAAAGGGCAAGGACGCAAACACCAAAAAAAAAACCCCCAACAATACACCAGCTGGCTTTAAACTGGCACAGAAATCACAAATGGTGTATGTATTCCAGGCAAGAGCTCAAAAAACCGTCCCAGCCCGTTGGCTCCATCACAGAATGCCAGGACAGCACACAGGAACCCTGGTCCAGTGGAAGAGTCCAACAGCACCGACACAGCTGAAGCAAAACGGTGCATGCAACCTGGTGTCCACCTCACTGCACAAGGAACGAACACTGCCGACAACAGCGGCTGCACACAAACCACCACTCCTCCGGTCCGGAACAGTGCTACCTGTGGGAGACTGGTGGTGCATGGAGAGTATCACGGGCTATGGTTCATCATTAACACTCCGATCCACAGCAGTGCTACTGTGGGAGGCAGAGTGTGCACGGAGAATCACAGAGTATCGATAATAACACACGGACCGCAGTGCACAAAACATCCAGCAACAACAATTCTGTCCAACTGACAGCGGCCTAACAATCGGCAACAGTGCTGAGAGGCGAGTAAGGGCAAAGAGAGAACAGTCCCAACCCCAATCCTCCTCCTCCTCCTCCTCCATCCAACAGCCACAGACGTCAGTGGTTGTCCGACTTGACCGAGTTGTCACTGGTGGCCGAGCCAGGGGAGGTGAAAAAGTTCATGTGCAGGCTGCCGGCGATGGGGGTGGCGCCATCTGGTGTCGCCGCTTCAGGGGAGGCGGCTGGTCCCAGGCTGCTGTCCCGGGGCGTGGACGAGCTGTTGTTGTCCCTGGTGACAGAGCACAACGCTGATCACACAGGAACAGGGCTTGTCAACACACTGACTACAGAGAAACAGGAACTGTTTACACCACACTGACTACACAGAAATGGAGATTATCAATACACTGACTACAGAGAAATGAGAATTGTTGACACATTGATTACAGAGAAACAGGACTGTTTACACCACACTCACTACAGAAAAACAGGAATTGTCAACACATCAACCACAGAAAAACACATCAACTACAAAGAAACAGGACTGTTTACACTACATCGACTACAGAAAAATGGATGATTGTCAAAACATCACCTACAAAAAAACAGGAATTGCCAACACACTGACCACGGAGAAACAGGGACTGTTTACACCACAATGACAAAATGGGGATTATCAACACACTGACTACAGAGAAATGGAGACTGTCAACATATTGACAACAGTGAAACAGGATCATCAACATCACAATGAGTACTGAGAAACAGGGATTATGAACACAGTGACTGCACAGAAATGGAGACTGTCAATCCATTGACTGCAGAGAAATTTGAGATTGTCAACACACTGACTGCAGAGAAATGGAGATTGTCAACACACTGACTGCAGAGAAATGGAGATTGTCAACGCATCCACTACAGAGAAACAGGGATGTCAACACATCAATCGGCTACAGAGAATCAGAGGTTGTCAACACATCCACTACAGAGAAACAGGGACTGTCAACACATCAATCGGCTACAGAGAATCAGAGGTTGTCAACACATCCACTACAGAGAAACAGGGATGTCAACACATCGATCGGCTACAGAGAATCAGAGGTTGTCAACACATCCACTACAGAGAAATAGGGATGTCAACACATCAATCGGCTACAGAGAATCAGAGGTTGTCAACACATCCACGACAGAGAAACAGGGATTGTCAACGCATGGACTAAGAGAAACAGACATTGTCAACGTAACATCTTGCTCAGTTCACACAGATTTTAAATCAGTTTTAAAATAAAAAAAACATTATATTCAAAATACCAAAAAATACAGATACACCCATGTCTGTTCAGTCCACTAAACAATTTTCAATCAACTTCAAAAATGATTTCCATCAGGAGCTGAAAAAGAGTGTCTGAGGAGACATCGCCAAAAACAACAACAAAATCTTCATGGAGCTAACTGTTAACTGTGACTGATATCATTCCCATCCTAGCAGTCATATCAGAAGATGTTTTATGCTGAGAAGCTGGCTGCATCACACACACCACATGCAGAGATGCCAACTCCTGTCAAGTGTTTGTAGGAACAATCAGGAAGTTTGGTAGCAACATTTTGAATTTGGTGGGAACACTCGGATTCTGAGCCACATCAGCAAACGTATATTTTATCTACAATGCATGTAAACACCTGGGGCCAACCTGCAACACGGTGTAACTGCTACGATGAAAGCTGACTGGTCTACTCAATGCTGTTTCAATGTAAACACGCACGCTATTAGCTAAGCATCATGTGAGACCAACGTTAGTTGTGACTGCCCTGGCCTCGTGATCAATAGGTCTAGAACGTCTGGGTAATGTTACAACAGGAAAGCATGTGACCATGCTATGTAGTCGGAAATGAACTTGTCAGAACAATTTTGATGATGGCATTACGTCAGAACAAACTGCGATGAGCGTAACAAAATACGGCGAAATTGTTAACAGTTGGCGTCTCTGCGCATGTACCATCTTCATGTTAAGTGGGGTGTATGGAAACACTGTGGGGTAGGGTGAGCAGGGATGGGGACAGCAGTACAAAGAGAAATTTCTGCACACTTCAGTGCTGTAAAGGTACATGATCACTGTTCCAACTCACCGCTGCAAGTCCGACAGGCCCAAAGTTCTGAGAAGCTCTGCAGTGCTGGGGGTTCGAACCTTGCCCAACTGCGCTGGCGAGAAGTTTGGGGTGGCTGGCAACAGGCGCGTTCCTCCTTCTGTCAAGACACATTACACACATCACTGTTAATATGTGTGTTCCTCCTCCTGTCAGACACATCACACACATCACTGTCAATATGTGTGTTCCCCCTCCTGTCAGACACATCACACACATCACTGTCAATAAGTGTGTTCCTCCTTCTGTCAGACACATCACACACATCACTGTCAATATGTATGTTCCACCTTCTGTCAGACACATCACAGTCAATATGTGTGTTCCTCCTTCTGTCAGACACATTACACACATCACTATCAATAAGTGTGTTCCTCCTTCTGTCAGACACATCACACACATCACTGTCAATAAGTGTGTTCCTCCTTCTGTCAGACACATCACACACATCACTGTCAATAAGTGTGTTCCTCCTTCTGTCAGACACATCACACACATCACTGTCAACATGTGTGTTCCTCCTTCTGTCAGACACATCACACACATCACTGTCAATAAGTGCGTTCCTCCTCCTGTCAAACACATCACACACATCACTGTCAATAAGTGTGTTCCTCCTTCTGTCACACACACACACATCACTTTCAACAAGTGCGTTCCTCCTCCTGTCAGACACATCACACACATCACTGTCAATAAGTGTGTTCCTCCTTCTGTCAGACACATCACACACATCACTGTCAATAAGTGTGTTCCTCCTTCTGTCAGACACATCACACACATCACTGTCAATAAGTGTGTTCCTCCTTCTGTGAAACACATCACACGCATCACTGTCAATAAGTGTGTTCCTCCTTCTGTCAGACACATCACACACATCACTGTCAATAAGTGTGTTCCTCCTACTGTCAGACACATCACACACATCACTGTCAATATGTGTGTTCCTCCTTCTGTCAGACACATCACAGTCAATGTGTTCCTCCTTCTGTCAGACACATCACACACATCACTGTCAGCATGTGTGTTCCTCCTTCTGTCAGACACATCACACACATCACTGTCAATAAGTGCATTCCTCCTCCTGTCAGACACATCACACACATCACTGTCAATATGTGTGTTCCTCCTTCTGTCAGACACATCACTGTCAATAAGTGTGTTCCTCCTTCTGTCAGACACATCACACACATCACTGTCAATAAGTGTGTTCCTCCTGTCAGACACATCACACACATCACTGTCAATAAGTGTGTTCCTCCTTCTGTCAGACACATCACACACACATCACTGTCAATAAGTGTGTTCCTCCTTCTGTCAGACACATTACACACATCACTGTCAACATGTGTGTTCCTCCTGTCAGAAACATCACACACATCACTGTCAATAAGTGTGTTCCTCCTGTCAGACACATCACACACATCACTGTCAATATGTGTGTTCCTCCTTCTGTCAGACACATCACACACACATCACTGTCAATAAGTGTGTTCCTCCTGTCAGACACATCACACACACATCACTGTCAATAAGTGTGTTCCTCCTGTCAGACACATCACACACACATCACTGTCAATAAGTGTGTTCCTCCTTCTGTCAGACACATTACACACATCACTGTCAACATGTGTGTTCCTCCTCCTGTCAGACACATCACACACATCACTGTCAATATGTGTGTTCCTCCTGTCAGACACATCACAGTCAATATGTGTGTTCCTCCTTCTGTCAGACACAACACACACATCACTGTCAACATGTGTGTTCCTTCTTCTGTCAGACACAACACACACATCACTGTCAACATGTGTGTTCCTCCTTCTGTCAGACACATCACACACATCACTGTCAATAAGTGCATTCCTCCTCCTGTCAGACACATCACACACATCACTGTCAATAAGTGTGTTCCTCCTTCTGACAGACACATTACACACATCACTGTCAATAAGTGTGTTCCTCCTTCTGTCAGACACATTACACGCATCACTGTTTGCAAGTGTGTTCTCCCTTCTTTCACACACATTACAAACAACATTATCAATAAGTGTGTTCCTCCTCCTATCAGACACACTATGTACATCACTGGCAATAAGTGTGTTCCTCCTAATGTAAGACTCATTATGCACTTCACTGGCAATAAATGCGTTACACCTTCTGTCAGACATATTTTACACATCACCAGCAATAAGTGTGTTCCTCCTTCTGTCAGACATATACACATCAATGGCAATAAGAGTGCTCTTCCTTCTGTCAGACATATTACACATATCACTGGCAATAAATGACGGGTGCAACAGCCGAGTGGTTAAAGCGTTGGACTGTCAATCTGAAGGTCCCGGGTTCGAATCACGGTGACGGCGCCTGGTGGGTAAAGGGTGGAGATTTTTCCGATCTCCCAGGTCAACATATGTGCAGACCTGCTAGTGCCTGAACCCCCTTCGTGTGTATATGCAAGCAGAAGATCAAATACACATGTTAAAGATCCTGTAATCCATGTCAGCGTTCGGTGGGTTATGGAAACAAGACCATACCCAGCATGCACACCCCCGAAAACGGAGTATGGCGGGGTAAAAACGGTCATACACGTAAAAGCCCACTCATGTGGATACGAGTGAACGCAGAAGAAGACTGGCAATAAGTGTGTTCCTTCTGTCAGACATATTACACACATCACCGGCAATAAGTGTGTTCCACCTTCTGTCAGACATACACATCATCGGCAATAATGTGTTCCACCTTTTGTCAGATACATTACACACATCACTGGTAATAAGTATGTGAGACACATTACACAAAACACTAGCAATAGGAGTGTTCCTCCTTTCGTCAGACATAACACATGTCACTGCCAATGATGGCAATCCTTCAGAGGATCTTTTCTTCGTTTTGTTACCCCATCATTGGCTCCGTTTCAGTGGCATTATTCCTACACAGCTAATTCCGAGTCCCCCCATACAAATCCACACCATGGTTCATCTGCCACAGTCTGAGCACTGTCAGTCTCCACACAGAGGTTATGGATTTCAGGTCGCGCCAGGAGGCAACACACCAGAGAAGACCTGCGAAATCACCTTGCTGGTGCTCAGCAGTACCTGTTCTGACTTAGGCATAGGCAGGATACCGCAATCTGATGACAATTGCTCAGCTGCGGGGCCAAACTGAGTGAGTATCCCATCCAGACTAGTTCCTTGCTATTCAAAAAGCAAGTCATGCAGGTAAGCAGCAGTCATGCAGGTCTGTGTGAATTAAACATAATATAAGAACTCTTGCACATCTCTTTTGAGCTGAAATATTCCTAAATGAACTTAAGGATGAAACGGAGCACCAATGCAGAAAAAACAAAACAACAACCACTCTTAAAAAGGAAAGAGTTGGCAGGCCTGCTCATTAAACACTTCCTGGGCAGAAAGATCTGTGGTTTTGAAATACAACAAGAGAGGCAAGGCCTTCAAGACTCACTTGTAATAAATTAAGTCCCCTAGCATTAATTACAGAGTAATTTCCCTTTTTTACTATCTGCACCAAAACGTTTGCAAAATAAATAAAAATTCCATGCTCAGCAAAAGAAGTTCCTGTTTGAACAAAAAATGATAATAATGACTCCTCTTGTTGTTGTGTCAGAATAAGAGGTCAAAGTGCCAAGTTTAGAGAATACAAAAAATATAAATATAACAGTAAATGCAGTTTGCATATAATTAGGCTTCTTTTTTTTACTTTTTTGTGCCCATCCCAGAGGTGCAATATTGTTTTAAACAAGATGACTGGAAAGAACTGAATTTTTCCTATTTTTATGCCAAATTTGGTGTCAACTGACAAAGTATTTGCAGAGAAAATGTCAATATTAAAGTTTACCACGGACCGACACACACACACACACACACACAGACAACCTAACACCGGGTTAAAACATAGACTCACTTTGTTTACACAAGTGAGTCAAAAACCACCAAAAGACACGCACGGAGGTGAGAGGAAAAAAAAAAAAAAAACTACCCCCACCCTATTATTTACTCTCCCCCCCGCAGGTGTGAGGCTGACCTTTGGTATACAGGTGTGAGGAGTTGTGGGTGTCCTGGAAAGGCGTGATGTTGAGGAAGTGGTCCTTCAGGAACTTCAGCTTCTCATCATGCACCGCCTTCCTCTGCACACCATGCACCATCATGCTTTGCTTCAGTCTCCGGACTTGGGGAGGAGAGGAGAGGGGAGGGGAGGGGAGGGGGTAGCAGGTGTGGCTGTGAGGGAGGGAAGGGTTAGGAGGGGGGGGTGAATACAGCTCCTGCACTGAGTTATTGTCACAAATAAAGCAGAATATACATGTACAACGTTATCACACTCATGCGGACAAACACACACACATTCTTGCATACACATGCACACAAGCATGTGTACTTTAGCATGCTTATACATAATCATAATGTATAGTACAATGATCCTTGATCTGTGACAAGAGCCAAAACATGTCCATAGAACAACACTTACATGCAACCCTGCAACTCATAAACATGCAGAAAGATGGGCAAAGAGAGAGAGAAACAAGGGGGATACAGGTTGTATGGAAAACTGGAACTCTCTGACAAACCAAGAAATGCATATAAACACAAAAGTACAAACACTTCACATACATATGAAGAACAATACAACAGAATACAACAGTTAAATACAATCCCTCTCCATCCCTCTTTTTTTTCAAAACCTTGCCAACATCTGCCGACCTCCTCTGTCTCTCCTCTCACCTCCCGGCCCAGTTTGATGGCAGCCTCTGTGAAGATTTTGCGCTCCTCCTCAAAGTGGGCCTTCTCCTCATAGAACAGCTTCTTCTCCTTGGCCAGCATGTCCTTCTCCTGCAGGAGCTGGGACTCGTGCAGGAAGGAGTCTGAGTGAGTCTGCAGGGATTGCTGAACACACACACACACACACCAAAGGGAGGTTCAGACCGAATCACCATCAGAGTCTGAGTGAGTCTGCAGGGACTGCTGAGGGCACATGTAACAAGGGGAGGTTCAGACCTATTCACCCCAAGAGTCTGAGTAAGTCTGCAGGGATTGTTGAACATATACACACACACAACAAAGACAGGTTCAGATCTAATCACCCCCAGTGTCCGAGTCTACAGGGATTGCTGAAGGCACAGGCACACACACACACACACACACACACACACACACACACACAAAGAAAGGTTCAGATCAAATCACCCCTGTAGTCTGAGTGAGTCTGCAGGGACTGCTGAACACGCACACAAACCAAAGAGAGGTTCAGACCTATTCATCCCTAGAGTCTGAGTGAGTCTACAGGGACTGCTGAGTCACAAACAACAAGGTGAGGTTCAGGCCTACTTATCCCGAAAATCTGTCAACAGAAACAGTCACTGCCAAAAATAGTAACCTCGGGCAACAAAACAGTAGTATCCATGGGTTAAATTCAATGATGCATTAAAACCGACTTGTTGTACAGTTGGCACTTTCTACAGCAGCTACCCACTGTCCACAACTTCCTAATACCTATACAAAAGATAACAACCAAAGAAACAAGAGAGGCAAGGCCTTCAAGACTCACTTGTGACACACTTAAAAAAAAAAGAATCCAAGCTTTTTGTGTATTGAGTATAATTTCAAAATGTAATGTTTAAGATGAGAAAGATCAGTTTAAAGCAAATTAAGTCCCCTAACATTAATTACAGAGTAATTTCCCTTTTTTACTATCTGCACCAAAAACGTTTGCAAAATAAATAAAACTTCCATGCTGAGCAAAAGAAGTTCCTGTTTGAACAGAAAATGATAATAATGACTGCTCTTGTTGTTGGGTCAGAATATCAGATCAAAGTGCCAAGTTTAGAGAATACAAAAAATATAAATATAACAGTAAATGCAGTTTGCATATAATTAGGCTTCATTTTTTATTTTTTTGTGCCCATCCCAGAGGTGCAATATTGTTTTAAACAAGATGACTGGAAAGAACTGAATTTTTCCTATTTTTATGCCTAATTTGGTGTCACCTGACAAAGTATTTGCAGAGAAAATGTCAATGTTAAAGTTTACCACGGACACACACACACACACACACACACACACACACACACACACACACAGACAACTGAACACCAGGTTAAAACACAGACTCACTTTGTTTACACAAGTGAGTCAAAAACGAATATGCTGACTTATTCATTTATTTATTTCTTGATTATTATCTACATGATTCCCATCTCTTTTTGGCCATCATTTTTTTTTTACACATCTTTGCTTATAGATGCACTGTGACGCTCCCACCCCCACCCCCCTTTTTTGTTTATCTTTTATTTTCATACAGTAAAAATAATTGTTACTATTATCATTTTTGTTTTGTTTTCTTTTTTGGCTGCCCCATCATCTGCACCCTTTCAGTGGCATTACTCTCACACCCCTCATTCTGAGTTCCCCATGCACGGTCACACCCAGGTTCGTCTGTCTCAGTCCCAGCACCGGCAGTCCACAGGGAACTATCAATGTTAGGTTGTCAGGAGGCCACACACCAGAGGAGACCCTGCACTGCTGCTGAATCACTTCGGTGATATTCAGGTGTGCCTGTTCTGATTTAATGTACTTTGGACACCACCTACTAAGACCCCTACTGACGACGATAATGGCTTTGTCGCAGAGCCAGACTGAGCGAGCGTCTCCCCCAGAGAGGAGACCGCCACCATGTCCCTCCCTCCAATGAAAGTCCCCTGTGAATCCGCTGACACTGAAGACCTTGACAAGACTCGCCCCAATCATTATCATTATTATCATTACTATTATTATTTTGTAACATGACATGTAATTAACCTTGTAATATGCCCCCCCCTCTCTCTCTCCTTTTCTCTCTCCCTCTCTCTTGCTCTCTACCTCTCTGTATTCCTTTCTTCCTCTTTCCCTTCCTCTGAATGTGCGGGGTAGTTGTTTTCCATTTGTCTGTTTAAAATCAAAAGAAAAATAAATACATGTACAACTTAACTTTAATGTTTGTAATAATATGATCATTACATGTGCTCTTTTTTTCCTTTTCTTTTTCGCATGTTACACATGTTGTACTGTATGCCAAAAAAAGGTATTAAAAAAATAGTTTAAAAAAAAAAGAACATACATTCCATCACTAAATCTGAATAGGTTAACCAACTAATAAAAAATATTTTAAAAAATCGCTGTAACACATTTTCATAAACGTGTTTAAAACTGGTCTGAACCTGTCGATTCTGCACTTGATTCACCTGTGTGTGTGCAGCCTGTGTGTGGTGACAGTGGCAGTGAGTGAAGACTGACCTGCAACAGCTGTTCCTGCTGCTGGATGATGTCCTTGTACTTGCTGATCTGGGTCTGCAACTGCTGGATCTCCTGGCACTGATCCTTTTTGCCCGTGGCGGAAACCAGGGCGGGCACCTTCCCTGGGGTCGCACCTTGTGCTGCCTCTGCCAGCAACAGTCAGTGGGAATGAATGAATCTTTTTTCTTCTTTTTTTTCTTTTTTTTTTTCGCCCAAAGGTGAAGATATTAGCTCTTTGGCCGACTTATACATCTGCCGTTGTTCTAAGAGACACACAAACATATACGCATATAAATGTTGTTATACTCAATACATGTATAATGCACGGATGCCCAGACAGCAAGCATGCACACTCAAAAACCATGATTCTGAGGTGGCGCCTTCTCACTGGGTAGAACTGACTGATTAAACAACACTTACCTGGAAGATGAAGTTTATTCGCGAGTTCTCTACCCTATAAGAGGGCGCCCTGAGAGAGTTATGGTCCCACCCTTCCATGTCCAAAATACAGACGGACCTACCCTGAAATTCTTTCGGATTCTGAAAGCCAGGATAAACATTGCTGAAGAGACCATACAGAGACTGGGGGGTGAGGGGTGCAGGCGGTCATATTTTGGCATTTCTATGCCATCCCCTTCATAACACCACCACCACCTGACTTACTCCACTGAAAATAACACATGATCATTTTACTCTTTAAATAATGATAACATCCAACTTGCTCCTTCGAACACAACACCTGATTCTTACTCTCTTAATGATGACAACATCTGACTTACTCCTTTGTAAATAACAGCTAATTTTTGCTTTTTTAATAACACCTGATTCACTTTCTTGAAAACAGCACTCGATTGTTACTCTCATAATGACAATAAAACCCGACTTTTACTCCCTTAGCGACAATAAAAACCTGATTATAAATGATAACAGCTGACTTAATCCTTTAATGATAATTACAACTGATTTTTACTCCCTTAATGACGGCAATATTCTTACTCCCTTGAAAATAACACATGATTTTTTTTTAATTCCTTTCTTCTCTTAATGACAGTAACACCTGATTTTACTACATTAATGACATCAACACCTGACTATGATGGTAACACATGATTTTTTCCTTCATGAATCACACCTCACTCATTCCCTAAACCCCTTGACAGCCGAGGCTCTGATGAAATGAGATCAGTGCAACATGAATCTGAAGTGCAGCCAGTGCACTTTGAATACTTTTAAGTGGTGTCACTGGTTTTGCTGAACAAAATACAATCCCAAGAGAAAGAGGTCCAGGTAAAGAACGGTACTGACATCCTGACCTGTTAAACATCAGCCTTATCTCAGTGAGGCAACAGCCCTTCAGAGACAAGAGTACCTCATCAACAGCAGTCAAGGGGTTAAATAATAACAACTCGAAAACAAAGGGTTAATGATGATAACGTGGAAGTTAACGATAATAACTGGAGGTGCCGTGACAGAATCGGTTAGGCGTTAATAGACTTCGGATCCAGTGTTCACTAGCCAACAAGGTTCCAGGTCCTGTTTCAGATCAGTGTTGTGTCCTTGGGAGAGGCACTTTACTCCGATTTTCATCACTCCACCCAGGTGTGAACAGCTACCCAGCTTTGGCTAGGGAAGGTTAAAACATCAGAAAGAGAGGACTGCCTCCCCCTCCCCCATCCCCCCCTTCCTGCCTAGGAAGCGAGAGAATCTGAGCGCGCTGGTTCGAATCACGGCTCAAACGCCAATATTTTCTCCCCCTCCACTGGACCTTGAGTGGTGGTCTGGACACTAGTCATTTGGATGAGACGATAAACTGAGGTCCCGTGTGCAGCATGCACTTAGCGCACGTAAAAGAACCCATGGCAACAAAAGGATTGTCCCTGGCAAAATTCTGCAGAAAAATCCACATCGATAGGAAAAACAAATAAAACTGCACGCAGGAAAAAATACCAAAAAAATGGGTGACACTGTAGTGTTGCAACACCCTCTCCCTGGGGGAGAGCAACCCAAATTTCACACAGAAAAATCTGTTGTGACAAAAAGAGAAATACAATACAATACAATACGAAGGGCAATGAGACCTTAAACATTCAACGTATGAACCGTTCAAACATACTTGCTTTCCGCATCCTCTTAACACTCAGACTGATCAGCTGACAGGTCCTCTTGAACGCCCGCTCGATTTCCGTGCGCACCATGTCGTAAGGCATTTGGTAGTATCCTGCACACAGTGCACCTCACAGTCAGAGCTTACCCTGTCACACACACATGCCAAGAAATGATATACTCCTCCTCCTCTTCTTCTTGACAAAGCCAAAAACAGTACTTCAATATGATGATACAAGACATAGAAATACTTATTGTCTCCAAAAGAGAAACTGGTGCAGTGTCTGCTAATAAAAGGTGATCTGTTACAAGGCTAAAAAGCAATGGCATTTCATCCACAGAACGATAAAAAGTTTGATCATTCAGCAAAAAACATTCATTAATAGATATGCTTAACATGGTACACGTTCAAACAATACATTTTATGCCTTTCGATCTAGGTTGTATAATATCCATTACAGACTAAAGGAAAGAGGAGATCACTTCACCAGAGCAGACATGTAGAGAGTCCTAAAGGAAATAAGAGATTACTTCAGTTCACCAGAGCAGACATCACAATCTACACAGACTGAAAAAGAAGGGATTATTTCAACACAGGAGACATCACATATAGACAAACTAAAGAAAAGAAGGGATTATTTCAACAGAGCAGACATCATACGTACGCAGACTGAAAAAGAAGGGATTATTTCAACAAAGCAGACATTACATGTCGGCAGATTGAAGGAAAGATGAGATCACTTCCTAGAGCAGACACCACCTACAGAGAGACTAAAGTAAAGATGAGATCACTTCCCAGAGCAGACACCACCTTCAGAGAGACTAAAGGAAAGATGAGATCACTTCCTAGAGCAGACACCACCTTCAGAGAGACTAAAGGAAAAATGAGATCACTTCCTAGAGAAGACACCACCTACAGACAGACTAAAGTAAAGATGAGGTCACTTCCTAGAGCAGACACCACCTACAGAGAGACTAAAGTAAAGATGAGGTCACTTCCTAGAGAAGACACCACCTACAGACAGACTAAAGTAAAGATGAGGTCACTTCCTAGAGCAGACACCACCTACAAAGAGACTAAAGTAAAGATGAGGTCACTTCCTAGAGCAGACACCACCTTCAGAGAGACTAAAGGAAAAATGAGATCACTTCCTAGAGCAGACACCACCTCCAGACAGACTAAAGGAAAAAAGAGATCATTTCCTAGAGCAGACACCACCTTCAGAGAGACTAAAGGAAAGATGAGATCACTTCCCAGAGCAAACACCACCTACAGAGAGACTAAAGGAAAGATGAGATTACTTCCTAGAGAAGACACCACCTACAGAGAGACTAAAGTAAAGATGAGGTCACTTCCTAGAGCAAACACCACCTACAGAGAGACTAAAGTAAAGATGAGGTCACTTCCTAGAGCAAACACCACCTACAGAGAGACTAAAGTAAAGATGAGGTCACTTCCTAGAGCAAACACCACCTTCAGAGAGACTAAAGTAAAGATGAGGTCACTTCCTAGAGCAGACACCACCTACAGAGAGACTAAAGTAAAGATGAGGTCACTTCCTAGACCAAACACCACCTACAGAGAGACTAAAGTAAAGATGAGGTCACTTCCTAGAGCAAACACCACCTACAGAGAGACTAAAGTAAAGATGAGGTCACTTCCTAGAGCAGACACCACCTACAGAGAGACTAAAGTAAAGATGAGATCACTTCCTAGAGCAGACACCACCTACAGAGAGACTAAAGGAAAGATGAGATCACTTCCTAGAGCAGACACCACCTACAGAGAGACTAAAGTAAAGATGAGATCACTTCCTAGAGCAGACACCACCTACAGAGAGACAACAGAAAAGGGAAGAGAACCCACCTTCGTTCAGCTCAGCCACGGTCAGCGTCAGGCAGCTCTTACTGTCTGCGTCCTCGGACTGGTCGTCTGAGGACGAGGAGGACTCCGCATCTGCTTCTTCCACCACCTGTCACCACAACGCACCACTCACAGTGTTCCTCATAAATAATGATATGAGTTTACATATTGCCTGTTCTTTAACACAGGGCTCTAGGCGCTTTACAAAAACTGCTAAACACACACACACACACACGCACCCACCCATGCATATATGCACACATACACACTCGCACACACACACACACACACACACATGCAGATGAGAAGTACGCAGCTAGAAGAAAGAAATGGTGTGGAGGTGTTCTAGATTAGTTTCAAAAAGTGGGTTTTCAGGAAAGACATGAATGAAGTGGAAGAATAAGAGTGCACGTATCTGCAGAGGGAGTTTCCAGACAGCTAGACCATGAAAAGAGAGAGAGCACTGACCAGAGGACTCTGTTCCGACAAAGAGAGATGTGAAGCAAATGACTGTCATGTGCCTGTCTATACATCTTCACTTCATCATGTCCACATCTATGCACATCAGCTGATGTTAACAATGTTAACAGTCTACGAGTGACAATCACAGTATCTGAAGAAAAGTTGTCAGCTTCCAATGCACTCAAGGTTATCATCACTTACGTGAGGGGCCCACCCCTACACTCCGGCAGGACAAGGACAGTAACCATGAAAGCAGAGGAGTGATTTGGTGGTGTGTGAGTTGCATCCCACTGATGTCACACAATTCTGAGGTTGAGTTGCCTCCCACTGATGTCACACAATTCTGAGGTTGAGTTGCCTCCCACTGATGTCACACAATTCTGAGGTTGAGTTGCATCCCACTGATGTCACACAATTCTGAGGTTGAGCTGCATCCCACTGATGTCACACAATTCTGAGGTTGAGTTACCTCCCACTGATGTCACACAATTCTGAGGTTGAGCTGCATCCCACTGATGTCACACAATTCTGAGGTTGAGCTGCCTCCCACTGATGTCACACAATTCTGAGGTTGAGTTGCCTCCCACTGATGTCACACAATTCTGAGGTTGAGTTGCCTCCCACTGATGTCACACAATTCTGAGGTTGAGTTGCCTCCCACTGATGTCACACAATTCTGAGGTTGAGCTGCATCCCACTGATGTCACACAATTCTGAGGTTGAGTTGCCTCCCACTGATGTCACACAATTCTGAGGTTGAGCTGCCTCCCACTGATGTCACAAATTCTGAGGTTGAGCTGCCTCCCATTGATGTCACACAATTCTGAGGTTGAGTTGCCTCCCACTGATGTCACACAATTCTGAGGTTGAGCTGCCTCCCACTGATGTCACACAATTCTGAGGTTGAGCTGCCTCCCACTGATGTCACACAATTCTGAGGTTGAGCTGCCTCCCACTGATGTCACACAATTCTGAGGTTGAGTTGCCTCCCACTGATGTCACACAATTCTGAGGTTGAGTTGCCTCCCACTGATGTCACACAATTCTGAGGTTGAGCTGCCTCCCACTGATGTCACACAATTCTGAGGTTGAGCTGTTGAGTTGCCTCCCACTGATGTCACACAATTCTGAGGTTGAGCTGCCTCCCACTGATGTCACACAATTCTGAGAGTTGCCTCCCACTGATGTCACACAATTCTGAGGTTGAGTTGCCTCCCACTGATGTCACACAATTCTGAGGTTGAGTTGCCTCCCACTGATGTCACACAATTCTGAGGTTGAGCTGCCTCCCACTGATGTCACACAATTCTGAGGTTGAGTTGCCTCCCACTGATGTCACACAATTCTGAGGTTGAGTTGCCTCCCACTGATGTCACACAATTCTGAGGTTGAGTTGCCTCCCACTGATGTCACACAAATCTGAGGTTGAGCTGCCTCCCACTGATGTCACACAATTCTGAGGTTGAGCTGCCTCCCACTGATGTCACACAATTCTGAGAGTTGCCTCCCACTGATGTCACACAATTCTGAGGTTGAGTTGCCTCCCACTGATGTCACACAATTCTGAGGTTGAGTTGCCTCCCACTGATGTCACACAATTCTGAGGTTGAGTTGCCTCCCACTGATGTCACACAATTCTGAGGTTGTTAGCCCCACCCCTGTTTTTCCTCCTCCCCAAACCCTACCCACTCCCCAGACATTTTACCCCTGTGAAATCAGGTTGTTGTTTTTTTTTTGTTGTTGTTTTTTTCTAGTGGTACATTGTCTCCAAAGACTTTAGCAATGTCTCAAGAGTTCAACTCCATGACTCCACTTTTCTGTGGGGGCTGCCACTGTAAATACAGTTTGTACTTATATAGGGGGATGTCAAAAATGACTAAAACATTAAATTAGACACCCTGGATCATACAGTAACCTGGTCAGAAACTGATAAAAATTGTATCTCTTTTTAGCTAAAAATAATGTCATGTTTAACGATGGTTCTGCAAATGACTAATCTATATTCTCTTCTCCCTGAACTCTGTGGAGAGTCATCTGGCCAACACACAGATGAACAGTTCACCCAATTCCTCCAGGGCTGTGGGTTGTGTGTGTCAAAGCCTAGGTCTCTGCTAAAGGTTTCTGTAATCTTCTCTTTCATGCGGCATATCTTCAGCAAGTCAAATCAAGAGGAGTCCGTCACCTACTACAATCTTCTATTTTATCTATCCTGCTCAGAACAGCTGCACAATGACTAGAAACTGACAGGTGATTAAAACAATGTAAAAAGATAATAAGTTGTGCACAACCCATCCCACCACAAAAAATGTATACACACACAAACATATAGAGACACATTCCAAAACAAATGATGAAAAGATATGGGTGTGTACACCCCATCCCACCACAAAAAATGTATACACACACAAACATATAGAGACACATTCCAAAACAAATAATGAAAAGATATGGGTGTGTACACCCCATCCCACCATAAAAAAAATGTATACACACACAAATATAGAAACACATTCCCAGTTAAATAATGAAAAGATATGCTGTGCACACCCCATCCAACCCCAAAAACTATATACACACAAACACAGAAACACATTCCCAATAAATAATGAAAAGATATGCTGCGTACACCCCATCCCACCAAAAAAAAATGCACATTCACACAAACATACACACACACATTCCCAATAAAATAATGTAAAGATAAGTTGTGTATACCCATCCCACCACAAAAAATGCATACACACACAAAACAAAACATACAGACACCACATTCCTACACACCAGCTCACCTGTGAAGGCGTGTGAAGCGTGGATCTGTGGGCGGTCTTTTTCAGCAGGGCAGACAACTCTCTCTGCATGGCCAGCAGACAGTCTCTCAGCTCGGTGTTCTCCAGCACCAGCTCTCGGTGCCGGTCCTCGTAGTTCCCGATCAGCACCTGGTACATCTCCTCCTCCTGCCTGAACACACGCACACACAAAGTACACACACACGCACATACGCACGCACACACGCACACACACACACACGCACGCACACACGCACGCGCACACACGCACGCGCACACACGCGCACGCACACACGCACGCATACACACACAGTTTACTACTGGATAGAGAAGTCAAGGACAGTCAGGTCTGTATTCTCTCTCTACCTGGTGACAAGACAGCAGTCATGTATTACAACACAAAAACTTTTTTTTCAAAGGTTTGTGAAAAATCGATCAAATCTGCTATTATATTCATGAATAACAAAAAACATTTTTTTTTTTTAATCAACAAAAACTGACAAAGAATAACAAGTGCTAATAGCTTGAACAAAACTGCTTTCTCTTTTTTCAATCATTTGCCTTCCATGCAACGTTCATTTTGATTTTTTTTTCTTTTTTTTCTCATGTATTTACTTATTTGTTAATTTCATTTCCTTTAACATTAACCCTCTGACAGCTGCTGACAAGTCTGCTCATCAGTGAGGGGCCTTTCACCGGAGACAGACTGAGCTTTCAATTCAAGGGAATTACACAAATATCCAGTGGATAAACTACCCAGGCAACCATGTATTTGTTCTGTATTGTCCATGTGTTCTGTGTGGCTTATTCAGGATTAAAGAGGCTATGCCAGTCTTGAATAAAAGCTAATTTGTGTTTGCACATTTCTTCTGTCTTTGCTGCTGTGTGCACATGTCAAATGATTGGTATAAGGACAGGCCCGGCGCTTCCTTTTTTTGAGGAAGTGTCTGGGTTTGTTCCAATGTACCTTTTATTTACCTGTGTGCTAGCTGAATCGGTAGCGTAAGCATCACTGACTTTAAGTTGTGTACCTTGTGTAATGGAGAGAGTTACCACTCTTTACTATTTATTTCAATTCAAGGTTTCATTCACTGTTATTTATCTAAGAGTCTTCCTATTGGGAATGCGCCACTTTTGTTCGGGGGGTGGGGGGGGGGGGGGGGGATGGTGGCAGAATGGTTCAGACGCTCAGCTGCCAATACAGAGTCCTCGAGTGAGTGGGTTTGAATCCCACTCTCACCCTTTCTCCCAAGTTTGACTGGAAAATCAAACTGAGCGTCTAGTCTTTCGGATGAGACGATAAACTGAGGTCCCGTGTGCAGCGCTCACTTAGCACACTGAAAAAGAACCCATGGCAACGAGAGTGTTGTCCTCTGGCAAAATTCTGTAAAAACAAATCCACTCTGATAGGTACACAAATATATATAAGCATGCACTCAAAGCCTCATAAGCGACTGGGGTTATGCTGCTGTCTGGGACCTGCCTAGAATGTGGAGTAGGGTATATGGATTTGTGCGTACGCAGTGATGCCTCCTTGAGAAACTGAAACTAAAAACTGGAACTGTTCAGACAGCAGAAGTAACTGCACTTAGAATCCATTCCACACTGATCTCTTTTTACCAAGAATCAGCAGTCAGGGTGTTAATGCTTTATACACACATACAGTAGGCCTAACCAACAAAATGGGCATATGCCAAAGTCAGGCATCAGCTCCTTCCTTTCTCTCTTTTTTTTTTTCTAAGCAGATGTGGTGTCACATAAATCGATCAGCCTGCACACTTCTTTGCCTCCTTGAAAATGAAACAATAAGACCGACTCAAAACGAAAGGACAAGGAGGCCAGAAGGGCAATGGATTAAACAGCAATAAAGAGTGGTAACTCTCAATTTACAAGGTACACAACTTCTAAGTCAGTGCCGCCCATGCCACCAACTCAGCCACCACGGAGACATGGGTGGTGTTGAGTTGGAAAGTCGTTTACCTTGTAAATGGAGAAAGTTACCACTCTTTACTGTAGTGCAAGCCTGTCTTTTTATCTTTCTATCCACACACACATTTATCACATGTACTCATGCAAAGCACAGACCGTGTGTACGTATCTATGCATGCATACATGCATTACACCCCCCCATCCCACATACACACACATAACACATGTACAGAAACACACACACAGCAACATTCTTACTTGCTCAATCCTGGCTTCCACTGGGCTCGTCTCCCCTCTATATTCTGAAGAGTGTTCATCATGTCGATTCCTGCAAGGACAGAATTAATGTTGTAGTCTGTGAGGGAAAGCATGCCATTGCATGATAGGAAAAAAACAACAAGAACTTTCGAGCCCCACTAGTGCAAAGTATGACAGTCACACACCCACTGTACCTCACGTCACACTACCAACTGTACCTCAGTCACCCACCCACCACTCACCAACTTTGCGGTCAGGGTTCTTATCCATCAGCAGCTGATGCAGGCGGTCCTTCAGTTTGTTCAACTCCTTCTCCTTCTTCTTCAGCTCATGTTTGAACTGCAACTCCTTGTGGTGGATCACCGACTGCAGACACTTCACCTGAACACACATACAGAGTGTCATCACTGAAGGCACACACTTCAGTGTGTGATGGCCTAGAGGTAACGCGTCCGCCTAGGAAGCGAGAGAATCTGAGCGCGCTGGTTCGAATCACGGCTCAGCTGCCGATATTTTCTCCCCCTTCATTAGACCTTGAGTGGTGGTCTGGACGCTAGTCATTCGGATGAGACGATAAACTGAGGTCCCGTGTGCAGCATGCACTTAGTGCACGTAAAAGAACCCATGACAACAAAAGGATTGTTCCTGGCAAAATTCTGCAGAAAAATCCACTTCAATAGGAAAAACAACTAAAACTACACGCATGAAAAAAAATACAAAAAAATGGGTGGCGCTGTAGTGTAGCAACGCGCTCTCCCTGGGGAGAGCAGCCCGAATTTCACACAGAGAAATCTGTTGTGATAAAAACAAATACAAATACTTCACCTCAACACACACATACCCCATCCCCATCACTCTCCCCTCTTTGACCGCACACAGTTCTGAAACCCACTTCACACATACTGTCCATACTCTCAAGGCTTGACCAGCACGTTGGGTTTATGTACAAGTCTGACATCTGCTTTTTTGTTGTTGTTGTTGTTGTAGTTTCTTTTTCTTCACAGATGTGATGTAGCATATATGGATTAGTCAGCACGCTTTGAGACTTCCTTAAAACTAAAACTCTCCATATCATAATTCCTTATTCTTATTTTAATCATTTACCTTCTACGTATCTTTCATTCTTATTATTATATTTTACTTCATCTATTGTTTTTATGTTAATATTTCCTACATACCAAGGGTAGGCTCTCAAGGTCTGTTGGGTTCACGGAAAGGTCAGGTGTCTGCTCCCTACCCCCATGCCCCCGCTTTTTTTTTTCTTTACAAAAAAAAAAAGATGTGTAGCAGATATGGATTAGTCCCCATACTTTAACACCTTTCAGAAACTGAAACTGTCCACTGAGCATTGTGTTGTGCTGTGTTGTGCTGTGTATTTGTACTGTGTAGTGCAGTGCAGCGCCGCATTATGTCGTGCAGTGCAGTGCAATGCAGTGCAGCGTAGTGTAGTGTAGTGTCATTCATGCTGATCATTATACCTCATCTTTCTCAGCCTTCAGCTTGCCGCTGGTGGTCTTGTGCCTGGCCGAGAGCTGCCGCAGCTTCTCCTTTTCCTGCGCCAACGATCGCTCCACCGCCTCCTGCTGGCGGGTGATCCGCAGGACCGCTGCCTTGTGATGGTCTCGCTCCCCTGACACTCTGTGTACTCTGCCCCCCCACACACGCACACAGCCATCCACATAACTTCATTGTCAGAGC
Source organism: Babylonia areolata (assembly GCF_041734735.1). NCBI lineage: Eukaryota > Metazoa > Mollusca > Gastropoda > Neogastropoda > Buccinidae > Babylonia > Babylonia areolata. The sequence goes on from NC_134895.1 coordinate 11,178,708, forward strand.
AGACATCTGCTGTTTGTTGACAGTAATCACGCTACATCAGAACAGGGATATTGGCATACAGGCACACATACACACACAGACACAAACACATGCACACCAAACCAGAGACCTTGACTAACTATTCACACACACACACATATACACACACACATACACACACACGCACACACACACACCACACCAGAGACATTGGTTAACTATTCACACACAAACACAAATACACACACACCAGATCAGACACACTGGCTAACTATTCAGACACATACACATCAGCCCAGTGACATTGGCTGAATATTCACACACACACACACTTTATCAGGGCAGTACCATCAACTGAGTGGAGGAGTGTGTGAGTGAAAATGTATGAGAGTGTATGAGAACGTGAGTGTGTGTGAGTGTAAGTATAAGTGTGTGAGAGTAAGCATGTGTGTGTGTAAACATGTGTGTGTGTATGTGGTGTGTGATGCGTGTGATGTGTGTGTGTGTGTGTGTGTGTGTGCGAGAGAGAGAGAGTGAGTGTGTGTGTGTGCGCACGTGCGCACTCATTCATTCTTGTGTGTGTATGTGTGCGCATAAGGTGGAAAATTAAAAAAAAAATGAAGAAAGAAACCCCACAAAGCAACAAGTTACCTGTTCTCCAGCTCCTCTTTGGTGCAGTAGATTCGCTGGTAGCAGCGGAAGAAATCGTAGGCCCTGTTGATCAAGCTGCAGACGTCTGGCTGTCCTTTGTTACTGTACACCACTGTGGGCAGTCCTAGCAACTGCAGTTCCTGTGAAGCACCAGAAATGAGGGTTGAAAGGGAATGCCGTGGCAGAATCGGTTAGGCACTGTTCACCAGTGATCAGAGGCCCCATTTTAACATGATATTCTATCCTTGTGTAAGGCACTTCAATGATTTTCCTCACAACACCCAGGTATGAAAGGGTACCCGATTTCGGTCAGGGGTTTAAAGTAAAAACTGCTGAAGGAGAGGACTGGGACCCCGCCAACCAATGCCAAGCTCTAAGACGCTGTGGATGTATATATTCACTGCCCCATGCCTGTAAAGGCTGTGGGACCTTTTAAACCGGACCAGAAATGTGCATCTTGTGTTTCTGCCCATCATGAGGGCGAGCTCCAGCAGCCAAACCTGTGCAAACTACCCAAAGTTACAGTCTTTTCTTTACTGTACATCACTGTGGGGAGCTATTTCAGTCATGAATATTAGGGCTCCTGAAAACCCTAAAGTCTGCATCCCTGATACTTAAAAAAAAATTGGAAAGGACACACTACATGTTCATCGAGCAGGTCCCCAGGATAACAATTTCTTGAACGAACATATAAAAACAAGAAAAAAGTGTTTCAGAGCTTCAGTCTGATGTAAGATCGTCTGCTACAAAAAGAGTTGTTTCCCTTGGCTACTTTCGTAGGTATATGCATGCAGAAGATCAAATACATATGTTAAAGATCCAGTAATCCATGTCTAATGGGTGATGGAAACTAGAACATACCCAGCATGCACACACCCCGAAAATGAAGTATGGCTGCCTCAATGGCGGGGTAATAATGCCTGACTGAAACCTGACTGAACGAACAGGAAACAAATGATGAGCACCGAAAGGCAGCTCTCAGTCGGATCTACCCAGGCAGGTAGCCTGCTATGCAAATGGCAAGATTTTTGATTTAGCAAAAGTCCAAACACTTGCAAGCAAAAGCATCATTTTTTTCTTCTTCCCTAGATAGATAAGCTCTTGCAAAACTGTTAATGCCCCTTTTCTTTTCAGCGGCAAACTACTCACTTCACAATGACCTTTATACTAACCTTAACACCACACTCAATCTTTTGTTACACTCACCTTAACACTGCAGACTACTCTTAACAAAACAGACCCCTGTGATCCGACACTAAATCAACAAGTCGCGCTTATTAATCTGAATTCAGGTAACTGTGCGCACAGACTGCCATCACCCATAAGATGAAGATGACAATAGACTCCAGACATTCTTGTTGTCATGTCCAATTCACTGAACTTGAATTGTCACATTTTCAAATAAAGGAGAAAGGCAGCAGAATGGTTATCATGCTTATCTGCTAATATAGTGTCCATGGATCCCAGTCTCACCCTTTTCCCCCAAAGGTTTGACTGGAAAATCAAGCTCATCATCTAGTCATTCAGATGAGACAATAAAGCGAGGCCCAGTGTGCAGCATGTACTTGGTGCATTAAAAAGCAACCCATGGTAGTGTAAGTACTGTCTTCTGGCAAAACGTTTAAAGAAATTCATTCTGATAGGTACACAAATATTATGTGTGTGTGTGTGTGTGCATGTGTGTGTGTGTGCATGTGTGTGTGTGTGTGTGTGTGTGCGCATGTGTGTGTGTGTATGTGTCTGTGTGTGTGTGTGCGTGTGTGTGTGTGTGTGTGTGTGTGTACATGAAAATATATACATGCACTCAAGGACTGACTGGCATGTTGGCTTATGCTGCTGGTCAGGCATCTGCCTAGCAGATGTGGAATAATGTATATATACAGATCTGTCCAAATTTAGTGATGCCTCCTTGAGAAACTGAAATTAAAACTTCAACCAAAATGCTGTTAAAACAAAACAACAGACCTGGTTCAGAAAGCCCACACAGCTGCCGATGTTTTTCTCAGAGCAGAAGATTTCCTGGTGTGCGGCAAGAGGGCCCTGAGGGTGACAGTCACCACCGCTGATTGACGGACCATCCCCCTGCGTAGTTTCCAGCTTGTGTGCCGCCCCAGGGCTGGTGTAGAATGACAACAGCTTCCAGTCTGCCATTCTGCAAACATAACCACCATAGCTCTGCCATTCTGCAAACATAACCATAACGGCCATAACAATGCTGACTGATGCTCACACCTCTCAGACAGGAAGCTAATGGTGTCAGCTAATCGTGTTTACAATAAAAGTCAAACACATTAATACAGATGCATTGAACATTTGAAGTACAATATACCATACACAAAGTGACAAATGAACATGTCTACACACAAACCCACATACACATGCAAACACAAACAAAAACACACAGCCAGCAGAAGTTCAAGAACCACAGGTACATCTCACTAGGATGGTAGGAAGAACAGAAAAGTGTGTTTTGACAGATTTTTTTTCAAACAGCACCAACACATACATCCCATTCAGCCATAGTCCCTCCTGCAAATAATACATAATATGTTGAACAGACCCATGGCCCATTCAAGGGACAACACACAAAAATCCACAACCAATTCTGAAAACAACACAAATTATTCCATGACCTTTTTTTTCTGAAAACATAAACCAATGATGTATTCTAGAAACAAAACACATAAACCAATGGCTGCTTCTTCAAACAAAAAGTATCAACCAATATTTTATTCTGGAAACAAAACACAAAAACAAAATACATTTTGCAAACAATACACAAATATAAACCATTGTCTATTCTTAAAACAGCACACATAAACCAGTGGTATATGAAACCTATGGTCTATTCTGGATACCGATTCTGGATACAACACACATAAACATGTGTCTAGTATTCTGGAAACATGGATTTATAATCTGACAGAAAAAAGGAAAAGTGTAACACTGCTTTATGACAATGCTTGACCCTGGTTGGAGCAACTGGAATTATTTCACAATGAGAAATCTGTTATGATAAGGAAATAATCCATATCATAATAAATTACAATATAATGCTCATGTCAGGATTTCAGTTTTAATTCATTCACTCAAAATGATATGCATACTCTCTTGATACACCCTACACCCATCCCACAACACAATGACCTCTTGAAATAAAGCGCCAAGATCCATGAAATGAAAATCTATAAATTCTGTACTCCATCAGATGACCTGGGAGACTGGCAATTTTCTAGAATCTCCACCCTAAACCCACAAAACAAGTTATTCTAAGCCACATTATAACTGATAAAATCCTCAAGTGTGTAGTCTATAAATCTTTGCTGATAATATTTTTTATTACAAGAGCTAAATCTCCTTGTCAGTGTCTTAACTGGTGCTCAAGAATACTTTGTATGTTCCAGTCCATATCCAAACTAACTCTGACATGAATTTATCCTCCTTCCTGCCCAGACCATTGCTGATATATATGCATTTTTCTACAAGCGCTCTCCCAAGTCTGTTGTGACAATGGCCATGCACACTGGCCCCTGCAACCCTGATCCTGATCCATGCAGTATGACGATGGCTAAGCAGCTTAAAAATGGACAGGTATGTAATTTCACAGGTGATGTTCTGTACATACATTTTTTTTTTTTTTTTTTTTTTTTTTTTTTTTACAAATAATGGGGTGTTAACGGGAGGAGACTGGGTGCCCATTCACTTAAATTTAAGTCCGCACTCAGCTAACCTGGGTGTTGGGAAAACTCTTCACCAACCAAGCACTGCCAGATTCTTGGGGGAAAAGATTACACTAAAAAGCACTCTACCACTTTAATTTGGCTTAATCCGTGTTGATGAAATGACGGGAAATGGTGAGTAAAATGAAGACCTTCTCTAATCCAGCAAAGACATGTGCGGCATTGAACACAGGTATCCTTGACATACTGCAGAAATATGAAATAATTCCAAAACGGCCCTTTTGGGACGTGCGGAAACTGTAAATCCAAAGCGAAGTGTTCATGACGTACTTTTTCTTCCACCTGGCCAGCAATTCAATGCACATCCCATACGATTGTGAGTCAAGTCAATAGATACAGCAAGCATGCATCAAGACTCTAAGCAAGTGACCTTCTGACTGACAAAAATTAGTTCACTTTCTGAAACTTTCCCCTAAAGCAGCCTACCAACGAGACGAGCAGTTTACTCACCCCACGTTTGTTTGAGTTCTGTGGCGTCCTTCACACCACTTCCGGAGTTGTTTTAGCTTTTAACGTCAGGTTAGTTTCGAATAAATTGGCAGCTTGGCCCAGGCATGGCCTTCGTGAAAGAAACTCTTCTCACGAGGGCAATGGCCCATGACACCAATGATTAGTTTTTAGTGTCTAAGGATTGACTGATTTAGTGGGAAATATTCAATAAAATAAGTAAATATATAACGCAAATGATTATAAATAAATCATGGAATTTTCCCATTCCACTTCCAGCCATGACGAAAAGGGGTGTGAACCGGAGTGTCATGCTGAAGTCAGTTTGAATGTATGACATTTTGTTTCACGTCCAAAAATGAATAATTGAAATGTAAAGGTAAAGCGAAACACACACACACACACACACACACACACACACACACACACACACACCAGCACACACACACACACACACACAGGCACACTGACACACACACACACACACACACACACACACACACACACCGTGCGATTCAGTGGACTTTTAAGATCAGTAGGTTGATTAGGCTGTCCCGGGACTGATACGTATTGATTTAATATGTTTAGTAACTGAAATGCCTCGCGGATCAGTTCATCGTGGCCGTGTTGCTCAGTCCTAAAAGGCGTTGTGGCTAACTCGGTGATACAATCAGTTAAATTTGTTTACCGTCTCATGGGCATCATAGTTTTTCATTCAGTTTATTCCCGCAGTTATAGCAATATACTGTCAATTAAAGCCGTACTGTAGTACAGTATTTTCTTTTTTGCTATCAACATTACTATCATTCAACTGAGAACCGTCGCTGAGTACATATCCGAGTTTGTCTTCACTGAGACACTGAAATTCAGTTCCATAACAAGTTTATCAGTCTTCCAGGCTTCAGTGATACTAGTTGGTGAACCTGGCTAGGTAAATGGGAATTGAAGAGCAAAAAAAAAAAAAAAAAAAAAAGACTGAGTCGATTTGTCCTCTGTCCCGCAAGAGTTTATCAAGCGCTGGACTAGATGTCCGGCCTCCTCAGTCAGGCGGCCGGACCCAACATCGATGAGTTCTTTGTGAACTGAGGAGCCGGGAAGGTGGCAGCGCGAGGATGGTAGAGACTGGACGACTGAGGCTCCGGCGCTGGCTGCCAATACAGAGAGTCCGTGCCGAGGGTGTCAGTGGGTTCGAATCCCAGGCTCTCGCCCTTAGTTCAATTCTCCCAAGTTTGCCGGAAAATCAAACTGAGCGTCAGTCTACTAGTCTTTCGCCGGATCATGTGTGCAGCAACGACACAACTGGCGCACTGAAAAAGAAACCCATGGCAAGACGCCGGAGAGTGGTTGTCGGCCTCTGGCCAAATTACCATTGTAAAAAGAAAATCCACGCTGCCGATAGGTACACAAATCATATGCATGCTCTCAAAGCCTGACAAGCGCGTTGGGTTATGCTGCTGTCAGGCATCTGCCTAGCAAATATGGTGAAGTGCATATAGTGGATTTGTCCGTCCAAACGCAGTGACGCCTCCTTGAGAAACTCAGTGAAACTGAAACACTGAGTTCAGTGCTAACTGCCGATCGCCGGCAGGGACGACAACACTGACGAACACAACTGAAGTGAGACGTGGGATTCGGAATGAGCGGCGTGGGACTGGGAGTGACCAATGATGGAGAAGACTATGATGGGGCAGCAGAGCCGGAGAGAGAGAGAGAAAGAGAGAGAGAGAGAGAGAGAAGAAAAAGAAGACTGAGAAAAAGAGAAGTTCAAACACGGGAGTCAGTCTGGCAGAACAATGACAATCACATCAACAACAGGAACTGAACAGAAAAAAATGACTGGAGATCTGCATACTGTTAAGATACTGAGTCAGTCGTGACTGACTGACAAAGACCATCCGGCAAAACAGTACAGGAGGCAGCTGCTGTCTGGACTAGACTCAGTATCTGGGCTAGACTGAATTTGACGTCGCGTACAAGCGAGTCCAGAAATACGATCGACATACACGCAACATAAACAAGAGTCTCGGGAAGCTAGAGTCCCATTGTGCAAAGATCAGAACTTTTACCCCCCCCCCCCCCCCCCACCCCCACCCCCAGGGTTTTGTGTTGATTTGGATGCCACTGCTCGTCAGTGTCATAAACAAAAACCCTACTTTAATTACACATACTTAACCGTGACACAACTAGTGCAGACTCCCTACATACGTGTGTATCATGTAATGTACATCTTTGATGTAACACTGAGAGAAGTCTGGTGCATGTTCCTTAAATCGTTGACTCGATTTTTCCTGTTATAATTTCCGTCCCGCACAGTCATCTCGATTGCTCCCCGGCCCTGCCCCCTTCACACACACACACACACACAGTGACACACCCTCCGTGTGGTGAAATAGTTCAATCTGCCAGTCAGTGAGCTGACAACAATGACGATGAATGGTTGGTTGGCAGTTCATGCATCACTGCTTCAATGATTATTGTAATCATTGCAGCTGCTCGCTGAACCACAGGGGCGCAGATTAGCCAGTGTGACGTAAACCAAGAACTGACACGCATGGCTGAGCACAAAATGGACACTGTATAATAGGATTCACTAGTGTACATTCACACACCGGTTACATGGTGGACACTTTTCTGTGACCTATTTATAATTATGTAAAGTGTATAGGATATGTGTGCTCGGATCCATTTTTCTGTCAGCGGATGGTAGAGCCGATTTTAACGACGTATTGGCTTGCGCCATTGTTCAGTGTCAAGTTGTGATTGGACTGATCCCTGAGTCGTTTTTATAAAGGTAGGCTATCGTTGTTCAATGATGGGAGAAGGGGTGTGGGGATAGGGGTGGAGGATGGTGGGGCGAGTCATGTAGGCCTACTGATGCGGGGACTGAGGTCCATCGGCAATTTTCCCCCTGTACTCTTTCGTGTGTGTGTGTGTGTGTGTGTGTGTGTGTGTGTGTGTGTCATTGAGTGGGTGCATATTGTGTGTGTTGTGTGTGACGTGACAAAGAATAAGAACCGATTAATCAAAACCATACCTGGATCAGTTAGTGTTCGGACGGCATATTTCCACTGTCATTTTTTTCTTTTAGTTTATTATTGCCTTATTCATTTATCAAGTTGATTTATTTTTCTCTTCTTTTTTTTTTTTACCATGAAGTCAGTGAAACAAAACAGCTACACTTTCCACGCCAGCAGTTATATAAAGAATTAGAACATCGATATCAATGAAGACCGTTCCTGGATCAGAGGTTGGAAGGCATAATTATCCCAACATTTTCATTCCTATAGTTTATTCATTTAATTTTATTTATGTATCTTTTCCGCATTTAGCCAGTTAAACCAGACGGGTAGATGTAGATGCGGGGCTGGGGATGACACAACAGGAACACAGTTCAGCTGCTCCTTTTAAGTTCAACCACCCTCCCTCCCCCCTCACCCGCCTTTCCTCCACCTCCCATCTCGGTCTCAGTCTAGCCAGCAAAGCGATGAAAGCACTCACCTGAATGGGAGACCGTTCCACACACACACATACACACACCTGTTCGATTCCAGCACTCACTGAACGGCGCAGCAGTGTGAACAGTGACAAAATGCGGGTACTAGTTCTCGCCCTGACCCCCTACAGTCCGTGTCGATATGGTCAGTTCACAGCGATGGTCAGTGCAGCGGAAAAGGTCTTTACCAAACACTGGCAGTGATCGCCGCCACGGGGCATTCGACGGAACAGAGGGATTAGTGTACCGCTAATCCACCCACCCACAACCACGTATATTTCGCCCTATGTATGCCTACACCTTTCATCATTGTCCATCTCTTCCCACCGTCTTAAAAAAAAAAGAAAAAAGAAAAAAAAAAAGGTGGGGGTGTGGCTCTTTTTTCAGATCCGTGGTCTTTACTTACAAACTTCTTTTCCTCCGCGACAAGTTAAGTTGTGAAACCAGATTCAGTTTAGCGTTATTGAATCCCGCCAGAGAAAGTGTGATGTGTTTCTGCGACCGCTATGCAAACACACACACACACACACGTGCGCGCGTGCAAACACCCACATACACACCCACACATGTACCACACACCCACAGGGGGAGACATCATACGATGGATTCAACACGTGATTTACGTTTATTTCAAAGTCTGTAAGGACCAATGATGTTTGAGAGAGTGTGAGAGAGAGAGAATTCTGAATAGGAACTCAGCACACACATACACACACAGACCTGTTTTAAATGAACTCCTAATTCACGTAAAGGTGTGCAGGCACAGATGCTGAGAGAGAGAGAGAGAGAGAGAGAGAGAGCTTCTGATTTGGAACTCACCACACACACACACCTTCATAAGATGAACTCAACACGCGATTCACGTTTATTTCAATGAAAAGCTGCTCAACTGCTGCTTCAGAGAGAGGGACAAATGAAAGAAGAAACAGAGGGGGGCAGAGAGACAAAGTGCGTGCGTGTATGTGTGTTTGTGTGTGTATGTGTGAGTGAACATGAACTCAGCAGGTGATTCAGTGTATTTCAGTGTCACAGTGTGAGCATGGACCATTGCAGTTGGAGAAAGAGACAGAGAGGGAGAACCCTTCTGAAGACTAATTTTGGACACATACACAGAGCTCTTCTGAAGAGGAACTCAGCACACACACACACACACACACAGAAAGGCACAAACAGAAATGTGAGAGAGAGAGAGAGAGAGAGGAATTAACAACATATATGGTTAATCAATTTGAAGCCAACACATTAACAGGCCAGTTTCAAATGAGAAACTTTTGACAGACACAAGACAAAAGATTAACATCTTGAACTTGTAATATCTTTAATAGGTCTGTATCTTTTGCTGCTCATACTATAGCTGACCACGCAGGGCCATAACAGAGTTGAAAAACAGTCAATATTGGTCTCAGAGAACACCCCACCAAAAAAAAAAAAAACACAACAAAACATGGAAAAGAAAATTAGACACAAGTGTACTTTTAATATGTAACACTGTACCAAAAGGTATTGCAATGTAGCAAAACGTCAATAATATTATAATTCTATAACTAATCTTAAACCACAGTTTGAACTCAAGTATGCATCATTCCACAAGCACTTCTTCACTCTCTATTTCTCTCTGATCATCCATGTGCACTTGTGATGCTCGTACAGGAGTTCTGAAAAGACACTTTAAACCATACACTATTCCTCAGTCTCTGAAAATGTCTCAGCATTTCTAAAAATTTGGCTTTTCTTAAAGAGTTTTAACTGAATACAGAATATGCAGTAAAAAAAACCCAAAAAAACAAAAAACAACAACAAAAAAAAAAAAAACCACCACCAAAAAACAACCCAACAAATTCTTTTCTCAATTATCTGTCATTAGAGTTGACTGCCCACTTGTCAAATTTACTGTTCTCTGGCAGCAGACTGTGTGTAAAGAGGTACTGTCCTCACAAGCCGACAGACTGTGAGTAGCCTCTCACACAGATGATGATGATGATGATGAAGCCTCTCACACAGATGATGATGTGGCCTAACACAAAGATGATGATGGTGGCCTAACACAAAGATGATGATAACATGGCCTATCACACAGATGATGATGATGATGTAACCTCACACAGTGACACACAGATCATGATGATGTCGCCTCATGATGATGATGAAGTCTCAAATACAAATGATAGTGATGATGATGATGATGTGGCCTGACACACAGTGGATCATGGCAGTGTAGCCTTACACACACACACACACACACACACACACACACACACACACAGAGCCAAACACGCAGACAGCACACAGCTCAACTTTCACTCTGCTGAACACACTTCAGTCATCGGAATCGGATTCACTGTCAAGTCTGTGTTTCTTCTTCTTCTTTGAGTCCTTCTTGTGTTTCTTATGGGAGCGCCTTTTCCTCTTGCTCTCGGAGGACTCAGAGCCCCTGTCTGACTCAGAGTCTGAGTCGTCGTCACTGTCACTGCCGTCATGCTTTCGCTTCTTGCTTTTCTTCCGCTCTTTGTGCTGCTTCTTCTTGGAGTGCGGGGATCGGGAGCGATGGCGCCTGCAACAAAAATGAACAGTAGCTGAGAATTTATGGTGTAACTATCTTTCTTCTCTCTGTAAATATCAGATGACTGAAACAGAGCAGATGAAGGAGCAGAAAAAAAACAAACACATAGTACAAAGAAACATAATACATCCTACCCCCCCCGCCCCCCTCCTCGCCCCCAATCCCCAACACATGCACTCACACCTGATAATTATGAATTGCTATCGATGGACAATAAAATCTTTTTCATCCCTTGGTATTCACTGGATATGATTATTTTCCAATCAAATTTGAGTGAACTAAACATTACCAGAACTGGAACACAGCATTGCTCTGTGTGTGTCATAGTGGCACACAGGATACCATGGTGCTTGGTTTTAGCGCTGTCTTGTTCAGTCACAACTCATCAGAGGGAGGAAGTCTTAGCAAAGGAAGAATAGAGGCATATTTGCTTGTTACAGACACTTTTTTAAAGCAAGGTTTCTGACATATTTAAATTCTTGGAGTTCCCAGGGATTCTTTTACCACAGGGTCTCAGAGGGTCTCTAGTGCCACACATTCTGTTTGATGAATCTGTGTTGCTACACATAAACAAAAGCATGCATACCTTCTAGTCATAACCGTCTTGAATTCTGCGCCAAGATATGAAGGGAAAGAACTCTTCTTTATGGCAGATGATTCTAGTGTCGAGACTGAAGCTTCGATATATGATTTTCACTCTTTTCATGAGTTCATTCTACTAGAATTGTGCAGAATAGTCCCAGGAACTGCTTGAAGTGCATGCACTGCATTCATTCCATTTTCAAAGCTTAAAGGATGTATATTTATGCATTATCAGATCAGAAGCTCTGGAATTATCAAAACATGCAAAATCTTAAACCACTGATGAAGCAACACACAAAGTTTGAGTCTGACACACACAATTCAATTATCACTACATTTAAAGATGCAGTCAATCACAAGGTGCACCATCGAAACAAAAAAAACAAACAACATGTACCACAAAACAAGCTGACAAAACAAATTCTTTAACTGTTGTGCACTCTTACCTTTTCTCCTTCACTTTCTCTTTCTTTTTCTTCTTTTTCTTTTTCTCTCCACCATCTTGTTTCTTCTTCTTGACTGCCTCTTCTGATAACACACCAGACATAACACTGACATTGTGACCGATTTTCCTGACAACACAACAGACAGTACTTATACTGTAGCTGATTCTTCTGATACCAGGCATACCAGACAAAACACTTATACTGCAAATGATTTTTCAAAAGCTCACTAGACACAACTGACAATGTGACAGTTCTTGGAATTTTTCCACAAGTGTTTTTCCTTCAAACGCAGTACAAATACAATACCGTGAAATGTTTCCACAAACAAAGGAAGAAAAAAAAAGGAAGGAAAAAAACAAACAGGACAAAAAAATATGTGACAGTGTGTGAGAAAAACAAACGTGTGTGTATGTATGTGTGATTGCATGATAATGTCAACTGATACACAGTATAAGCCAGCAGACTGAACAGATCACCCTGTGTGTGAGCGTGTGCATGCGTGTGTGCTGCGCGCACGTGCACAAGTGTGTGTGTGTGCAACTCTGTCAGACTCTGTGCGTGCATGCATGCGTGCGGGTGTGCGTGCGTGCGTGCGTGTATCAGCAGATAGAACAGCTGTTGTTCTGGGTGTGACTGTGCATTAGTGTTACCCTGGTTTAACTTGGTGAGCGGCGACACAAACTCCTCCTCAGAGTCAGAGCTGGTGCTGCTGACATCCAGCACCACGTCCTTGTTGGGGTCCGCCTTGATGAAGTTCCTGCACTGGTACGTCAGGTGACCCGCTGTCAACACAATGCCCATGTCAGGTTTTGTGCTACATGTATCATTCACACAAAATATACACAGACACAGTTCTATTTCTTTATGTTCTGTAATTTCTGAAGTTGTGATTTGTTTCATATATGTTCTAGGAAGAAGGAAGCTATATGTCATAGAATCTGGGAGAGGTGTTGCTAGCATAGAAAGGGGTTGCCCAGATTACTATGTGGCAGGTAGGCAGTGACTAATGCTGGTAGTTGTAACAAAATAAGGGTTTTAGTCCTTTACCTTAACCCTTGATAAAAAGTCAGAATACATCCAGTGCCTTGGCAGGCATGTATGTACTGGCACATGAAAAGATTACCTTTTTATGCTTGCATAACACAGCTCTACATTAGTACCAAGTAAAGTCATTACAGTCCACACACTGCTTCGGCAACTTTACACACAGTCAATCCTTACATCCCTTCTTTCGTGAGCCAATCTGCAGTATTTTACACAGACACCCATGACTAACTCAAGTATACATCATTACATGTATACCTTGGCTCCACCCTCCACCCACACACACAATGTGACATCCTTACTCACAATGGCACATTAACTGCATCTCAAAGACGGATGATTAAGCATCACTTGGTGGACTTATTCACACAAGTGCACATATACACACACACACACACACACACTTATGTGCACCACCCCATCCCACCACCTCTTCCCATCACCCCACTCTCCATACCCCATGCGTGCACACACATGTACTACTCCCCACACACCCCTCCTCCCGTCTAATATCACTTATTAGTGAAAGGAGGAGTTTGTATTATACTCCATGTTTGGTGTTAAATATACTTACCATGTCAAACTGATGCAAACTAGGCCTATTGGTTTGCTCTGCTTGGCCAAATTTCGCGCGGCTAACAGTGAAAAGATGGGCCCACCGCTCTCAGCCAATCAAACGCCTCTAAAAACTATAAGCGCTTAATCATTCCGTGGCCATGAACAAAAATGCCCCATGAGAACCACGGCGGAGACGCGGGGACGGACGGACGGGTGGGCGGGCATTCGAGTTTGACATGGTAAGTATATTTAACACCAAACATGGAGTATAATACAAACTCCTCCTTTTGGTGTCATATACTGTACCATGTCAAACTGATGCAGAATTTAAAGCAAATGGAGGAGGGCAACGCCTACTGGTTCATATGGGGAGCCCTTGTAACTGAGACGGCAGTGTTAGCCGCGACAAAGGAAGTCCCCTTGGAACCGTCAGCCCTGGTCATACGGAAATTCCTGAGGTAGAAGTTGATGAAGGGATTCTCAGACGGCCAGAAGGCTGCCTCCAAGACATGCTGCGTTGGCACTGAGTGCTGGAAGGCAGCCGAAGTAGCTATGGCCCGCACTTCGTGTGCCCTGGGATGAAGACAGCTGATATCCCTGTGTGCATGAGAGTAGGCTCTACGAATGACTTGGGAAACCTGGCGGGAAATGGTGCCTGCAGCGATGTCTTTCTTGTAATTCTCATTGAGGGAGATGAGCAGACCCCTCTGAGAAGAACGCCTATGGCGAGACCTATCCCAATAATATTTGAGACACCGAACAGGACAGGTGCCTATCCTCATCATCTTGGGCAAGAATATCAGACAAAGGTCTGACCCTCGGAGAGGGGGAAGGAACCTCAGGGTCTTGGTTCTTAGCCAGAAACTCTGGAAGGAAACGAATAGTGATGGAACCATCTCTGTGGAAGGCCAGATCTTGTGGCATTTCACTAAGCCCGTGCAGCTCACTTCTACGACTGCCTGTGGCCAGCCACAGAAGGAAAGTGGTCTTGAGGGTGAGGATGTCAACAGGAATAGTCCCCAATGGTAGGAAGGGCTGTTTTCGAATGAAATCCAGCACCAGGAACAAGTCCCAGAGGGGCACTCTTCTGGGGTCTCTAGCTTCCTTCAGAGGGGCACCCCTAGCCACCTCTCTGAGCAGGCAATCCACTTCAAAGGCGGAACCACCTAGCTGTTTGCATTGTGGTACAGAAGGCAGACCTGTACCCTCGCACAGAACTAGCAGACAGGATGAACCGAGGAGCAGAGAGCCAGAAAGTTGGCCAGCTGCATGCTCGTAAGGTTCGTAGGGGTAATGCCCTGAGCTGTACACCACCGCAACCATATCTTCCAGCGAAAGTCATACAAAGTCTCCATTCCCTGCCTCCTTGCTCTGGTGACTATGGAGAGGAGGTCAGAGGAGGCAGACCCCTGGGTCAGCACAGCCGACACAGAGGCCGACCGAGGGGTCGAGGACTTCAATGGTGATGCTGACAGTTCCGACCGCACAGCAGCCATGCGTGCTGGTGGAGCAGTTGAGGATTGGAATGCGGAGTGCCCGAGTGAGGCTGCCTCAGCAGATGAGATTTGGTTTCAAGTTCCAGGGGTGGGAACATGTGTCAGGGACTGAAGGTCCGGAAACCAGGTCTGGGCTGGCCATTTCGGCGCAATGAGGATCGGCTGCGGGTGTTCCAATCTGTCTTTCCGTATCACCTTGGACAGAATTGGAAAGGGAGGAAACGCGGAGGCAATCAGACTGCTCCAATCTAGAGAGAGAGCATCCACTGCCCACGCTTCTGGGTCGGCAACCGAAGACACGGAAGTGGGAAGTCTCTTGTTGAACAAGGTCCACCATCGGCCGAAACCACTGTTCCCACACCCCCTGAAGGCTGTCCTTGTCCAGGGTGCACTCTGTGCGCATGACACTCTTGGGCCTGCTAAGAGCATCTGCCAAGAAGTTGGTTTTTCCTGCTCAGTGTCTCGCTGAAAGTGCAATGCCCTTGCTGTGGCACCAAACGGAGGAGAGCCTCAGTCCGCATTGAGAGGTCTGCCGAGTGCGCTCCCCCCATTTGTTCACATAACATGCGACCGTCGTCTTGTCCGTGAACAAGCGGATGGTCTTGCCAGTGGCCTCCCCCATGAAGTGCAGGAGAGTCCTGCGAACTGCCTCCAGTTCCAGAACATTGATGTGGCATAGGCGCTCCTCCGGGGACCAAGTCCCTGCTGCATAGAGTGAGTCCATGTGGGCTCCCCAGCCCAGGGAGGAGGCGTCTGTGAAGAGTGCCACCTGAAGAGTAGGTGGGGCTAAGGGCACCCCCTGTGTCCAAAGGGGGTGATTAACCACTCTGATGTCACCTCGAGGAACCACTCGCCCAGACATATCTGGGTATCCCATGGCTGAGTGCTCTGGGACTGGCGTAACCTCAGTACCCTCTGGAGAGGGCGCTTGAGAACCCTGTCCAGGGGAATGAGAGGTGCCGTGGACTCCATCATGACCAAGAGGGAAGAAAGTGTCTGCGCTGTATCTTGGGAGGAGTGGCGCCAGTGGCTGAGGAGGCCTGCCAGACGGTACCAGTGATCTGGCGCCAGAGAGACTATCATAGACCGCATGTCGAATCTCATCCCTAAGAAGTCGAAGGACTGACATGGGGACAGATCGCATATCTGCTGGTCCATGAGGAAGCCCAGTTGGGAGCAAAGGTCTAGAAGTCTGGCCGTATGACTCAGGATGTTAAATTAAAGAAAAGAAATTATGCACACAAGTGCACACACACACACATAAACAACACACACACAATGGACACAACTCCTGATTAACTTCCTGGCAAATTTACAATTACAGATGATGTCTAAGCAAAGTTTCAATATTTTCAATAATTTCAAGCACATTTTTAATTGTCGAATTATCTAAACATTAATGTTGAAGATTTTTTTTAAACAGGGAAGGTTGCTAAGGCTGTTATCCTAACAGTGCTGAAAAGAAAAGGTTAAAGTTAAACATTTTGTTTTCATTCACGGGACATGCAGTGATGGACTGACCAGCAAATAAGTTATTCATCTACTCAACAACTTGTGTCTGACAGAAGAGTTCTGCTAAGACATTCAAATCAGACAAATTATACAAGTTTATGTAAAGATAGTGTACCATAGTATTGATAACACTTTAACTTAAACTGAACAGTCAATAATATTTTCTAAAATCCTGATATTTCAACATTATTTGAAAGGAGTATCAATCATATCTAGTATAAACATAGCAAGCAAGCAAAACAAAAGGATAATGGAAAACAAGCAATACAATATTCAAGCAATATTTACAATAATTAAGGACTGAGATCCCCCCCCCCCCCCCCCCACACACACACACCCTGCTACCCTCCCCCAACCCATGTTCATCCCTAGGTGTATTCAATTTTATATAATTATCTGTATAGATAAAATGATCTGCACATATGTTTCACTTTGAAGCTCTGCACTCCACACTCACCGTATCCACATTTCCTGCAGGATGATCTGATGATCTCTCCACTTTTTCCAAACTTCGTGATCTGGCCTGTAATGGACCACAGTCAGATGAACAGTTAGTTAAGTTATGTTGGTCGCTTTCATTTACTGTTAGGTATAGGTAGGTAGGTATAGGTAGGTATAGAATAGGGACGAAGTAGGCCTCGCGGCCTTTTTGATGTCCCTTCTTTTTCGTCAACATTGAGTAGTGTCTGCATTGCATGCGGTAATTTTCCTACGAGTAATTTAATCATCATATTCATACTTTTTTATCTTTACATTTATATCAGCGTCCAGAAGATTCTTGAATTGGTTAAGAGTTGGTGCTGTTTTGGTTAGTTCTGTTAGTGGGTTCCACCATTTTATAACGCGGTTAGTAAAAGTGTATGTTTTGGCATTTAATCGAGTATGTTTTGGGTATATATCTTTGCTAGAGCTTCGTGTTTTTTCAACAGTGTTAAATTCAAAGAAATCTTCCACTCTTAGATCATCTAAATTGTATATGATTTTGTATACTTGGATCATATCTCCCCTATATCGTCTATATTTCAGTGATGGAAGGTCCAGTTGCCTCAGCCTTTCTCCATAATCCATGTCTTTTAGTTCACTTAATAATTTTGTAGCTCTTCTTTGCACCCTTTCTATTGATGCTAGCAATCCTTTCCGGTTTGGGTATCCCCATATAGTGTTACCATATTCCAAGTGTGGTCTTACCAAGGCTTTATATAGATAAAGGAAATTTTCTTTATCAAGGTAAGTAAAGGTCCTTTTAATAATTCCAAGCATACTATTTGCTTTATTGATTGCCGTATGAATATGTTTCTCAAAAGTAAATTTTGAGTCAAAGATAACTCCGATGTCTTTTTCTTCGGTACATTTAGTAATGCTTATACTTTTTTGACTATCCATATAATACTCATGTTCAGGATTTCTGTTACCTATATGCATGATTTTGCATTTTGCGGCATTAAAATATAGGTTCCATTGTCTTGTCCAGTCTTGTAGTCTGTCAATGTCTCTTTGTAGTATATCCTTGTGGTTACTTATGTTATACAGTTTTGTATCGTCTGCAAATATCTTGCAATTGCTTGTCACCATGTCTGGAAGGTCATTAATAAAGATGGTGAATAGAACAGGTCCCAGTATGCTTCCTTGGGGTATTCCGCTCAAAACTTTCTCGTTAGTTGAGAATTCTTTACCCACTCTAACTCTCTGAACTCTTTCAGATAAGAACTGCTCTATCCACTTATAAATATTTCCTGTTATTCCATATCCCTTCAGTTTAACAAGCAATCTTTGATGAGGGACACTGTCAAATGCTTTCTTAAAGTCAAGGTACAAAATGTCAATGTTAAAACCATCATCAATCATGTCTGTGAAGTCTTCCATTACCTCTAGGAGCTGGGTAATACAAGATCTGTGTTTTCTAAACCCATGCTGACACTTGGAGTATAGATTATTATTTGACATATGTGCCACAATTGTATCTCGTATTATGGATTCAAATACTTTGCATGTTACACACGTCAAACTCACTGGCCTGTAATTACCAGGGTCAGTTTTGGTTCCCTTTTTAAATATCGCGACAACATCTGCCTTCTTCCACACGTCTGGAATAATTCCACTTTCCAAAGTTTTATTGAAGAGGATACTCAGGGGTACACTTAATTCTGTTGTGGGGTTTGTGCTGAGCTTCATCAACTGTCAACTGTCGCATGACTTGACAGCTTGTGGACACTGAGAATGAAAAAAAACCCAACTATTTCAAATAAACAAACAAGATAGTTTGTTTTGCTCAACAAAAAATCACTGCAGTTGGATGTTTTCACCTTTAAATTCTATTTTTTGACCAAATCGATGTTAAAACTGGACACAGGAAAGGCCCTTTTGCGCTAAACTGTAACGTATTCCTGGTAGTTTTCTGATTAAAGAAGCCCCATACTTACGTACCCAAAATATCGTTGTTCATTTTCTCATATTTTCAGGACTTTGGTTCAGTTCAAAATTGTTTTTGCCGATTCCTCATGCGACTGCTTACGAAGGGAAACCACTTTGTTGTCGTGTCGTCTACACACCGAAAAACATCGAATTTTCGAGAGCTCATGCGCCAGGAACCAAAGCATTCAATAAAAATTCGGAATAGTTACCTCCTGTCTGTGTTTGGAACAGAAAGACTTTCTTTTTCCCCCATTGCAGACTGGTACAAGTAACGTGTGCAAATGGCACCGCGCTGTGAACAATGTGCAATCATGGAATGATTACCACCCATATGTGATATGACTTCTCGGAAGACCTTGTACCTGTCTCGGGGTCAGCCCGATACTCCCCCGCGACAATACTCTCCCAAGAGTTTCTTATCGCTGACTGCTCACAGTAAACACCCAGATACATCTAAGCCCCCGTATGTGTAGTAGTAGTAATAGTAGTGGTGGTGGTGTGTGTCCATCGAGATCGATGATGACCATCGTTGTCATCCACTTGGGGGATGGGGGGAGGGTGGTGGTGGGGTGGGGTGGAGGGGAGGATGCTCATGAATCTATCTGTGAATGCGCAGATGGCTGAATAGTCCAATCTGCGCACGAAATGTTCGCTGACAGTTGGGGCAGACAAAGACAGGCATACCATTGTCAGGGAGCTTGTTTGCCCGTGACTTTCTGGCCTGCCTCTTCTGAACAGCTGCAGCAGTCCTGTTGGCCTCGCACAACTTGGCGCCTTTGTGCACAGCAGCGCGCCATTTGTCACGGTCTACTGCAGATTCCTCCCAGGAGTCAGGGTTGATATCAAACGCTTTCAGAGAGACTTTCAGAGTATCTCTGAAGCGCTTCTTCTGACCTCCGTGTGATCTCTTCCCTTGTTGCAGCTCGCCATAGAAGAGCCTTTTGGGCAGCCGATGGTCTGGCATGCGCGCCACGTGTCCAGCCCAGCGAAGCTGGGACTGCATCAGGATGGTGAAGATGCTGGGAAGGGTGGCTTTTGCGAGCACCTCTGTGTCTGGGATCCTGTCTTGCCACTTGATGTTCAGTAGCTTCCTGAGGCATGTTGTGTGGAAGTGGTTCAGCTTCTTGGCATGTCGTTGGTACACTGTCCAAGTTTCGCAGGCGTACAGTAGTGTGGGGAGAACTACTGCTCTGTAGACCTTTAGCTTGGTCTCAAGACTAATGCCTCTTCTGTTCCAGACATTTGCATTGAGTCTACCAAAAGTTGCGCTTGCTCTTGCAATCCTGACGTTCACTTCATCGTCGATGGTCGCATTTCGTGACAGTGTGCTGCCAAGGTATGTGAACCGCTCCACCGCACTGAGTCTCTGACCGTTGACTGTGATGTTGGGCTCAACGTAGGGTTTCCCTGGGGCTGGCTGATGGAGAACTTCAGTTTTCCTCGTGCTGATGGTAAGGCCGAAGTTCCTGCTGGCAGTGGCAAACTTGTCGACGCTGAGCTGCATGTCAGCTTCAGATCCAGCGTTGAGGGCACCTCCCTACCCGTAACAGGACGTCATGGATGCACCCTCGCTCAAAGCATTGGCATCTCATCGATTATGTCATCGTCAGGAAAAGGGATAGGCAAGATGTACGTGTAACAAAGACCATGTGCGGCGCCGAGTGTTGGACAGACCATCGCCTTGTAGTCTCGAAGCTGAATATTCGAATCCAGCCCAAGAGACGCCCCCAAGGCCAGAAGGCTCCAAAACGGCTCAACATCGCTAAGCTGAAAAACATCACCATCAAACAGTCCTTTGTGGAGCTGCTGCAAGATCATCTGGAATCCGCCTCTCTGGACAACCAGAATGTGGAGTCTGACTGGAGGACCCTGCGTGAGCTGATCTATAGTACAGCTTCAGAGACCCTGGGACCCATGACCAGAAAGCACAAAGACTGGTTTGATGAAAACTGATGAAATCAAGCAGCTTCTGGATGAGAAACGCCGTCTGCATCAAGCCTACCTGAGCAACCCAAAGTCCACATCAAAAAAGGATGCGTACGATGCCATCCGCAGGACTGTTCAGCAAAAGTTACGCCAGATGCAGGATAAGTGGCTGAGTGACAAAGCTGATGAGATCCAGGGATGTGCTGACAGGCACGATATGAAGAGGTTCTATGATGCCTTAAAAGAAGTCTACGGCCCCACATCCTCAGGATCATCCCCCCTTCTCAGTGCAGATGGGAATACCTTGATCACCGAGAAGGAGAAAATTCTCGAACGCTGGGCTGAGCACTTCAACAGTGTCTTAAATCGCCCTTCTTCCATAAATGATGAAGCAATAGACCGTCTCCCACAAGTCCCCATCAACGAAGCACTGGACGATCCGCCAACACCTCTTGAGACCCAGAAAGCAATCCGTCTGCTATCCAGTGGCAAAGCACCTGGCTCAGACTCCATACCAGCAGAGGTCTACAAGGATGGAGGCACTGTGCTGACTGAGAAGCTCCATTAGCTGTACTCACTCATGTGGAAAGAAGAGACGATCCCCCAGGATTTCAAAGATGCATCTATCATTCACTTGTACAAGCGAAAGGGGAACCGGCAAGCCTGTGATAACCATCGGGGCATTTCCTTGCTCTCCATCGCAGGCAAGATACTTGCCAGGATCCTACTAAACCGCCTCACAGCACACCTTGACCAAGGTCATTTGCCTGAGAGTCAATGTGGATTCCGGAAAGAGCGTGGAACCACCGACATGGTGTTTGCTGCAAGGCAGCTGCAAGAGAAATGTCAGGAGCAAAATGCTGATCTGTTTTCCACCTATGTCGATCTCACTAAGGCCTTCGACACCGTGAGTAGAGAGGGACTGTGGAAGATCATGGCCAAGTACGGATGCCCTTGGAAATTTATTTCCTTGGTCAGCCAATTCCATGAGGGCATGCAGGCTTGAGTCCAGGACAATGGCGAAACATCTGCTCCTTTTGCTGTCACAAATGGTGTCAAGCAAGGCTGCGTCCTGGCTCCAACGCTGTTCAGCCTCATGTTCTCTGCAATGCTTACTGATGCCTTCAGAGATGGCGATGTTGGAATCGGCCTAAAGTACCGAACAGATGGCAAGTTGTTTAACCTCAAAAGGCTTCAAGCAAAAACGAAGGTCATGACAGACATCATCAGAGACTTTTTGTTTGCTGATGATTGTGCCCTCAACGATACTCCCCCGCGACAATACTCTCCCAAGAGTTTCTTATCGCTGACTGCTCACAGTAAACACCCAGACACATCTAAGCCCCCGTATGTGTAGTAGTAGTAATAGTAGTAGTAGTGTAGGGACTGGCAGGTTGTCTGCCTAGGCCTTACGGCCTTTTTTCTGTGTCCCATCTTTCTCTTTTACCTTATTAATTTGTGGGATACGCATTCGCTATTTCGCTGCCTCATTCATTCACTGTAATTCATTAGTCAAATCAAAAATTTATTCTTTTAATTTGGTGTGTCATATATTGGAGATTTTAAAACACATTAGTATTCCGTGCACTTTTAGTTTTAAGTGGTAGTGCATTTCATATTTGTGCAACTTTATTAGCTAATGAAGACTCAGTACACCACACACAGGCTTTGTGTTTCCAAGACCCAAACACTGAACAACATAACAAGTGCGCAAGCCAACTGGTTGTTAATTAACCTCAACTGCTGGCTTCAGGGTGTCAGCACTGGCAAATACCCATAGCGCTGATGTTGTAATTCATGGAGGACAGAATGTATGCTTGAAAATGCAAACAAACCAAAATCAAAACAAAAGCAACAAAGCCCATGAGTGGAGTTCAAGGAAATACATACTTTTGGACAGTTGATTGGTTTTCTGGGCTGTCTTTTAGTATGGAGAATTGTGTGTGTTCTAAGAGATAGTATTGTCAATATAACTCCCATAACTTTATGATTTCTCACCTCTTCAACAGGTTCATTTTCATTTTGGATGGAAGGAAGTTTATCAAAATCACTTTGCCACTTTTGTCTGGTTGTGATAAACATGCATTTGATCTTTTTTGTGGATGAAAAGATGCATGGTCAAGTTCAGTCAAACAAGATCATCAGCACTTCATTGTAAGCTTTATATATATATATATATAAAATATTTTTTTTAAAGAAAGTCAGTGTCAGTATGAGTTGTGTGGGGTTTTGTATCATCTGCAAAGATTTTGCACACAGAGTTTTAGGCATGCAAATTATGTTTACTGAGATCATTAAATGGCCTGAAACTGACCCTGAAGGAATGCCATAATCAAACATTGTTAATGTGGAGATATATGCATTCATTGTTGCACAATCATTACTTGTCTATTTGTGAGATATGATTCAAGCAAAAGACAACCGGTTGAAAAATCACATCGTTCAAGTATTCTAAGTAGGAGATTGTGTGTGGTCCATCACATCAAATGTCTGTTTGAAATCAACAAATAAAACATCACAACATCTGTTGTTCTTGAATTTGCAAAGCCAGTCATCTACAAGATTAACTTAAGCTGCATGGCATGAATATATTTGTCAGAAGCCAGCCCAGGCTGGATGTAAGTCATTAACGACGTGTTGATGTGAAATATGTTATGTGGTTTTTGGTGGTTTTGAAAGAATGGAAGTAATGGAAAATGGCCTTTATCTTGGAGGATCTGAGGTGTCACTTGATTTGTAAAACAGGCAAAACTTTTGCTCTTTTAATTGTGCTTGGAAAGTAGTTTTTTTTTGTGTGTTTTTTTTTTTTATTAACATATAGATTAAAAATGTGTGTTAACGTAATGTGTCAGTGATTACTGGAGCACCAGCTGTAAAAATGTACTTGTCTATTCATCCATCTGACAGGTTTCTGTTTGTTTTAGAGGAAAAAGTAGTAATAAACTTTAAATACTGTAATGGGTGGAATATGTACTTTAGCTTGGACGTTTTTATCACATAAGTTTTAATTTATCAAGACCATTTAACTTTGAGAGATCTGTGGCAACAACGTTTTGGGCTTCTGTGGAAAATGTATATTTAGCTGATTAACATAAATGTCTTTGATCACAATTGATTTTGAACATAGTTTATATACGTGAGCTGACTTACAGCTTGCCATACTGGTTTGGGGTTCTCTCTTGCAGATAGTAAGCCTTGTTAATATTTCATTTTTCTTTTTTGTGTTTATTTCAGTTCTCAATTTTTATTGATTTTTTTTTTTTGGTAGCCATGTTCTTTAAGAAACTCTCAATGTAGCCTGCATCTTCTAACTCTTTGGAGAAACAAGCTGGTTTGGGAATGTTTTTAACTCTTGCAAGTTTTCAGTGGAACATATATATTACATATTTCTGTTAATATTTCAATCTAGTATTCAGTTGCTAATTCAGGGTATGTATTCTCATGATGACCTCAGTTTCGGCACCCCTTCACTTCCATGCTTGGGTGAGTTCTTGTCAAGGTCATCAGTGTGCAGATTCTGTATGATTGGGCTGTTGCTGCCGGATTTCATAGTCTCCACTCTGGGGGTAACGCATTGTCTGGATCCATGACAAAGTGATTATTTTTGTCAGTAAGGGGACTAGTAACTTATGCTGAATCAGAACAGGCACAACTGAACACCCCACTAAGTGACCCAACAGAAGTGCAAGGTCTCCTCTGGTGAGCAGCCTCAAAGCAACCTAACACTGATAGCTTCCTGTGTACCGCTAGTAATGAGACTGCAGCAGATGAACCTGTGTATGGCTGTGTATGGGGGGACTTGGAATGAGCAACATGGGAGTGGTGCCACTGAAATGGTGCAGCTGATGGGGCAATAAAAAAGCCCAAAACATGAAACACTGTGCATCCATATTTACATGCCCCAACACACACACAAAAAAACCACATGGCAAGCAATCAGTGCTGAACATTTCTGCCCTTTATTTTGTTTACACAACCAGTATGCAATGCATAGATGTTGATATGCTGAAGTCATCCAGGACCTGTAAACACTTTTCCTTCATAACAACAACAAACTAACAACAGAGGTAGACATCGACTGCTCTCACAAAACATTTCTAAGGCACTCTCTAATCTACTGCACCAGGTTTCCCACACTCCCTTCCCCTTAAAAAAAAAAAAAATCCCAGGTAAAGAAAAAAATGTCTCCATGAGTAATTTTGTTGACGAAAAACCATAAAGTCACAGATAAAACAATCCCCAAGTAACAAGTGCATTATCATCATGCCTTCATGTTCCTTCCCCTCCTCTTTTCATCTGCAACCACAGGTCTACGGATCTGCCTGTAGCATGCTCAACATCAGACCTTCTGTCTGACATACATGTCGCCAAATCACCAATGGCACAAACGTCATCACTGGCACATGTATGGAAAAAACCCACAAACTTTTGCATAAGTTGTTGCGTAATAAAACCATGGAACAACAAACGAGGAATGACAGAATCTAAATCGTGTTGAAACGTCTTTCTTGACAAATAAAGAACGCTCATCACAACCACAAGTCCACTGGAATGGCTTCATAAGAAAGATAGATGTGTATACATATATATGGCAAAATGTAAAAGAACAGTACATTAAAATAAGATACTTGCATATGCTTATGATACTCATCAGCCTTGTTTCATTTGAGTCCAGAGAAAAACAGGTATGTTTGACGACACAAAGCTCATACCAGAGAAACAGATAAAAAAAAGAGCCTGACAAGGACAACACAGTTAAACAGTTTTGTGTTATGTAACCTTATCCACACCTAGAAACAATGTGTGTATGTGTGTGTGCTATATAACTGCTATATACCTCTATCCACACCTGGAAACAGTCAGTATGTGTGCTATGTAACTTTATCCACACCCGTGAAGAGTCGGTATGAGCAATGTAACTATCCACACCTGTGAACAGCCAGTGTGTGTGTGTGTGTACTATGTAACTGTATCCAAATCTGGGAATAATCAGTGTGTGTGAGTGTATGTGTTTGCTATGTAACTCTATCCACACCTCTGAACAGTCAGTGTGTGTGTGTGTGTGCTATGTAAGTCTATCCACACCTGTGAACACAGCGTGTGTACTTTTCATGTTTAACTCTATCCACATCTGGGAACAGTGTGTTTGTGTGCCATTTAACTCTATCCACACCTGGGAACAGTCATTGTGTGTGTATGTGCTTTTTTTATACTCTATCCACATCTGTGAACACAGTGTGCGTGCGTGTGTGTGCGATGTAACTCTGTCCACACATGTAATCGTCAGTGTGTGTGTGTATGCTATGTAACTCTATCCACACACCTGGAAGCACTGTCAGTGTGTGTGTGTGTGTGTGTGTGTGTGTGTGTGTGTGTGTGTGTGTGCTATGTAACTCTGTCCACACCTTGGAACAGTCAGCGTGTGTGCTATGTACCTCTGCCCACACAGGGAAACAGTCCCCAAATTAATAAGAATGCAAAAAGAAATTAATTTACCTGAAGTGAGCAACTCTCACAACAAACATGAAACAAAATCACATCCAGGAATCAAGGTAAGAGCAGCATGATATGTCACAGAACAAGAGCAGCAGAAAAGTTTCAGAGCAGGGCAAATGTCACAGCTACAAAAAGAACCCCAAGAGAGCAGGTTTAGTTTTCTATTTTTAACATTTCAATAGTTTTATAATTTTGTTGTCACAACAGTGAGATACACAGCACATAGCCTGCTGTACTGTAGGAGTGTTCTTCTGCAACGTCTTGTACTCGGATTATCATTTTTAGAACTGTACAGCACTCATTCAGACATGTCTGATATGTATATACTACTGAACATTACCACCACCACTCCCTTTTAAAATAACCCAAAACAAAAAAAGACTCCAAAACACCAGAAACAAAACAACACATATCTGACGCATCTGTATGTTTGGACTAAAAATGCTGACAACTGAGTAATGTCAAAGAGAATACACAAGAACATGAGAGCCTTTGACAAAAATCTGAAATCGTTTCAGAATACAGACTTTTATAAGCAGGAAAAGTCAAGACCATTGTTATTTATTCATCCAGCTAACTGAAAGATTCCTGAATACATTGTAACTGTAATAATATTGATAGTATATAAGCTGGAACAGAGCATAATCAGGGCAGGAAAGGGAGACTGCTGCTATACTGCACTTTCAGCATCCTCTTCTGAGCAAAACACAATTATTCTTGGGGTTGGGAGAATGAAATATCAGACTTTTGTGAGCAACAAAGCACCTCATGACAGAGATAGGTACTGAAATAAAAAAACCAAAAACAAACGAAAAGCCATGTCATAGAAGGAATATATTAATCTGGCAATAAACAAGTCAGTGTACACATGTCAGGGATGGGTATCAGAGTACTGCTCATTTCAGGATCAGAAACAGAGGACCAGTAGAATCTTTCTCAGGATAGTAGCCACAAAATTTGGTCAACACAGCAAACCTTAAGGCCAGGTTTACGCTACTTTGACAGGGTACAGTTTATGACACAAAACAAATACTGTAGTGAAGAAAGGGAGGTAACTGACTATCATTATTTTCAGTATATATCAGCACACATCTACAGGACTGAAAACATCTAATGACACAAACGCATGACCACCTAACATAAACATTACACATCTACTGGAAACATCCATTGACAAATGAACACCTCACTGAAACAGCACACATCTACTGGAAACATCCAATGACACAACACACGACTGTCTCACTGAAACAGTGCACATCTACTGGAAACATCCATTATCCAATGATGCATGACCGCCTCACTAAAACAGTGCACATCCACTTGAAACATCCAATGACATGACACATGACTGTCCCACTGAAACAGTGCACATCTACTGGAAACATCCAATGACACAACACATGACTGTCCCACTGAAACAGTGCACATCTACTGGAAACATCCAATGACACAACACATGACTGTCCCACTGAAACAGTGCACATCTACTGGAAACATCCAATGACACAACACATGACTGTCCCACTGAAACAGTGCACATCTACTGGAAACATCCAATGACACAACACATGACTGTCTCACTGAAACAGTGCACATCTACTGGAAACATCCAATGACAAAACACATGACTGCCTCACTAAAACAGTGCACATCTACTGGAAACATCCAATGACACAACACATGACCGCCTCACTAAAACAGTGCACATCTACTGGAAACATCCAATGACACAACACATGACTGTCTCACTGAAACAGTGACATCTACTGGAAACATCCAATGACACAACACATGACTGCCTCACTGAAACAGTGACATCTACTGGAAACATCCAATGACACAACACATGACTGTCTCACTGAAACAGAGAACATCCACTGGAAATACCAGATGATGACGGTTCACACAGGCTTTTTAAAATACTCATGTCTCCAACTCTTTTTTCCCCCTTACCAACAGGATATTGTAAAAGCCAAACACACAAAAAAGTGAAAAAAAAAAGAAAAAAAAAAGAAAAAGATCATGAACTGCTTCAGCATAAATCAGGCATTTATGCCAGAATTAAATAGGACAAAAATTTATACAAAAAAAACCCAACAACAACAAAAGAACCCCACAAAGAAACAACAACAAAATGCTTGGGAAAGAACAAACAGCATTCTGACCAAGGTCCTCTTGCTCAAGACCACTTGTCCGAACATACATGACACACTTCACTGTGACCAGGCATCATGTTCACAGACAATATCACCATGCCCTATAGTATAAACCAATGGCCACACAACACCTGGTGGCTGCCAGCACCTGAGGTAGCTATCAAACACACACACACACAAACATACACAACACACACCAAAAAAAAACAAGTTATCAAGTAAATAGTGCATACTCAGTAACACGCAACAAGCTGCATAGCACTTAAAACTGCTGCATAGGGGATTAAACTTGCGTCTGTAAGTATTGCATAGCAAAGTAGCCCTTGGATACCTGGGGAATAATAAGGCCTTCATCCGTTGCAAAATATCCACGATTCATACATAGAATTATTTAGGTACAGTTAATTATGCCCATGTTAAGATGATCTTTTTCTTTCTGCATGTATGTATGTTTTTATAATATATACTTTTATATACATACATATTTATATATACATATATATCTTTGTATACCTGGTTCTGTCTGTCTTTGAAAGCGTGCTGCCTACATGGAAGAAAATTGAACTTTTAAACTGCTTTAGATCTCTCTAGGAAACCAGTAACTGAGAAAGTGCTGAATAAACACATTTCTCAAAGCAAAGAACAAACAGCCTGCAAGAGTGTCTGGCAGGAACTAAACAGTTGATTAAAACTGATCCATTAAAAGCATGATCCTCAATACTGTTTGGCAGTAGCAAAAGACCTATCGTAATTAAACCTTTGTTTTAAAACAATAATAAAAGCATGATACTTCACTTCTGCGTCTTTCTTTGTTTTGACTGACAAACCTGTCAGAAGAGAGATGTTTTACAATTACCAAATGGCCATCATAATTAAGCCACTTCAATGAGAGAAATTAACCCACTTTCTTCTGAAAGTAATTTCACCTCTCAATTATATTTTTGCTTTCTGAGTTTCTAAAATATATTATCAGGTCAGGAACATTTGCATTCAGTTTACAAAAAATTACATGGATACTGTTTACTGAATGGCAAAATCAAATTTTACAATCACAATGCAGTACATTGTTTTTTTTTTCACAATTCAGCCCTGACATTTGAGCATATGCATTTATTCCGCTGTTTCCAAAGTGGTCAAACACAAATTTTCTTTTCCTGCATTCCCCCCTTCCCCCCCCCCCCCCAAAAAAGTTATTATTTAGACAAATTTTCTTGTGAGGTTTTCAATCTGTAGAGTGACCATCTCATATTTTCTTGACATTTGAGCATATGCATTTATTCCACTGTTTTCAACGTGGTCACAAACAAACTTTCTTCTTTTGCATTCCCCCCCGAAAGTTATCATTCAGACAAATTTTCTTGCAGTTTTTAATCTTTGTAGAGTGACTATTTCACGTTTTCTTGCTGCTTCTAAATTTTCTCATGAGTTTCTCTCTGGTGGCACCACTGGTTCTGTACAGAGCTATGCTTCCTACATTTCTTGATGTAAAACCAGTGCAAACTAACCTGTGGTTACAATAAAAATAATAATAAAAGCAAAAGAAATAAAAAGCTAAATAAGTGATAGATCTGGCAAACACCTAATGATATGACTGGCAGATTTATATCTGATGAATCTATCGGCCTGTCCAGCCACACCTAACTGTATCAGTCACCACCCAGAGTGCAACTCTGGAGTGTCCCCAAGACTGAGGGATGTTTGTCTTATATCTGATGCACCACTGAAATATGACTTGTACTGTGATGTACGTTAAAAGAGAAAGAAGAAGAAGAAACAACCACCATATATGAACGGCAGTCTCCACCAGTCACTACCTACTGTCACTCTGTGCTCTATGTGGTCTGTTCTGTCTCCAACAATCCTGGGAAACCATCTTCAATTCACACACACACACACACACACACACACACCACACTACCTGAGTGGTATTGTCATCTCTCTCTCCCAAGGGAGAATTCTCTAGCTGACATGGACACACTGCTTAACAAGTATAAAAAACACAAATGGCTTACAAATATACACAACTTTTTTTTTTTCATTCAGTCATTTTAAAAATTTTCATACCAATCTGCTTACAGCAGTAAATGTCGTTTCCCAGTATGACCACAAAACTAGTAGCTCCATGACTTTATAATATCATCAACACAAAAACTGAAGGAAAACCTTTTGGCAGTACTGTCCACTCAACCATTAACCCTCTGACTGATGAAATTCAGTGAAATTGTCTGGCATGATTTGAAGAGCAAGAACTTCTTCTTGTCTACTTTAGAACAGTTGAACTAATTTTGCTGAACAAAAACAATGCAGTCCCAAGAGAGGAGGAAGTCTAAGTGAAGAATGGTGACCGACATCATGGCCTGTAATGTAATGTAACCTCTCTTATCATAATTAGGCAACAGCCTTTCACTGACCAGTTATACTTGACAACAGCAGTCAAGGGATTAAACTTAAACAAAAGAAACGATGGTTCTTATTTTCTATTTTTCTTTGTGTTTACAAACATATACCACACTTCTATCACCTCTATATAATGATGGAATAATAAACCAGTACGATTTTCCATAACAATAAGCAAAACAATGATAAATACAATCTCATTTTTAAATGGAGTCCATTACACATAGGCACAGATAAACCGATCTTGCGGCATGGATAACAATCACTGATGTTGACAGTGGACAAGCTATACAAGCTGGAATGAGAGGCTCAGTGGCTGCAGCGAGATGTACTGACCACTACAGGAATGGACACAGGGCAGAAGAAATTCTCCAATGCCAACAACACACTGATATGCTCAGGTGAACAGGTTAGGCACAGAACTCTGAAGACATCAAAGACAACCACAAAGATCCAACAGTTAACACACAAAAAAGCAAAGAAAAAGGAAACTGCAATTGCTACATCAGCTGTGTCCTTAAAGGGACAGTGGATGGGAATGGAAGAAGAGGTATGGGATGAGGGGAAGGAATTGGTTCAAGGTCTCACAGGCCTTTTACGGCCGCCAGGGCAGTGATTTCATATCCACAGTGTCTCAGCATAAGAAGATTGGGCCCAATCCTCTCCTTCCCCAAATGAAGTCAGGAACCCCTTCACACCTGGGTGGAAAGAGGAAAATCAGAGTGAAGTGCCTTCCTCAAGCGCACAACACGACGTCAAAACGGGGCCTCCAACCCTGATCCTTCTGATGAACACTGGATCAGAAGTCCCACACCTAACCAACCCCACCGCAGTGCTTCCCCAGCAGAATACACACACCGAGAAAAACCCAAAGGTATCTGACAGGGCATTCCTTTAAATGACAAAACATTTTTTCATTATTTTGAGGGTAATACTTTTTGAGAGGTCATTTCTGGAGATAACGTGACACCTTCACCTTCACCTATCCCATAACCCAGTGGAGGGTCGTTGCGGCAACACAGAAATTTCCAGACCAGTTCTCTCCATAACATAACAACCTCCTTTTAAATGACAAAACATTTCTTAAATTTTGTGGAGGGGTTGGGGGAGCATGCGGTGGTGGTGGTGGAATTTTTGTTGCTGTTATTTTCTCATTTCTGGAGATGATAGAATATCCGTTTTAATTTTTTTCTGAGACTCTTGAATTTTTTTGTTTACCATTTCCTTTTACGAATAAAAAGACAGGACATTATTTCACCTTTAGAAGATCATACTGGA
Source organism: Babylonia areolata (assembly GCF_041734735.1). Taxonomy (NCBI): domain Eukaryota; kingdom Metazoa; phylum Mollusca; class Gastropoda; order Neogastropoda; family Buccinidae; genus Babylonia; species Babylonia areolata. The sequence continues at coordinate 11,210,884 of NC_134895.1, forward strand.
CTTTATTAGTGACAAATTCTGTTTCCCCCATATACTGAGACACATTTTACTTTCCATCGCTTCACTCGACTTTGATGGTGTTCTTTTTGTTACTGCTGCCTAATCAAGGGAGGTTGTAAGATCAATGTTTTCCCCACAAACTGAAACATTTTACTGTCTACTGCTTCTCTGAACACTGATGTTGTTCTTTTGTTACTGTTACAAATTCAAGGGGGGACCCAGAAAGATGATAGTGTTTTTGTGGAGTGCCCGCTCTCTGTGAGCAGTGACAAATTCTGTTTTTTTCCCCACATACAAACTTCACTTTTCCATCATTTCTCTGAACTCGGATGTTGTTCTTTTTGCTACTGTCACAATTTACTTCAGAGGGCTACCAGGAAGATGACAAGTGTTCTTGCAGGCGGTGGCTGTGACCGTGACCGTCACACTTCAGTTTCAGGGCTGTCTTCCCTGTCCCAGGCTGGGGGTGTGGCCGTCAGTGGCCATGACGATGATAGGAGGGGGTTGGGGGAAGCACGGCGGTGGAGGGGTGATGTTGCAGGGGTGTCCCTCCCTCCTGTGGCCTCTAGTGCTGCAGGTACCTGCACAGGCCGACACGGCAGGTGCTGACGCTTCCCTCTTTTTCTTCACTCACTCATTCTCTCAAACATACATACACACAAACACATACACAAACACTCACACACACTAACACACACACACACTTACAGACATAACATGTTGACACAATCAACCAACTTTCTTGAAGAAACTTAGGAATTTTCTTCTGATACATACATCTGAAACAGAATGTGCATCCAGAAAACAAACAAACAAAAAACACTTGACAAAGCTGTCTTAAAAGCTGTTGCTTTAAAATTGGTTGAATCAATTTTGCAGTCTGTGTTTGTGCTTGGTGCATTTTAAAGATGGCTGCATTTATCCTGACTAAGCTGAAAAGACAAAATCCCCAGCAGAAGACAGTACACTCCATCCAACCTTAAACCTTTTATTTCTTTGTTGCTTTAAGCCCAGCCGACCACAATGGGCCATATCAGGGCTGAACAATTGTGTATACAGGTCCAGTGGAACCTGTAAAACAACAACAAAAAATACATGGAAAAGAAAGTTAGATGCACAAGTGCAGTCATAATCATGGGCAAAAACCTTGGACATGTCTCTGGCATTGACCATTTCCGTCAAATTTTCATCAGAGGATTAAACTAACCTGAATATAAAACATAATCATACGTAATAAACTGTCAGTGTCACATCAGTGAAGTGCTTTCATACAGGTACCTCCTCCTCTCATCAATGATAACATTGTTTCAATGATATCAATATTAATCAGATGAATAAATAGAAAGCAGTACATTCAAAATGTTAAGGATGGCTTATTTCCAAGCTCGAAAAAAATATAGTAAAAAAAAAAAGAAAAAAAAAGAAAGAAGAAAGAGCACGTGCAGACTATCAAAGAAATATGTATGATGAAATATGCACAAGGTACACATACACTGACATGCACTTTATGCCAAAGCCAGTTGTAATATGAATGCCCTCAAGA
>NC_134895.1:11214926-11267426 GCF_041734735.1 Babylonia areolata
CTACCTTCAGAGGGTCACTCTGATGCCTCACGTTCCAAATGAATCTGCATTGCTACACATGTACAAAGTCGGGCATACCATCTGGACACAATCATCTAGGTTTCTGCGCCAATGAAGTGGTGAAGTGAAAAAACTCTTCTATGTTGCAGATGGTCTGTGTGTTTGAGCAAAATGCCATCCAGGATTTTCAATTTTTTAAAGAATTTTTTAAAACATTCTATGGAGCCGCTCGATGTACAAGCTTTCCATTTTCAGAGGGATGCAAATTTCTGGGTTATCGGAAGCCCCGAATATGGTGTCCAGTCATGGCAACTGACACACTGTCACAGCAACAGACACCGACATACTGACACATCTATCTGCTTGACTCACTAAACAACATATCTGTGGACATGCCATGGCTACTGACACACTGTCAAAGCAACACAAACAGACACTGTTTATTGACTAAATGACCTAAACATCTGTAGATATGTCATGGCTACTGAAAAAGTGTCATAGCAACACAAACTGACACATTTGGTTGGCTCAATGACCAACATGTAGACATGTCAAGGCTACTGACACACTGTCATGGCTACAAACAAAATTTATGACTCATTCTGAAGGGAAAAAAAATCAGCTATCACAATAGTTACTGAAATAATCAAGACTGTTGACTTTTACTCCCTGTGGGGTGTCTCCATAAAGGCAATGGGTGGACAGTTTTTATTGATCATAACCATCCTGTCCTTTCGGATTTCACTGTTCACAGTCACTGAGATAATTCAAATGATACAAATGAACAGATCTCTTACTGACATGAACACGTAAAGATGTATCCCTACACATAAAAATGAATCCCTTGAATCATACAGATATGCACATACATAACAAGTCTATCAGAAGAAAACAAATTTTTCAAATGTACAATCAACATTTAGATTCTTTTGTTTTTAAGCTTTTTTTCTTTTCTTTTTTTTTATTTTATTTTTATTTTTACAAAGGCATATAACACCAAACCAAAACCACAGCATGATGCAAACAAATGCACTACAGTGACTACAGAGATACTGCTCAACAACACTGGGTAAATGTGGAGAAACCAGACACATTCACTCCTCATGAGTGACACAGACACTAATGGACATGAATGATTTCTTGAGGGAAGAGAGTGAGACCTCACTGTTTCAGTCTGAAATCACTGCGTCATCTCCACCATTGTGTATACAAAATGTTTCCAAATCTTCTTTCAGTCTGATTTCAAGACTATAATTTGAAGAATCTCATGCCGTTAAAATATATTTACACATTAAACAAGGCGTCATTACTGGCTAAGAGGAAAACCTGAAAGAAAGAGAAATGCCAGAAAGTCCAGTCTCTCCTTTTGCACTGGTCGTAATATGACAATGAAATATTAGAACACAGCTATTCAAGAGAATATGCTTAAGCTAACTTTTGTTTCATCAGATTGTCAGTTTTACATGATCACTGAATTGCTATCTTAAATGATTCAGTTTCTCAGAAATATAGTATGATCTCAAGAAAGCATAAAAAATGTTAAGAAATCAAGCTGCCATTGAAATTCTCTGGATGCTCTTTTCTCATCTTGTGAACAAAGCTTTCCATTTTGTTTGTGGGGAAAAAAAAGGACAAGAGTACTGTATTCATGAAGAAACATTCAGATAGTATCAAAGTGAAAAAAAAAGAAGAAAAAAAAAAGAAGCATTATTCATCACACTACTCTGGACGCTACTGTTTTTCTATCAACAACAAACAGAGAATATGACGACAACTCACTGCATGTTTCAAGGAGTGGACCTTTTCTATTCACAATGAAACAACAAAAATATGCAATCTGTGTCACTTAACCCCTTGACTGCTGCTGCTGAGCATGCTTGTCAGTGAAAAGCTGTCATCTCACTGAGATAAGACAGACCTTATGGGTCAGGATGTCAGTCAGTCACCTTTCACTATTTGAACTGCTTCCTCTTGGGACTGCATTACACTTGTTGAGGCAAACTCAATCAAACCACTGATGAATAAACAAAAAAGCAGTAACTGCGCTTCAATCTCATGCCATGCTGATCCCGTTTCAGCTTGGTTCAGCAGTCACAGGGTTAAGAAGCTACAGACAGACAGACAGAAGAGACAGGGCAGTGTGGAGGGAAGAGGCAGGAGGAACAAACGGACGGACTGACTGACCGGTCCAGAGAAGTTGAGGTGTTTGTACAGGATGACCCCAATGTCCTTGTGTCCTGCTTCCATGGCAATGGACAGGGCCGTGCTGTTCTCCTGGTGATGCCGTGTTGTGACACACACCACAATCTCACATCATCTAGTGTAACACATCGTTCGGTGTGAGATATGCCACACCCACATTATTCATTGTAATACCCCTCACATCATCCAGTGTCATATACACCATACTCACACCATGTTTTTGTAGCATACACCACACCCACTTCATTTAGTGTCGCATACACCACACCCACTTCATTACACCACACCCACTTCATTTAGTGTAGCATACACCACACCCACTTCATTACACCACACCCACTTCATTTAGTGTAGCATACACCACACCCACTTCATTTAGTGTCACATACACCACACCCACTTCATTTAGGGTAGCATACACCACACCCACTTCATTTAGTGTAGCATACACCACACCAACATTGTTTGGTGTAGCATATACCACACCCACATCGTTTGGTGTAGCACACACTACACCCACATCATCCATAGAACACACTCACATCATCCATTGTAACACAATCCTAACATCCATTGTAACATACACCACACTCACAATATCCTCACTGTAACACCTACATCATCTCATGTAACACTCACCTCATCCAGTGTAACACACACCACACTCACATCATCCAGTGTAACACACACCACACTCACATCATCCAGTGTAACACACACCACACTCACAACATTCAGTGTAACTTGCAACCATCTGTTTTAACACTTACATCATCCAGTGTAACACACACACACCTCATCCAGTGTAACACCTACATTATCAAGTGTAACATACACACCATCCATTGTAATATGCAACACACTCACATGATTCATTTTAAGCTGACCCCTAGACACACTGGAAAATAAACTGACTGCCCCAATGTCCACAAAACACTAAAGGCCCTTCAACTTTTAAACTGGGTCATACTGGGACATAGCTGGCTGGCACCCTTAACTCTGAGACCACCATGTTTCCATGTGAAAAACACTCCCCAGCGCCAAATATTTTAGATACAATGCTCTCGGTCACAGGCTTTGGTTCCTGTCACAACAACACAATGGACATGCTGACTTCAAACTCGGTCAGGGGGCAAAGGTAAGTCAATGTTCTAATGCAGTGAAAAGGCTGTAGCTTTCTAGCTTTGTCACAATGTGAAAAATGGTCCTTTCAACAAGACCCCTTTATGTATACTAAAGCTGCCAATGACGGTGAACTGTCTCGCTGACTTAAGTCACCCATGGCGGCAAAAGAGTTGGCTGACACCCTGAAAAGGCCTTCAGCCAGTACATCATTAAAACTCTCTATCAAAGTCGCCTATGGCAGTGAACTGTCTCCTCAAGTCACCTATGACAGTGAACAATCTCGTCAACTAAAGTCGCCTATGGTGGCAAAAGAGGTAGCCAACACCATGAAAAGCCATCAGCAAGTAGGTCGCTATAACTCAACTCTTCCAAAAACCTGGTAAAAGTTGACTTCGAAAAGGGCTGTGGTAGGATAATCTGCCCCCCTGATTCTTAAAGAAGAAACCACCCAACCAACACCCCTGTTCCCCAGGCATGGGACTCACATTGTCGGCGAGGGTGGAAACGCAGGTGGGCTGGGCCATACTTAAGTCAACTATGGCGGCAAAAGAGTTGTCTGACACCCTGAAAAGGCCATCAGTAAGTAGGTCATTAAAACACCTTTCCGAAAACCAAGTACACAGTGACTTGGAAAAGGACTGTGGTAGGGGAATTTGGCCCCCCCGACTCCCCTGATTCAAAAAAACAGAAACCCACCCCCATACCCTCCAGTACCCCAGGCATGGGGACTCACATTATCGGTGAGGGTGGCGTCACATGTGGGGTGGGCCAGCAGGAGTTCGACGATGGCGGTGTGGCCGTGCTCGCAGGCACACATGAGGGCAGTGGATCCATCGTCGTCCTGCAGGTTGCAGTTAGCGCCAGTCTCCAGCAGTAGCTCCACCATGTCTGTCCGGCACTGGCTGATGGCCAGCATCAGCGCCGTCTGTCCACTCTGAAACAAAATGTGTGTGTGTGTTCACAGTGAGTATGTGCACTGATATGTTCTCTGTGTGTGTGCGTGTGTGTGCGTGGAGAAGGAGGAATTTTGTTTTATGTCCCATCACACATATCGGTGATTGAAGACATTTTGTGAAAGTCTTAATGTATTCATTTAAGTATTATCGTTTAGAAGGTTAGGGGGATGTGGATGAATGGTGAGTTGGGGGAAACCAGGCAAATGAAGGAGTGGGTTGGGTGAAATTTGAAAAAAAAAATCTAAATACAATTACAGGAAATTACTTAAAGGACTTCGTAAAAGAGAAGTTCTTAATCTAACAAGCGAAACAACTGATAATGAATGCAAAAAGTCAAAACGTCAACGTTCTCAGTCACTTGTGAAGACACACTTTCATGAAAATAAGGCTTCATCAAGCTACAGTAAAAATGATAAGCTTAATTGTCAGGTTACTATAGCACATACACTTGACATTAGAACAATATTTGGTCTGTTATGAATTTGATAATAGTCTGAGAGTTAAACATAGAACTGGTCTGTAAATCAGACCAAAGTCTGAGAGTCAAATGACGAGGTTTTAGAGTTGAATGAAAGCACCTATAAAAGTCTATTTCTAGTATATTACATATTTCCTTGTATGACAATGGGCAATGTGTACGTGCATGTGTGCGTGTGCGTGTGTGGCTGGTGGCCAGCACTGGCACCGTCTGTCCGGTCTGAAACAAAAACGTGTGTGTGTTCAAAGTGAGTGCACACACTGATATGGTCTTGGTGAGTGTGTGTGTGTGTGTGTGTGTGTGTGTGTGTGTGTGTGTGTGTGTGTGTGTGTGCGCGCGCGCGCGCACGCACGCGTGCACCCGTGTGTAAATGAGCATGCACATGAACAAGCATGTATATCTAGAATCCTTTTGTATTTGTGTTTATATATGATTTCCTATTCGTGCTTCTACCTTCAATGTACACCCCCCCCCTTCCCAAATATTCTTGATACATATACTAACACAATGTCCTGCCTGAAAAACACTGTCCGGTCTAAAGCACATATTGTCCTGTCTGAAATACAGTCTTGCTTGAAATACACGCATTGTACTGTCTGAAACACACATATTGTCCTGTTTGAAAACACACAAATTGTCCTGTCTGAAACACACACACACATACACACACACTGTCCTCTGACTGAAAGACACACATAGTCCTGTTTGAAACACACACATGCACACACTGTCCTGTCTGAAACACACACACACACATACACTGTCCTGTTTAAAACACACACACACATGCATACTGTACTGACTGCAACACACACATTGTCCTGTCTGAAACACACACTGGCACACACTGTCCTGTTTGAAACACACATGTACACACTGTCCTGACTGCAACACACACATTGTCCTGTCTGAAACACACACTGGCACACACTGTCCTGTTTGAAACACACATGTGCACACTGTCCTGACTGAAACACACACATTGTCCTGTCTGAAACGCTTACACACATGCACATAGTCCTGACTGAAACACTCCCAATGTCCTGTCTGAAACAGATTCAATTATCATCTCTGTGGTGCTGTGGCCTAGTAGTAATGCCTCTGACTAGGTAGTGAGTGTCCGCATACACAGACTGTGATTTTAACACCTCCCAGTTTCCACATGACCTTGAGTGTAGACTACACACCTTTCACAGCGGTTTGGGGACATAAACAAACGACCTTCATGCTCAACCCCCTAACCTGTATTCTAGGGGGATCCAGGGACATGCTCCCGTGGACAAATTTTGAAATTTACATTCAAAATGATGCAATTTTATGCAAATCGGAGCACATTCATAACACTGTACTGCCATCATCATAAATAGGAAATTTTCTATCTAAAATTACGTTTAAATAACATACTTACCGTGACTGCCATCATCATAAATCTACAATTCATACTGAGCACCTCCAATCTTACATCTATAGGGATGCAAAAGGCATTTATATATACCAGCGTTTCTCTGTTTTCACCATCACAGCTTCAGTAATGTCTCACAGTAACAGTATTCCCAGTTATCACTCTAACTCTAAAGGAAATAAGACTAATTCAGTTTGGTTGCTCATGCAGCTGCCTCTTGCTGATTTTTTTTTTTTCCACTGAATTCTTTTGTTGCTTAATCTCACTTTTACTTTTCGCTGAAATCCATGAATTCGCTGAGAAGTGGGAGCCATGTGTAGTACTTCCACTTGATCCAGAATCAAACTGCCTTGAAACGCCAATGAATCTATTTTTTGAGTTTCATCCCTTCGATTCAATTATGCATTGTGAGTGACAATTGTGCATGATTTGTCTATGCGCGAGATTCAGCGCTGTATAAAGGCATTTAACATCTTATTATTATTTTTATTATCACTAATCCTCATGTGAGTCCACATCAAATGAGAATGAGAACGGCACAAATGACATCCTCAGACACAAGAGACAACCAAGAAGGATGATCGTCATTGTATTGTATTGCCTTGCATTGCATTACTCTTTTTGTCACAACAGATTTCTTTGTGTGAAATTATCATCATTACTAATCATGATTACCGTTTCAGCTCGTGCATTGACGTCGCTGGCGGTGAAAAGCTGCCTGATGATGTTGCGGTGGTCGTCGTTCTGGATGAAGGCGAGGGAGGCCAGCATGGTGGGGGTGTAGCCGGCTTTGTTGGGCCTCCGCACATCACACACCTCCGTGTCCAGCAGCAGGCCCACAATGTCAAAGTTGCAGTGTGACACACAGTAGTGTATGGCTGCATTACCCTGTCATCAGTCAGGCCCACAATGTCAAAGTTGCAGTGCGATACGCACTTGTGTATGGATGCACTACCCTGTCAACAGTCAATGCGATATGCAGTAGTGTATGGCCGCATTACCCTGTCAACAGCCAGGCTAAAAAAAAGAAAAAAAGAAAAAAAGTCAGGCCCACGATGTCAAAGTTGCAGTGTGACACACAGTAGTGTATGGCCACATTACACCGTCAACAGGCCCAAGATGTCAAATTGCAGTACAATACACAGAAGTGTATGACCACATTACCCTCAAAGTTGCAGTGTGACACACAGTAGTGTATGGCTGCATTACCCTGTCAACAGTCAGGCCCATGATGTCAAAGTTGCATGAAGACACGCAGTAATGTATGGCCGCATTACTCTGTCAACAGTTAGGCACAGGCTGAGGATATATTTACACAGAATCATAGCTTAACGTGGGCTCAACGCCCGGCGTAAAAAAATCAATATAAACATATAGTTCGGCCAACACCAAAGTGAGAGCTGCGTAATCAATTCTCCACTGTAATGGGATTTCGTCTACAGCTTCGTCTTTTATGGAGGACGGTCACTCTCAGACTAGGAGGCAAGATTGCACTGGCTCTTAGCGCTGCAGCCTTGGGGGCTAGTTGGCCTTTGGGGACCATTCCAATGCTGACTGTCATAAAGCCCTCTTGGTTGAGAGAGTGGGGAATATATTTTGGCAAGACTCCACCATAATCAAATTCTAGCCCTGATAGTTGGATGGCAGTTACCTACGCTGCTGTTCTGATGGTCATATTCAGACACAACTATCATACATACTTCAAGCAAATCAGAAGTTGTGCAGTGTCAAAAGTTGAAGACATATTTGTACATTTGTATAACCAACAGCCCCACAATGTCAACAGTTGTGCACAAAGTGAAAATAAATTCATTCATAACTGGCAGTCCCTCAAAACCAATACTCATAGTCACACATAAATTAAAGATATATTTACACATAACCAGCAGCCCTGCAGCAACATTTTCCATACACAAGTTGACATTATTACATAAACCTTCAATCTTACACATATCCATTTGCTGACAGAAGCACTCCCTTCCCTCCCTTCCCCACAAACCCTTTCTCTTCACTGCTGTTTCCATGAAAACGCATGTGTCCACTTTTCTGTCCAGAAACCTGGTGAATATGAGTACAAGGTATGCATGCCTTTGCATGTGTACAGCGATGCAGGTCTGATTAGAATGTACAATATTACCCTTTGAAGGGACCCCAAGAATCCTGGTAAAGAGAGTCCCTGGGACCTCAAAGATTTTGAAACTGACAGAAAAGGGTCCCTGGGACCTTAAGGATTATGAAACTGACAGACAAAAGTCCCCAAGACCTTAAGGATTATGAAACTGACAGAAAAGGGTCCCTGGGACCTTAAGGATTATGAAACTGACAGACAAGAGTCCCCAAGACCTTAAGGATTATGAAACCGACAGAAAAGGGTCCCTGGGACCTTAAGGATTATGAAACTGTCAGAAAACTGTCCCTGGGACCTTAAGGATTCTGAAACCGACAGAAAAGGGTCCCAGGGACCTTAAGGATTTTGAAACCGACAGAAAAGGGTCCCAGGGACCTTAAAGATTATGAAACTGTCAGAAAACAGTCCCTGGGACCTTAAGGATTATGAAACTGTCAGAAAACAGTCCTTGAGACCTTAAGGATTATGAAACTGTCAGAAAACAGTCCCTGGGACCTTAAGGATTATGAAACTGTCCGAAAACAATCCCTGGGACCTTAAGGATTATGAAACTGTCCGAAAACAATCCCTGGGACCTTAAGGATTATGAAACTGTCTGAAGAGTCCCTGGGACCTTAAGATTATGAAAATGTCCGAAAAGGGTCCCTGGGACTTCAAGGATTTTGAAACTATCAGAAAAGAGATCCAGGATTTTGAATCTATGAGACTTGAGAGGCCGTGCCCCCCTGTATGCAGACTGTGAAAGTGCCTCACGTTGGAGTCGATGAGGTTGACGACGTACTCCAGGAGGCGGTGGGAGATCTCATTGATGGAGGACAGGTAGTCCTCCACCTGGTGCACGCTGGACAGCTTGTGGCTGGACACCCTGGAACCACTCCTCCTGCACCACTGACAGGTTGGCGTTCTGTGCAGACCCCACACACACACATATGGGTCATCACACACACACACACACACACTCAGTGGTCATCACACACACATATAGAGGTCATCACACAAACAGGAGGAGTTTGTATTATACTCTATGTTTGGTGTTACATATACTTACCATGTCAAACTGATGCAAACTAGGCCTATGGTTTGCTCTGTTTGGCCAAATTTCGCGCGGCAACCAGTTCATCTCTCACATCACACATTGTTCATCACATATTCATACATGTATCATGCGTCGTACAGCCCAGTAGTTGACAAAGGGGCCATTTCAGGGCTGTGTTCATCACACACACACAGTATTCATCACACACATAGTGTTCACACATATTATTCATCACACACAAAATGAAAATAACTAACCAACCATGTATCAATACATACAATTACAGAAACTCTGCAATGAAGAAAAGTATATTTAAAAGTTACAAATTAATTAAGTTTAAACACCTTGTACAAAATTTGTGACAATTTTCTACATCATCATATCTCATGGATGACAGAAATAAACTTTGTTTAAAAAGACATGGCTGTCGATAGTACTTAGGTGATATACATTTTTTCCTCCAATTTTTCAAAGAGCTTGACAATGAAAAACACCATGCACTTTATTTCCTGTGCATTCTTTACATTGTGGGCAAATTAAATCATTGTCAGCAAAGTGAGAGGAAGAGAGAGACAGAAAGAGACTGAGAGTAAACACACCAGTTCCTTGGTCTGGATGGTGGTGGAGTCCACCAGGAAGTTGGCCAGAACTTGACAGGCCTGTTGCATCTCCTCACTCAGCTCATAACTACCAACACACAGACACCTTCTCATCACACAGACATCTCATAGCTACCAACACACAGACATCTCCTCACTCAGCTCATAACTACCAACACATAGACATCTCCTCATCACACAGACATCTCATAGCTACCAACACACAGACATCTCCTCACTCAGCTCTTACTAGTCTTAGCTACCAACACACAGACATCTCCTCATCACACAGACATCTCCTCATAGCTACCAACACAGACATCTCCTCACTCAGCTCATAGCTTCCAACACACAGACACCTTCTCATCACACAGACATCTCATAGCTACCAACACACAGACATCTCCTCACTCAGCTCATAGCTACCAACACACAGACATCTCCTCACTCAGCTCATAGCTACCAACACACAGACATCTCCTCACTCAGCTCATAGCTTCCAACACACAGACATCTCCTCACTCAGCTCATAGCTTCCAACACACAGACATCTTCTCATCACACAGGCATCTCATAGCTTCCAACACACAGACATCTCCTCACTCAGCTCATAGCTTCCAACACACAGACATCTCCTCACTCAGCTCATAGCTTCCAACACACAGACATCTCCTCACTCAGCTCATAGCTTCCAACACACAGACATCTCCTCACTCAGCTCATACTATAGCTATCAACACACAGACATCTCCTCACTCAGCTCATAGCTACCAACACACAGACATCTCCTCACTCAGTTCATAGCTATCAACACATAGATATCTCCTCATTCAGCTCATAACTATCAACACAGAGACATCTCACTCAGCTCATAGCTACCAGCACACAGACATCTCCACACTCAACTCATAGCTATCAACACACAGACATCTCCTCACTCAGCTCATAACTACCAACAAGACATGTCCTCACTCAGCTCATACTATAAGACAACAAGACAAGACATGTCCTCACTCAGCTCATACTATAGCTATCAACACACAAACATCTCCTCACTCAGCTCACAGCTACCAACACATAGACATGTCCTCACTCAGTTCATCGCTACCAACACACAAACAACATCTCACTCAGCTCAAAGCTACCAACATACAGACATCTCACTCAGCTCATAGCTACAAACACACAGACATCTCATAGATACCGACATAGACATCTCCTCACTCAGCTCATAGCTATCAACACACAGACATCTCCTCAACTCATAGCTACCAACACACAGACATCTCCTCACTCAGCGCATATCTATCAACACACAGCCACCTTCTCAGCTCATAACTACCAACACACAGACATCTCACTCAGCTCATAGCTACCAACATACAGACATCTCACTCAGCTCATAGCTACCAACACACAGACATCTCCCTCAGCTCGTAGTTACCAACACACAGACATGCCCTCACTCAGCTCACAGCTACCAACAAACAGATATATGCAATCAATGAAATGATAATGCAAAACAGCATGACAGTGCTAAGAAGTAATTAAAGTAAAAAAGCGACTCACGTTTCCCTTATGTTCTGATCATACATCTTGGCGCCCGGCAGCCCCTGTGCTATGGCCTCATCGTCCTGGCACTGGTAGGTGATGTCCCCCTCCCTGCCGTCATACGACCCTTCATCGTAGCTGGCGCTCGACTCCTCGTCTGTGTCTGTTCCTTCCTCCTCTTCAGAACTGGAGCCTGTGCTGTAAAGCAGCAGTGTCGTATTGTGTTTCTGTATTGAGTTGCATTGTATCACATTGTATTGTTTTGTGTTGCACTGTATTATGTTGCATCTTGTTACCGTGGGTTCTTTTAAGTGTGTAATGTGCATGCTGCACCCAAACAACTTATTAACAGGGATTAAATAATGAATTTATGGATCTTACAGCCAGCAAGAAAAAAACCCTCAACACACCTGACATTTGAAGAAACAGAAAAAAACCAGAAATATGTAATTGTATACACTCCTGTATTTGTAATAAAAATTCAGTTCAGGTGAAAAAATGGTGACTGCTGCATTTCATACACAGAATGTACAAACATGTACTCTGAATTCTTCTGTCATGCCTGGCTTTTAGTATACAGTACTGGAACATGTACTCTGAATTCTTTCATCATGCCTGGCTTTTAGTATACTTCTTTGTTCGTGGGCTGCAACTCCCAAATTCACTCATATGTACATGAGTGGGCTTTAATATGTATGGCCGTTTTTACCCCACTATGTAGGCAGCCATGCTCCGTTTTCGGGGGTGTGCATGCTGGGTATGTTCTTGTTTCCATAACCCACCAAAAGCTGACATGGATTACAGGATCTTTAACGTGCATATTTGATCTTCTGCTTGTGTATACATGAAGGGGGTCAGGCTCAAGCAGGTCTGCACATATGTTTACCTGGGAGATTGGAAAAATCTCCACCCTTTACCCACCAGGCGCCATTACCGAGATTCAAACCCAGGACCCTTAGATTGAAACTCCAATGCTTTAACCACTCGGCTATTGCGCCTGTCATTTTAGTATACAGTACTGGAACATCAACTTTTCATTATGTTAATTCAGAGTCTGAGCCTAGAACTGGTGCACACAGTAAAAATACAAACTGTATCCTGCTTCACTCACCCTCCCACAACGCTGTCTGCAAAGCTGATTCCTTTCTTGGGGGTTGGACACTCAGTGGGCTTGGACGTCTTCATGATGGACTTGAGCTCCCTGCGCTCCAAAGACCCCATGGATGAGTAATCTGCTGCCTGCGAGCCAGTGGCTCCATTGCTGACCAGTGTAGAGTCGTCATAGCCTGAGTCCTTGATTCCTCCCCCCTCAATCTCAGACAGTTCGGAGAGACTTGGAAGGTCGTCTCATTGTCATCCTGTTCTTCACCATTGTCATCCTGGTCTTTGTCATTTTCATCCAGCTCAGACTCATCGTCGTCAGCAATCTGGGAGAGGTCAAAGTGAGCAGAGCTCAGTTTTCCAAAGCCTCCTCTCTCCTGGCAGTCTGTTTCGGGGTCTGCCATTTCTAAGCTCTCCGGAACATGCTCTGTTTCGGTGACGGCTGACATCAGGCTGCTGCTCTCCTGACCGCCTTGCTTTATGGTCACTGTGCTGGTTACTTTCAAACTGCTTTTCTTCACAGAGTGACTGCTGCTGAAGTCAGTCTCCAGGGTCCGCCAGCTGCTGCTGCTGCTGTCTGTGTCAGTGGTGTCTAGGTTCATCAGTCGCCGCATTTCATCTGGCATGAAGTCCTCCACAGATCCCACTCTGCGACCAGAAAACATGCCCAGTTTGTGGGGGTCCAGTTCCAGAGAAAACCTGGCCCCATCACTGTACCTGTGTCTGTGCAGCCTGCTGCTGGACACCAACTTTGTTCCCGAAGAGCCACCACGCCTTCTGACTGGTGTGTCTGTGAAACTGTCACTCACAAAATGAGTTTGCTCACTGTCCCCCTCCTCACCCTGTCCAACCTCAGCTGCAGGCTGTGAGGACTCCTGCCAACTGGCGACGGTGCTTTCAACAACTCTCTCCTTCACCTCCCTGTCCTCCACCTCCAAGCAGTCACCGGCACTAGCATCAGCACTAGCCCTGGGCTCTGCCTTGCTACTGCTGCTGTCAGCCAGTGTTGGCTCTGTGCTGGAAGAGAGTCTCTGGGGGCTGGTGGGACTCAGGCTACCTGTGGAAGAGGTGCTGCCCAGAAAGGCTGAGGCCTGGCTGGCCCCTCTCTGGATGATGAGCTCCTGCATGGTCAGTGGGCGCTTGGAAGCCGCTGGAATGTCTTCACCCAGGATCTCCACACACTCCACTTTGGACATGGACAGCTGAAGCTCCTTGGAGGGGGTGCTGACACTTCTGTCACAGTACTCCTTGCTGACCACCTCTGGCTTGTCATCTGATGAGCTGGCTGTATCCATGGGGGCGGTGTTGACAGCCTGGTGGGTGGTGGTGGGGGGTGTGGGGGTGTTGGTGGAGGAGGTGGCCGTGGGGACAGGGTGAGTGTTACTGCCAGTGCTGATGATCACCTCTAGCTGTTCAAATACACCCATGTCCGTCTGCACGCAGTCATCATATCAATTTATCAATCGATCAAGTATTCTGTCTTTTCAAACACACATGTCTATCTGCATGCAGTCATCACATCAATTCATCAATCAATCAATCAAGTGCTCTGTCTTTTCAAACAGACCCTTGTCCGTTTGCACACAATGATCACATCAGTTCATCAATCAATCAAGTGCTCGGTCTATTAAAACACCCACTTTCATCTGCATGTAGTATCAAATTAATTCATCAAAGTCATCAAATCAGTTCATCAGTCGATCAGGTGCTTTGTCTCTTCAAACACACCCACATCAGTCTGCAAGCTGTAATCAAGTCAATTCACAATCAAAGTCATCAAATCAATTCATCCATCAGTCAAGTGCTTTGTGCTTTTTTTTTTTCATACACCCACTTCTATCTATATAGTCATAAAATAAATCAATATGAAGTGCTCAATCTTCTTGAACATACCCACTTCCATCTGTGCACATTTGCTGAAACAAAAAGTATGCATCTGCACAGTCATGAAAAAATCCATTGATAAACAAATTAAGTGCTCCATCTCTTCAAGTACATCCACCTATGTCTGCTCACAGTCATTCAAATTCATAAATTATCACTCGATACCTTTTTCTCATTGACCTAGGAAGTGGAAAACAGCTTTAATTGGCAAACTAAAAGTAATGTGCCCAGAGGCTTCCAGTAAATACCTTACCCTCTTGATACACACAACAGAGTTTGCCCAGAGACTTCAACTGAAGTACACATTATACAATATCATGGTGCTAAGTGACTGACAGAAATTTAATGTTTTGAGGTAAATAGCTGACTCTGTACTCAGGTGAAAAAGATAATGATATAGAAAAAACTCAAAGATAGATATAAATTCATGCATCCACCATGTTTCATACCCCCCCCCCCCACACACACACACAGAGTTAAAATAGCATTCTATCTTTTATTCATTTATTTTTTGGTACTAGACATTGTTTTGCTGGGACCATTTTTGCTGTGGATTTCTGGTTGAAAGTGCTGAGAGATGTGTGAAAAGGCCTGTTTTCTAAAGTCCACTACTAGTGTGATCATTGTAACTGTACATTTATCCTTAATTGCTTCTTCCCTCTTTCCTCATCTGAAGTACAGAGGTCACATTCACACGTTCTAACTGTCTCTCCCACCTCTGACATTCTGAACCAGAGATCACAGACACTAAAACACATTCCCCCCGGTATGCTAACTGCACACACGCACATGCACACACACAAACACACACACATGCGCATATACACACACCAAAATCAGCCCTCATCTGAAAGTGACTGCATACGCACAAACATGTTCCAAAACTAGCCATCACATGTGAAGGTAAATTCACACACACACACACATATATATATATATATATATACACACACACACACACACACACATACAACACCCCCCGAAAAAACAACAAACACTCCTTTAAAAATCAGCCCTCAATGGGAACATAAACACACACAGTGACACATGTAAATATTTGTGGTCACAAATACTCCTATCAACCTCTCCGAGGCCACAAATATAATTGGCATATTTCTTCAGTCTCCTGTATTTGGTAAGGCCTGACTCAGAAAGACTCTGCTCCATTTTGAAGAATATGTTCATCGTTGGATTGGAAATGGTACCAGTATTTATCTGATTAGCAATTCAAAATGGTTCTCTCTTTTTATTTAACAAAAACACACCACACACACACTCACAACACAAACACACACACACACGCACCACCCTAAAATCAGCCCTCACCTGGGAAGTGGAGTCAGCAACAGACAGGAGGTCAGTACTGGTCGACACAGTGTCCTTCACACTGCTTTCAGTATTGACAGCGACATCACTTGTGTCCACCCCCCTTACACCTCTCTCCTCCTCCTCCTCCTGCACCTCTGTACCGACAGACACCTCAGAACTTTCAGCTTTCGCCATGGTCCCTACACAGCGCTGTGGGACGCTGATGCCCCCCTCATCCCCCTCCTCTCTCCCGCACCCCACACTGACCACGGTGGCCATTTCGTGCTGCACGCTCTTTTCCTCCACAATTGGCTGCACACTGCACTGGATGCCAGCACTGTGAACCTGACGCTGGAGAACATTGTGGAGAGCTGCGTGTAACTCCGATTCTCCTCTGGAGTCCAGCGGGGCCAAGTCATCGCCTGACACGTTTATGCCGACACTTCTTGTGGTGGGGGCGGCGTCCTGGGAAGAAGAGAATGACACACCCACACTGTGGGATGGGACCTTCACCTCCACTCCCACGTTCCTCTTCTTGACTGGAGGAGTGCTGCTGCCAGCACCGATGATGACAGTGCGCACCTCAGTGTTGTGAACGTGAAGGGGGTGTGCATTGATGTCACCGTCTTCCACCCCGACACTTCGTGTAGCAGGCGGCGGCACAGACTGACGGTGATCTGTTGTTGTTTCCCCAAGCGTGTCCTGAGGCAGGGAGTGAGTGCTGCCCAAGCTGCCCATCTCCTTTTCCTTCCACTTACTCCGAATCTCATTCTGAACCTGTAACAAACCACCACCACCACCACCACTTTAAAATTCTGTTTAGTCCCAAACCTAAATGGACCCGTCATCACCCCCATCGTCATCACCAAAATACAGAAAAACAAATTATCTCACAACCTGTCCCCCCCACTACCATCTCACACCCACACACACACAAAAAATGCAGACGCCACAGACTTACTTGGTTGTCAACGATGGTGTAACCAGTGGGCAGGGAGGGCTGCAGAAGGTAGGGCTCCACAACGCTGTGCTCCCCAACCCCCTTGTCCCTCCGGAAGGGCCATGAGGGTTTGGGCAAGGTCGGGGGAGGTGTCTTCAGTGTCGGAGACCTCCATGACTGGAAAGTGGCCGTGGTGGAAAGAGGGGAGGTCACCTTGTCCTCATCCCCCACAGCCACGGTGCGCATGCTTACGTTGCCAGATTTGGCCTTCAGCTGCAGGGCCAGCAGCCGCTTCTCCTCCTTCAACACCGAGATGCGCACCTGCAGGATGGGGATGGCCTTGACCTGGTCCTCAAGGTCACGCATGCGCTGCAGTGACACGGACATGGCCTCCCTGATGGCTGCCAGGGAGGCCTTGCTGATGGTGGTGTTGGGCGACATGGGGGAGGGGGGCTCCGACCCCTCATGATGCTGCCTCTGTGGGAAGTGAGCCACCATGGTGGCAGCCAAGGACTCTGACGTCATGGCCGGGATCTGAGGATGCTCCTCAGGGAGCTGGTGCGGCGTGAAGCCGGACGATTCTGAGGAGTGGACACTGGGGGAGGTGGCAGGGGCTGCAGGCCATCGCCAGTGAGCTCCTCCACTCAACCCCAACACCTGCTGTTCACTGGACACTGTGGACACGGACGAAACAGATGACATGCTGTCTTTTCGCTCAGGTATGTCATCATCTCCCTCACTCTGGGAGTGAGCGTAACGCAGGCTGGATCGGCGAGGAGGAGGTGGTGGTGGCAGAGGGGACTGGGAGGGATAACCATCGAAGGCTGGGAGGGGGCTGATGGGGCTGTAGCTGAAGCTGTCCTCACTGTCCAGGCTGGTGTGGCGCTGCTGAGAGGTGCTGTGCTGCTGCATACTGTCGATGGAGGACAGTGTGGCGTTGACGGCGCAGTCAATGTCCCACAGAACCTGGTGGGTGGCGCTCTGCTCGTAGTTCACCATGTGGATCAGGCGGGACGCTTCTGTGGAGTGGACCACGTCGGGGGGTGGCGGAGTGGGGGCAGTGAGGGAAGAGGGGGAGGAGGAACCCTCCTGCCCATGCTGCTGCTGCTCCAGCATCAGCTCCATCGACTTGCGCAGCTTGCGTTTGGTTCGCTGGATGCGCTTCAGGTTGCTGAGCGCCTGCGCCGTTGGTGATGTTCTTGCAGAAATTGAGGAAGTCCAGGTCGATGTGGTAGCCGTAAGGACAGCATGTGCATCTCCCAGCCTCGCTCATCACAGGCTGGGCTGGGGGCTCCAAGGGTAGGAGGCTGCCTCTCTCCTCATCTGACATAGGGAAACAAACACCACAAATTAATGTCACATGTGTTGCCACCGACTCCACAGCCTGGAAAACTCATCCTCATCATTACCGTCACCACCATCAACATCATCATCACCACCACCACCACCACCATCCGCATATTCGTAAGTACAGCAACACAACTATCACACACTCCTTGTAACTATTGTCACATGTTCCTTTTAACTATGTAATTGTGAAATCTAACACAGCCTGACAATTAACACAAACCCTTACTGTCCAGTTCAACATCATCAAAATTAATTATCTGTCATCACCATCAACATCATCATCACAACCAACACAACAATTATGCTGTTGTCCTACACTGCACAGCTTGAGCTCACAGTTTGGCCGATACTGTGCAACAAGTTTCTCTCTCTGCACCGCCAGTCAGCCCACTGTCTAACCTTTCTGTCACCAGCAATACACTTTATTTAGGCTACCTTTGTACTGGGTCCTCATCCCTTATGCAAACAAGTCACACACCAGGAGAACTGAGCAATCAGTCAGAAAGCAATATCAAAAGCACACACCAGGAGAGGTGAGCAATCAGCCAGAAAGCAATATCAAAGCAGCAGGGTAAATGGAGCGGGTTCCATTACAATGCCCCTTAACACTGCACTATCTCTGGCATGATTTGTCTTTGTATTCATGGCTGACAACACCAAACCTGTCCACTGCATGATCTCTCTCTGGCATATGTGTCACAAACATTGTACTAGGTATCTGACTTGATTTGTATGACGGATGATACACTGGGTATTTCTGGTATAGTATGTATCACAGATGATACACTGTGTATCTCTGGTATTACATGTAACAGACAATCCATTGGGTATCTTTCGTATGTTTTGTATCACAGATGATGCACTGGGTATCTCTGGTATGATATGTATTGCATGACAATACACTGGGTATCTCTGGTATGATATGTATTGCATGACAATACACTGGGTATCTCTGGTATGATATGTATTGCATGACAATACACTGGGTATCTCTGGTATGATATGTATTGCATGACAATACACTGGGTATCTCTGGTATAATATGTATTACATGACAACACACTGGGTATCTGCAGTATATTTATCACAGAAGATACACTGGGTATCTGTTGTATATGCATCGCATACAGTAGTAGGCCTCCTTCGGTCATGACTGACCATGGATAGAGTATACCCGACCTAATGTCTAATTGGGCTGTCTGCTTGGACCAAGCAGCGTCGCCTGTGACTGTAGAGACCGATGCGAGAGAGACAGTCTCTGTCGCAGCGGTCACATGTGTAAGCTGATGCTGGTCTGTTGGCTACCGTCCCTTTTCTGCAAGCTCGCTTTTCTGCTGCAGCAGCTGACAGTTTGTCCTCATCAATCCGTAGCTGATTCATACAATACACTGGGAATATATGATATGATATGTAACACATACAATACATTGGGTATCTCTGGCATGGTATGTATCACATACAATGCAATGGGTATCTCCGGCATGATAGTATCACAGAGAATACACAGGGAATCTCTGGCATATGTACCACACAGAATACGCTGGTATCTCTGATCTGATGAATGGATAATTAGCAGCAAATGTACTTCCCTGCCCCCCACCTCCCTCCCAACCAGACCCAGTCCCCCCAACCCTCCACACATCCCCAACACAGTATTTACATGACAATATCTGCAGCTGATTCACTTCAACAATCACCACTGGCAGTTATTCTGTGGGCCCTGGGTCTGTTTTAGCTGTCACTGTGTCAAAAATGAGGGCACCACAGTTTATGAACATCACACACACACACACACACACACACATGCACACACAGAGTCATATTGATTTTCTCACTCACTGTCATTTACATGCACATGCAGACTCACATTTATAATCCCTCCTCTCTCACACCCACACACACACACGCACACAACGTTGAAGAAAGAGGGGCAGGAAAAAGAGTGGAAATCAGCAGGCAAGATGGGGGGCATCACTGACCTGTCTTCTCTCTCCTCCTGACCGGGGCACCGGCCGACAGGGAGCTGGCCGCCATGGTGAGGACTGGCCGCTCACTCACTGACCACTGTCCAGAGCAGAGCAAGCTGTGGGCCCCTCACTGATGAGGGGTGTGTGTGGTGTACTTCACTGGTTAATTAACTGGCCTTTGGTGCTGCACACACACAGACACACACACAAGCAGTCCACAAGCTGAACGACAACATGAACACTGGTGTAGCACATCATGTCCATGGCTTCTGATGAGTTAGAAAACCTTGGGGGGTCCCAAGGACTCTTTTACCACAGTTCTTGGAGGTTCAAGGAGGGTGTGCCAAAAGGGCCCAACACCCAACCCAGATTAGATACCCTGCAGTCACTATGGCAGAGTATGCCTTTTCTTGGACAGGCCTCAGCAGTCATCAGCGTGCCTGCACCTGACATAGCTCCACAACCCTCCCCCAGATCTTTGTCTGCAAAATCAGGCATCACACAAGGGGGTCCCAGGCTACCTTCAGAGGGTCACTCACACATTATCATAGGCTGCACATTCTAATCAGACATATGCAATGCGTAAAAAGTCAGGCACAGATTCTACTACTTGTCATGAGGTCTCTGGGCCAAGAAGTGGAGAAGCGGAAGGATTCATCTTTGTAGGAGATGATCTCTGCATTAGCATCGGTTGAAGAATGTTTAGAACAGTTCTTGGAACCTGCTTGATATATATATATATATATATGCAGTGCATTCTTTTCATTTTCAGTGTCAGAGATGCATACTGTTGTGATTTCAGAAGCCCTGATGTGTCATCCCCAAAACTCCAACATGAACCTTATATACACAAATACACACAAATATACACACAGGAACTCATGTGCGCACACACGCATGCATGCACATACACACACACACACACACGCGCACGCACGCACACGCACACACACTCACTCATGCACATGTACACACACACATGCAAACCAGTAGAAGCAGAAACTGTATATATATATAAAGAGAGAGAGTTTGTACAACAGTGCTAACATCCAAATGTTGAAAAATGAAAGAAATGATTTTTTTTTAATGAGATAAGACAGGAATGCATACACATATTATGTTTCTTTACCCCAAATCACCTGATATTTCAGGCAGAGATCATCTGATAACAGGTGCTGTGGAATCAGCGAGGCACTGCATTTTTTTAATTTTTTATCAGAGTTTGAGGCCCAGTTCGGCGTAGTGTTGTGTCCTTGGGAAAAGCTTTTTTCTCCAATTTTCTCCACCCAGGTGTGAATGGGTACCTGACTTTGGTTGGGGAAGGTCAAAGTGGTGGAAGGAGGGGATTGGTAAAACGATTCCAATGCTGAGCGCTTGACACATCTCTCTCTCTCCCTGTGTGTGTGTGTGCGTGTGTGTGTGTGTGTGTGTGTGTGTGTTTGTGTGCATGTGTGTGTATTTTTGTGGGCTGAAGTATGTGACCGATCTGATGGAGAGTAAGAGAGACAATGACAATTAATCGGTGTTTTTTTCTGTATAATTGTCAATTCAGCCTTACAGTGCACCCAAGATACTGAAGGGGTGATAAAGAACAACAAGACATACTTTTGAACACCTCTCATGTACTTTGCATTATCAGCTGAACACCACACACACACACACACACATACAAGCGTTAAGCCATGGATGCAAACACACTTGCACACAACTCGCGCATTGACCACACACACACACACACAAGATTGGGAAGGCGGTGTTGCTGTCCCTGAGAGAGGCAGAGAGTGAGACAGAGACAGAGACAGAGACAGGGAGTAAGAGCATGAGAGAATGAGAGAGAGAGAGGGGGTGTGCAGAGGGAAGCCGTGGGTCAGTGTGACACAGATATGAAATCAATCTCCCTATTTTCCGCCTGTCTTTGTGTAAACTAGGATTCATGCGTGCACACACACACACACAATATGGATTACAGAAGCGCAAGATAGTCCAGACAGACGTCAGTTTCCACTTGAACTGGCAGTCTTGTGCGTTGTTTATCCTTGTCCCTTCGTCCTGCACTGCATGCAGCTCGTCTTCACACACACACACACACACACACACGAGAGTTCACATGCATCATTATTTAACCACTCTCCCATCCCCCTATACTCCCTTCTCTCTCCCATCCCACCCATTTTTTGTTTTTGTTTTGTTTAGCAGTTGTTTTTTCCCTTTGTCGAATATCACATAATGTGGAAAGACGTAAAAACGAGGACTTCTACCACAACTACTGCTCGTCCTTTTTTCAACGTCGCATACCAGCGAAGGCAAACATTCTGGCTAAAAGCCACTCCCTGCCCCAACTTCCCCCCTCCCACACACACACACACACACATACACAAACACCCTCTACCCAGCACCCTTCCAACTGACTTTTCAGTGACGTTGTTGGCAGAAACCTACACCTGTCATTCATACGGCAACTGACTCCACGCAGAAAGGGGCATACATGTGGCAGACAGAAAGTACGTAGTAAAGGATCTGTTCTGCGGTCTTTACTGTACTCTATTGTGGGAGGAAAATATAGTAAGGCGGAGGGGACAGATGGGGTGCAATGGAGGTAAAGGGTTAGTGAAAGAGACAGACAGACAAACTTGGGGAGCTCAGAGAGGGGGCGACTGAGAGAGAGAGAGAGGAGAGAGAGAGAGAGAGAAAGAACAAAGGGTGAAGGGGTGGGTGGGAGCGAAAAGATCCGCGTTCAGTGCGTGAGTACGAATACTGACGGGCGCACATGTGTGCGTGTGTGTTGTGTGTGTGTGTGTGTGTGTGTGTGTGTGTGTGTGAGAGAGAGAGAGAGAGAGAGAGAGAGAGAGTGCGTGCGTCCAAGTGTGTGTGTGTGTGTGTGTGTGTGTGTGTGCGTGCTGTGCGTCTTTTGTGTGGGTGATCTGGTGGGTGAGCCCATTCTCAGATGGCCGGGTGCTGTGTGTGTGTCCTCATCCGGAGCCAAAGAACCAAAGGCAAACGGATTTCAAATTCAACTGGACTCTCCCCATACGGAGCCAAAGGTCAACTGATTTGAAATTCAACTACGGTGACTGCACAACCCACTTTTACTTGCAGACAACAGTGCGAAACACCCTTTCTTAAATTGTATCAGAGAAAAGTGCTCACATCAAACCCGGCCAGACTGATGCACGTGGATCTGCACACACACACATACACACACACGGCACAAATTCACACACGACTCCCCCCCCCCCCGCCCCCACTCCTCCAACCCCCTCACCTCCCCTCCCACACACAGGGTGACACAGACTGCACGGTGTATGTAATCTCACACGCACGGCTTCGCCTGTCGGTGCTGGAAAAGTCACAAAGGTTATTGTGGGAAGGGAACAGAAGTTCTTCGCGTACCACACTGGGTGTCAGAAGTCAAGACCCCCCCCCCCCCCCCCCCCCCGCCCCAATCCCCCCCCCTTCCTGTCCCCTCCAGACCCCTCCTACCCACCCCCGATTCCCTCACCATCTCTAGTCAGTCAAGCGTTTAAAATGCGCTCACACTTGTGAAAGGAGCTGGACTCTGTTGCAGCATTCAATACCCAGCTCACCCCTACAACTCACTATATCATGAGAAATACATATCATTGAGCTGAATGGGAAATATTTAACTATATGTAAAGTATACTTCCACTGTCGAGGTAAGTCGGTCACAGTCGTGCCTACAGGCACGTATAACAAAAAGTTGAGAAATGTTATCCGCACGAGTGGTGAAGCCGCCGGCTCGACAACAAGTGAAACACGCACGGAATTTTCTCCCTCTCTCTCTCACTCTCTCCTTACAACGATCAACGTTTGCGTATTGTTTGCAACTTAAATTACAACAGTGTCTTCGAAACAAACAGAATAATAAACCAAACCAACTCATTAACAGTCAAATTACAAGAGTTAAATTTACTTACTAATCTGAATTAAACATTTCGCATGTGCATTCTCTGTCTGCCTGTCTCTTTTGTAGGCTGGGTGTATCAAGAAGAAGAAGAAGAGGAGGAAGAAAAAGCAGTTTTGCTCGCTCCACCACTTTCGTGAAAAAAATCAAGATTCATTTTGTTTCGTTTCGCAGCTTTCTCTCTCTCTCTCTCTCTCTCTCTCTGCAAGCAGGGTAAGATTCTACCCAATGAGAGAGCACCACCTCAGAATCATGGTCATACTTGAAAGTCAGCTGGTGACCACAAGAGCTACTCATCATTTTAACTTATCGTTGTCGTTTGTCACCGAGCCGAACACACTACGGATGTATCAAGGCTGTTAAAAAAAACAACACAAAACAACAACAACAACAAAAAACAAAAACAAACAAACAAACAAAAAACCAGAAAAACTCACACACACACACACACACACACACAAAACCTTCAAATATCGATCCCGTAGAGCCTAAATAGTCATATAAAAAAAACCCAGTTAAAATGGAAAATTAGGCACAAATACAATTATATCCAGGCACACAACTGTGAGAGATGGGAGACTTTTGGTGCGGCGTTCTACCATGCAGTGCCCTCAGTTTCGGCCCTGGAGGGTTATCTTCTTCGTTCGTGGGCTGCAATTCCCATATTCACTGGTATATACACGAGTGAGCTTTTTCGTGTATGACCGTTTTTACCCCGCCATGTAGGCAGCCATACCTGGAGGGTTAAGAGAGCGGTATGCGGTAAGTAAACCCTTCTGGACATGCCTCTGACGTTGGCAACATGGAAAGGAATGGGCAGGAGACATGGACGTTATACGTTAATCTTGTGTTATGTTTATGACCAGATGTAAACAATGAGAGAGAGTTTTCGCTTTCGCTTTCGCGCGCGTGAGAGAGAGAGTCAGAATATTTTATTCACACAGGTCATAGCCCCTTAAATGATTGTAGATAAAATTATGAGGAAATGAAGTCGCATACTAATTCACACTTAATATCTGTGAGAGAGAACAGAGAGACTTAGAGAGAGAGAGAGAGATGGGGGCTGGGGTCGGGGGGGATGCGGATGTTTTATTCATATAAAGGCTATTGCCCCTCATGAAGTTGTACAATACACAAACAACCACAGACACCGAAGAAAATCTTGAAGTTGCAACAGATCTGAAAATGCAATGCCTTGTACAAGTATATTGACAAATTCCCTCTGACGCTTTCAGATGCTAGAAGTAGACTTGAACGAAAATGATTGGGATATCTATAAAAAGCTGGTGGGATATATCGTACTCTCATAAAGCAGGACAACAAACTGCAGCTCATCTTCATTTCCACTTTTACACAACGGACACATTAAATCAAGTGCAGAATGTTTCCTGTAACGATAATAATGCTGAGAAATCTCTGAAATACCAAAACGAAATCTGTCATTATAAATTTCAAGTGTCTGACTAAGTTCACACGCACGAAAATCTTAACGTCATGAGCAGTACAATATGTCCTTTTCACGCGAAACCTATCACTATTATTGACATGAAAATTCCACTCTTGCCATCTGCCAGCGAACAGTCTATCTTTCAGGTCACATGAATATAATTTGACATCTTGCACACCTTGATTTTCCCATACAAAACCAAAACTGATACAACTTACAACGAACTTTTGAAACCCATTTTCTTTTACCTTTTGCATCCAAGTCAATCAACATTGTATAGGCTTTCCGTGGTAACCTGCAACCATTCATACTTCTAAATTTAATCCAGTAACGAATACAAATTAATACAGAATTAAGATACATTTGATATCTATTAGTTTATCCATAAACTAGGCCATTTGGTGTTTTTAATTTAACCCCTAACACTTTCTTCAATAAGACACACACACACACACACACACACACACACAGAATCGGAATGTAAAATCCCAGGTACATGCACGTGGATTCACTGCTAGGTCTCCACAAATGGTTTTCCGATCTAATTTTCAATGTTGTCAGTCTATCAATAGTTTTCTCTGTCTCCCTCCCTCAGTAGATCATTAGAGGACTGTTACTAGCAACGTAACTGGATCTTGTCACGTTGCCACGCAAACGTAGCTTCCTTTTATCTAACTGATGTCAGCAGATCAGCACATGGCCCAGTGTGCTGCTTGATGATTTTGCGCACTTCACAGCAATTGCTGACGCCCGATTTCCATTGCCACGACCATAATGTTATCACGTTGCTGGCCCGAGTATGGACATCGATTGTTGGCTTCCCTCCCAACCCAAACCCACCTCCACTAAACACCTTACACACACACACACACATAAACACGCACGTATTCACCCACAAACACACGCGCGCACACATATGTACACATGCACGCGCACACACACAAACACATACGCACGCAAACAAACACACACACTAACACACAAACGTGCACGCACACACTGATCGATGAGGGACATAGACGGCAAAACGAGAGCAGTCTGAACGATCTGTGGCCAGTGGGCTTGCCCCCTTCCACCTATTCCCCGGAGATGCACACACACACACACACACACGCACGCACACTCACACGCACCACACACAAGTCCGCCTGTCAAAGATGTCTGTCCACTGCACACCTTTGTGTGACGTCTGTCAACGCCTTCCGGTTCATCCGCTCATGGAAAATGATGATTGATGATGGGAGTTAATGTGGGTCAACAGGCGCGCGCGTTTGTGTATGCGCTCGTGCGTGCGCGTGTGTGTGTCCGTGTGCGCGCACATGCAAAATGGCATGGGCCGATGAGGGTACAGTGTGTCCCGCTGTATGCACCTGTGTGTGTATTTGTGTGTGTGTGTGTGTGTGTGTGTGTGTGTGTGCGCGCGCGCGCGCCAAATGGCATCTGTGGCGTCTGTACATGTATCCAGTTGTCTGCATAGACTGCAGTGTGTTGAGTGAGTCTCTGGAGAGAGCGGGTCATGAGAGTACACGCGTGTGTGCGAATTCCCAGTTAAATGCACTGAGGCTTCCGTGTATGCTTGCAGCCAAACGGTTGTAAGATGGGGGAAGAGGAGAGAGAGAGAGAGAGAGTGAGGGGGTCGGGGAATGGTGGCAGAGACACTCAGACAAACATTAAGACAGTGAGAGAGCGAGACAGCAGACTTTATTATTTAAATAAAAGAGATTAGCTTGAGACAGACAGACAAATAAAGCAGAGACAGACAGGTTATCAGACAAACAAAAAAAAACCCCGTACGCAGTCACACAGCTGGAAAAGGCCCAGACCGACAGGCGCTGTTTCGCAACAGCATGGTGTGTGCAGTGCACTGATGGTGACTGAGACATGACCAACAGTGATGACAGATAGATCTATCCATCCATCCATCCATCCTCTTATCTCCCACGGTCTCTCTCCCTGTCCCAGGCCGGCGACCTGATACACACACCGCTCGGGGCCGATCATACTTATATCGATCGCTCACATGCCCGTGCTGTTTGCCGTTCCCTCGCCACCAACTGTGGACGTGGGGGACATCAGGTGCAATAGAAAGCCGGTTTGATGGTGCGTACTGCAGTTAGACTGAAACCATAATGGGCTAAAGTCCTATAGTTTTAGCATCTAATAAATTATTGCACCTATTTCACCGTCATTTTTTTGTGCATATATGAAATGATATTACCATTAGTAGATGTTACCAATTTTCTGTGGATTTCGACTCTTATTTTGTACGTTATTTCACTCAATTTGAATACGGATTCAGTCACTAAATTAACATGCCACCATCTTGCTTTTTCCGTTTTTTGTCCCACAAACCATGGAAATGTAACCAGTATGTGCAATAACTTCGGATGCTAAAATAGGACGTTAGGAACAGGTTCTTGCATGCACTGCTACATTCCATCTTCCTGTAGTGTGCAAGTGAGGCAGGGACCCTAACAACTGCAGATTCAGAAAGAAAAACTCAAGCCACTGAAATGAAATGTTATCCCAAAATACTATTAAAAAATAATTCGATACACTGATCACATCACCGATAAACAAGCGCTCCTAACCATCAAGCAGCACACTAGTGGGACCATGTAGTGATCTGCTCACATCAGTTAACGAGCAGAAAAAAAATTGTCCTTGCTAAAACAATCCTCCACATATGGAAGACAGAAAAAAAAAGAACAAAACAACAACAATAAAAAGTAAAAAACCGATGGACTGACAACACTGCAGAATGGACCAAAAAAAAAAAAAAAACCCAAAAATATTTGCTCCCATTTCTGTCGTTTTGTTTCCTTCAGGCCCCTTGCTTACAGTCAGGAAGGCAATGCTTCTGTCACATTCCATTTAAATGAGATATAATAAGCAATTCCCTATTATTAGTATCCTAAATTCAGGGTCCTATTTCAACAGCAATTTTTGTGCGTAGTTTAATCTAATATTACCAACAGAAGATGCTGTTACCCATTTTCTGTGGATCTCAACTGTAATTTGTGGATCAATAATATACTTAATTTTGGCATAAATTCAGCCACAGCAGTAATGTGTAACCTTCTTAAGTTCTTATCATGTCCACAAAAATTATCTGCAATTACTTGTTTCAGTTTGTGCCCATTAGTGAGCTGCTCTTTCCATGCAAAGGTACAAAAACAAACAAAAAAATATGGTGGCTTGTGTCCATAAGTGTTGGTTCATGTTCATGATATGGGTCCTTTTGCATTGTTTTTCAGCCTAACTCTTGGACAGAAAAGTGGATAGCAAACCACATGTTATTTCTCGCTGTCCTGCATTGCGAAATGAAAAAAAAGTTTCATTTAAACAGGTCCCAAAGAATTTAGGGTACTCAAATAGGAAATAACTGATTTAAGCACCTATAATCCAGATCCAACCAATGCTTCAATCGCTTAAACAAATACACTTATAATCAGGTAGATCTGCTACTGCGTCTGTCTGTGTCACATCAAACACTGATAAATCATCTGAGTAATTCTTCTATTATGTCAACACATCAATAAACCAGATGCATCCATGCTTCTTCATAGTTCATTGTTTTCGATTATATATGTGGAAGTTTTTTATCTTCTATTTCATGACCAGCAATAATTGTGTTTCTGTAAGACACTGAATTATGACTATATATATATATATATATATATATATATATAGAGAGAGAGAGAGAGAGAGAGAGAGAGAGATAGAGAGAGGAAAAACATGAAAGTGTAAAGAAATGTGAACAGCAGACATGGTCCTTTTTCTATTATCATTTAAAAAAAAAATCAATATTGTGCCTAGATTGTTAAAATCAGCTGCCAGAGAATTAATACATGTATACAAATGTATAATGTGTGTGATGTCTTCAGGAGCAATCAACATCTGCAGCTGGCTCTCACATACTGACAATGATATACTGGGAAGAAGCCAAAGTCCAATGGCAATATTAGATTTTATAAGCTTATCACAATCTTAACGACAAATACTGAACCCCCAATCAAATGTTATACATGGAACTCACCGAGAAATTCTCTAGTAGTCAGAAGGGATAACGAAAACACAGAGCCTACAGGCTCTTTGACGAAAATGCCATTTTGTAACAGGCATCAACCAGCACAAAACGAGAGGCCAGAAGGCATCTGCATCGTTCCCCCACACAGCAGTAACTGGTTCCACAAGCTTGGGATTGTTACAGCTGCATAGCTCAGTGGGTCTTCAGGTTTCATGCCCCGCCCCCAGGATGACAGTCACAAATTGTATGTGTGGTGTCCTCAGATTCTCTGCTGCAAGGGAAGGCCTGAGATGTGGGGGTGAGGGGGGGCAGTGTGTGTTGGTGGGGCACACGACCTTTCCTCTCCAGCTGAGCCAGGTAATAAATCCTCCCACTCAACGTGCTCTGTCTACTGGCCTGGCTGGAGAGATAATTCAACCCCCACCCCCCTTTCTCCCCTCAGCTTTCTAATTAGATGAACAGTAAATCAAGTTCAATATAATAATTCAAAGGTCTCATCCACTGGCCACATAAACTGTCTTCCTTGGAAATTAGATGAATCCACCCATCATGATGAGAGCTTTAGTCAGAACATCATCTGGGTCACAGACACTTTAATCTTGTTAGTGTCAATGTCTGGGTGTACCACTGTTCAAAAATGAGGAAAGGAGGGGGAGTGGGGCAAAAGCCGAAGGGGTGCTTCCCTGCTACAACAGCATGCATGTATACAGATATATTGTTACGCTATAGAAAACCACCCAGCGAAACAGAGACAGAGAGGTAGAAGAACTGGAGGAAAGAAGATATCCTGCTCCTTTAGGGTAAGGAGACACAAAACAACACACAGAAACACACGCACGCACACATGCACGCACACACACACGTTTTAATCAGCTCAAGAACAGCACAACTTGACACAAAGTATAACACTAAAGTGTGCACGGTTGAACTTGAAGTATTTTGTAATGCAACCACATTTCCCTTTTCATTTCTCAGACTGATTACATGTGTTCAAAACATATCCAAACGATTCATAAAATTGCCTTGAAAACAATGGAACACTATTGAATAGTTTTTTTATTTTTTATTTTTATTTTTTTAACAATGATAATGAAACCACATCCAACATACATACATGTACCACCTTTGCATAGATAAGCTAAACTAAGCACTCAGCTATTGTAATTTCAAAGTTATAATCCAACAAGCATAATTTTTTTTTAAAAGCTAGCAATTAAAGGCATAGATGTTAAAATGGAAAAAAAGCATTTTTATTGTCTCCGTCTTTAGTTTATCACACATTGAAATAAAAAGGTATGTCATTCTTTTAAAGTAGCACAAGTCTTTCAATAGTTTAAACTTAAAGTGTTTGTTTTTAGTAAGAAAATTCCAATAATTTCAATTCTAATACATTATTATCATTAATTATGAAATAACTTTGATTTATGTGCAAAATAAATATAAAAAGAGTAAAATCTATGGCCTTTAAAGTTAACTGTAATTGTAATTTGTAACTCCCTTTCTTCCTGAAAAAATACCATTATGATAGAGATTTTCCCTTCACATGCACACACACACACACACACACACACACACACACACACACACATACATGACACACTGACACAAATTCAGTCTCTCACTGACAGACGATGCATGAATATAAAAATGAATCATTAAAGAAATATATGAGACAGACAGACAGACAGAGAGAGAGAGAGGGGTGGAGGGGTGGGTGGGAGGGGGGGGGGGGGCGCCTCAGAGACAGAAGGTCAGACAGTAGCAGTAGTTTTTAGATGGAGTGGTTGTAGCAGCAGGTTCAAACTGTTTTCAGCCTAAACCTTTGTCCCATATATCAGTTAAACATAAATGTTAACACTTTTAGAGGATAGCAATTTAAATGCATTGGTTATACTTATGCTACTTTTCAGCTTTTTTCTTTCTTTTGAAGTGTATACTCGTTATTCATACAAATCTCTGCTAACATTAGTGTCACTGTCAGTCACACACACACACACACACACACACACAGAAGAAAAAACAAGACAAATTCTTTTTTGAGGATAATAGGTAAGCACTGGTATGCTTTTTTTCATCCAGTGCCCGCCCTGAAACAGGGTCTACACTAAACAATACTACATATGTCATTGCATGCACTACACAATGTTACTTAAAGTCACAGAATGTGAATACTATACTACATAAAGGCATAAGCATGGTAAAAATAAGACACACACACACACACACACACACACACACACACACAAGCATGGTATTAATAATCAACATAAAAAACAACCAAAAAACAGAACACACACATACACACACTCTCTCTCTCACACACACACACATTAGCAAACATTGTGTATGTCAAAAAATACTATACTAATGTGAATATAAAACAGTAAGTCTAATAAAAAATACACATAGCAATAACAGGCTGGGGGATGCTCATTGCCAAAGGAAGCATAATTCAACATATAAAATAGTATGAGAATAAAAATGTCACAGGTGAACGAGAGAGAGAGAGAGAGAGAGAGAGAGAGAGAGAGAGAGAGAGAGAGAATAAAACAATATCAACTAATGAATAGATAACCTCATATTACATGGAACATGTGATAGAGAACAGCAGGTCAGTAAGGAAGACAAAGTAACATGCATTGTATCATCTAATCAACACACACACACACACATATATATATATATAAATATATAAATATTTTATATATATACATATATATATATAAGGACTATGCGCTTATCAGTACACATACATCAATACACTGAATTGACCTCTAATATCACTTACAGTGAAAAGACGTTAAACTAAAGAACGAACAAACGAACTGAATTGACAACGGAGCGACTGGCAACTACTGCATGAATATAACAACATTTAATGGAAAGAAATGAAAGAACTGAAGAAGCAAACAGTGACATGCATTACAAACAAATAAAATATTATAAAACAATACTTCAATTAACACACATAAAAAAACAGGGGTACAAAATAATATGAAAAGGTGTGGGAGTGGGAGGACCTGCGCAACACACACACACACACAGAGTTCTATGAGCAAGTGACTCCTGTGTGTGTGTGAGACAGTTAAATCACTGCGAATCACCAATACAATTTACGTTATTTCTGGTAATGCTCGACGCAAATTGTTGCTTTAACTTAAGCCGTTAAGTCTTGTGATGGTACCAGCCAGGAATCCTGAACCTGACTGACGCTTAAAACATTTCCTTTAGTGATCTAATTATACATGTACACTTGCAAACAAATACTTCTGTTATCAACAGTAAAAGATGCCGAATAACTACCATCTGAATTTCTTTTTCTTCGTCAATCGGGTAAACAAAATTCATACCAAAGCAATAAAAAAGGGGTTTATCTTTGACTTGTAAATGCACAAGACCACATGCCTGAAAGTATACAGGTAGTCCGTGCCTAAAGAACCCAGGCTTCTGCCTCACGAGAGTAACCCCATAATTGGATCACAGCAACCGAACCGAGAAATGTAAACAAAGGGCAACGAGAGTGTGTCATTGTGATTGTCAGCTCCGCACGTTTGACACTGTCCGCCGCAGCGCAGTAAATGTCATTAGAACAATCAGTAACTGCAGTAATGTTTTACCTTGATCGTTTTTTGCTTCTTCTGTCACCAGGCCAGACTATTTCCACCTCAGAGGCGAGGTACGGTGGGAAACAACAATGACGTTCACATATGTGGCCACTAAACTCAGTTGTACGCGAACCGCCATGGACCTAAAATCACCCGGATGTAACGTCCCACGCACAGCGAGGGGGTCGTCTCATAGAGAGATCGAGTCAGTACAGTTACACACTATAATTTATAATAACTATGATGACCAGCTAGTCGGTTCCCATTCATGATTATTTGGTGGTAACATAATGAAGCTTTGTTTATTTACAATGTTATGGGGTTTTTTCTTCTTCAAAACTCATTTAATTTTGTCTGATATAAAACGTATAGCCTGCATCGGTACTGTACGATGTATATCACGGTATGCCGCAGGCCGCTGCCATGCCGGCCGGCTTTATGAATTTGTTGCTTTTCAACAAATAAAGTTCGAATTTCGATTTGATAAAAATTGTCGGTCGCTCAGTACAGAATCATCAGTTTTATGCTCTGCACAGTCCGACATGATTTCTCAATATAAATGCATTTCCATTTCGGCCTTTGTTTTCTGTTGTTGTTTGTTTTTTTTCAGCTTTTTTTTTTCTCCCCGTCTTTTCCCTGGGCTTTCTTTCTCTTTTTCCACTGAGGTTTGAACCTATATTTCTGTTTCTCTGTGTCTCTGTCTCTCTGTGTGTCTCCGTCCGCCCGGGTCTGTGTCTCTCACGGTCAGCCCGCTGTCTCTGTGCAGTCTCCGGTTCACGGCCGTCTTTGTGTCTGTCCACCCCCCCCCCCCCCCCCCCCCCCACAGACACCACACACACCCCCCTCCCTGGCTCACTCTCGGCTCTCTCTCCGAGGCTCTCGATCTCTCCGAGTCTGTTAGCTCTTCAGTTCCCGCCTCCAGTCCGTCAGTAGCAGTGAACACTGACATGAAGCAACTGAAAGAGTCGGTTTGTCTCCGAGAAATATTAAGAAAATAAACAGTTTGAAAGTTTAATAATTCTTATTGTTAAATGCTGACGACACGAAAGTGAAAGTGAACTTGAAGCCAAAACAGCGAACTTGACACTGGATCTTATGACACGACAGCCGGTGAACGTACAGGCTCTCTCACTGACTCCCCGGCCCCCCCCCCCTCTCTCTCTCTGTCTCTTCTTTCACTCGCAGTGTGTTAGATCACTCTGTCTCTCTGTCGGTGTGTGTGTGTGTGTGTGTGTGTGTGTGTGTGTGTGTGTGTGCGGTGTGTGTCCGAGTCCGTCAGTGTGAGCTAACAGCACATCAATCGTCATTTCCAGAACTCTCAGTGGCTTCTAGAAGGACATATTCAATAAAGATGGCTTACAGAAGCACATAATCAGGAAAGATGGCTTGCTAAAGCTCATGTTCAAGAAAGCTGGCATTTCCAAGAAATAAATTCCAAGGTAAATTCAGCGGTAACATAGTAAGGGAGACTATTCATGTAAACTCTGTTTCATACGATTTATTTCCCTTTTGTCAATCGTGCCAAATCAGAAAGGTGCGCGCACAGACATACAGACACAGACACAGGCACAGACACAGACACACACACACACACACACACACACACACGCACGCACGCTGTCGTTTTTATATTTTTTATGCCTTCTTCATTGGTGTTTTTTTTTCTCCTACCTATCAGTCTCAGTTATAAACGCGTCTGCGTGCCAAACACGAACATAATAATGATTTTGCATGTTAAAATCAGTACCGGTGTTGAATTAGATGTCGTATCTGAAGTTTTATTTGACGTGGTGTTAATGGTCTTATTGGTGTGTGTGTGTGTGTGTGTGTGTGTGTGTGTGTGTGTGTGTGCCGGGGAGAGAGACTGGAAATCAATGAGTGCCGATCGTCAGTGGTCAGTCAGCCTGAAGTGCGTGTAGGGGAGACTGTCAAAAAAGCCTTCTCGTCAGTGCAACAGTTTGGTCCCATTTTGGGTCGGGTCAAAGTTGGAAATGTGTATCTCCGAAATAGCCCTTTCGTATAGATATGTATCTAATTCTTTTGATATAATTGTAGTAATGTAAATGATAAGGATCATTCGACTGCTGGATAATGCACGAATTTTTTATCGAGCACTCCCGGAACAGAACGCCTCAGCACTCACTCACGAGCACAAAAACAAACACCCGCACGAACACAGGCGATCTGACCATGTCTTCTTTAAATGTTTCATTTGTTTTTGTCGTTCAAACTATTTTTTTTATCTATTCATTTATTAAATTTATTCAATTCCATTTTTTATGTGGACTGATGGCCTAGAGGAAACTGACGCGTCCGCCTAGGAAGCGACATAATCTGAGCGCGCGGCTGGTTCGAATCACGGCTCAACCGTCGATATTTTCTCCCCCTCCACTAGACCTTGAGTCAGTGGTAGGCTGGACGCTAGTCATTCGGATGAAACGATAAACTGAGGTCCCGTGTGTAGCATGCACTTAACGCACGTAAATGAACTTACGACAACAAAAGGGCTGTTCCTGGCAACATTCTGTAGAAAAATCCACTTCGACAAGAAAAACATAAAACTGCACGCAGGAAAAAAAACACACAAAAAGATGAGTGGCGCTGTAGAATAGCGACGCGCTCTCCCTGGGGAGAGTAGCCCGAATTTCACACAGAGAAATCTGTTGTGATAAAAAGAAATACAAATACAACAAATGCAAATTTTGTCCCGTCATGTTTTTTCTGCGTCAAGTTTTTCGTTTTTCCTTTTTCTTTTAGTTTAGCGCATGTTTCTCTTCACGAATTCTGAGCACAGTCCATGATCGTATAATGATTTGCTTTGGCTGCTTCATTCGGGAAGATGGGTAGCGGAATAGCCGGATAAGAGCGGCGAGTTAGCAGTCAGAGGTTTGCGAGTTCGAATTCCGGCGGCCGGGCGCAATGAAAAAAAAAAAAAAAAAAAAAAGAGAGAGAGAGAGAGAGAGAGAGAGAGAGAGAGAGAGAGAGAGAGAGAGAGAGAGAGAGAGAGAGTATTCATGGTTAAAATGAAGAATATGGTTTGACATATGTTGATGATAAGCACTAGGCATAACTGGTGACAGGTAGTCTTAGGAACTGAAAATGTGTCAAGTTGTTATGCAGGTATGTTCCACCTGATGATTCCTTTGACGGATGACAGTACCTTCCCTCGGTGGCTCTGAGAAGAGGACCTCCAAGAAATAACAGTCGAGACTGAGAGACAGTCCAGTCCAGTACAGACAGAGACACCGGCAGAGACAGAGACTCCAGTCCAGTAGAGACAGAGACACCAGTCCAGTCAGCGACAGAGACACCAGTCCAGTTCAGTCATAGACAGAGACTCCAGTCCAGTAGACACAGAGACAGAGACACCAGTCCAGTCAGCGACAGAGACACCAGTCCAGTTCAGTCATAGACAGAGACTCCAGTCCAGTAGAGATAGAAAAAGAGACTCCAGTCCAGTAGACACAGAGACAGAGACACCAGTCCAGTCAGAGACAGAGACACCTGTCCAACAGAGACAGAGACACCAGTCCAGTCAGAGACAGAGACACCAGTCCAACAGAGACAGAGACACCAGTCCAACAGAGACAGAGACACCAGTCCAGTCAGAGACAGAGACGCCAGTCCAACAGAGACAGAGACACCAGTCCAGTCAGAGACAGAGACACCAGTCCAACAGAGACAGAGACACCAGTCCAACAGAGACAGAGACACCAGTCCAACAGAGACAGAGACACCAGTCCAGTCAGAGACACCAGTCCAGTCCAACAGAGACAGAGACACCAGTCCAACAGAGACAGAGACACCAGTCCAACAGAGACAGAGACACCAGTCCAGTAGAGACACCAGTCCAACAGAGACAGACACCAGTCCAGTCAGAGACAGAGACACCAGTCCAGTAGAGACAGAGGCAGTGATTCCAGTCCAGTAGACATTGACTGAGAGAGAGGATTTTCAGCAATTTACCCCGTCATGTTTCTTTCTACGTATTTCCGTTTACTTCTTTCAGTTTAGCGCACCGCGGCGAGTTAGCAGCCATAGGCTTGTGAGTTCGAATCCGGGCCGGGCGGAACGCAAGAAAAAAAAAAAAAAGTATTAGTAGTTGAAATGAAAAATGTGGGTTGACATAATGGTGATGAGTAGTACTACCCGTCCTGGTATAGTGTTAGTTAAGTGTATCATGTTGTGCATGTATGTTCCACTTGATGATCCCTTGGAATGATGACAGCACCTACCCACGTGGACAACTGAGAAGACCCAGACGTTACCCCCACTGGCTCTGACATAGGACCTGCCAAGAAATACCAGACCAGTCCAGGAGACAGAGACGGAGACGGAGAATTTACTTGACTAATTTACTTACAATACAAAAAAACGGAAGAACCAAGATGGTGGCACGTTAGTTTAGTGACTCAATCCGCACCAAAATTGAGCAACCCCCCCCAAAAAAAAAACAACGACAACAACAACAACAAAAAACAACAAAAAAACGTACACAAATAAGAGTCGGAATCCACACAAAATGGATTATAACATCTACTAAAGGAATAATTATCGTTTAAAACATGCACAAAAATTGCCGGTAAAAATAGGTTCCTGAATTTAGGATGCGGAAATAGGACTCTACCGCCGCCCTCTTAGCTGACGCACAAAAGGTCAAGTTGTTTAGAGTCCTTTTTCGCTGTGACTTACTTATTCTTCTAATCGATCCACTGACACGTTCACGGCCAAACGGGATCGTCACACAGGTGTGGACCACGCGCGACGAGCCAGCCCGCGTGCTGCTATATTTACCTCTCACCGCGTTCCTGTGTTGTCGGACTCCTGTGCCACCACCACCCCGCTCACTGCCCCCCCACGCGCCGCTCTTGTCGCTGGTCGGGCCCAGTCACGTGACCACACTACCATGGCGGTGACACGAAGCGTGTTTGAATGAAGAGCGACTACGTGCAAAAACTGTGGAGAGTTTCACCTGTGAGTTTGGACTGTGTGCTGTTTCGTTTCCACTGGATTACTGGCGGATTAGAATGATCGCACGGTAAGTTCGTGATCTTTTCCAAACTGTTGTCTGTTCGACTTGTCCGTTTTTCGTCTTAGTTGTTGTTCAGTGGGAAAGAGGCCAATGACTTTTGGGTTTGGTGTCCCAAACGCAAGGAAGTGTATACATGCACAACGAATCAATATATCTTGCGTAGTAGGCTGATACGCTGATTGAAACTAACTGGAAAGTGCAATCGGTACGGGAGGTGTATTGAATATATTGGATGGTGATGATAATGGATTTTCATTCATTTGAAAGCTTCAGATCGTCTGTGGCATTATGGACACACACACATACACACACGCACACACACGCACACACACACAGAGACGCAGACACAGACAGACACAGACACACACACAGACACACACACACACACACACACACACACACACGACAAAACAAACAAACAAACACACGCACGCACACACACACACACACACACACACACACACACACACACACACACACACACACACTATTTATCTGATTTCACAGAGGGTTGTCGTGTGTTATTTTGAGATTGCCTCAAAAACAGACTGTGACATATCATTTCTTGCGTGCACCTGGTACAGTATGACTGTTTATCTAAAGTCCTTCTTCTTCTTCGTTCGTGGGATGCAACTCCCACGTTCACTAGTATGTACACGAGTGGGCTTTTACGGTTATGACCGTTTTTACCCCGCCATGAAGGCAGCCATACTCCGCTTTCGGGGGTATGTAAAGTTCAATAACGACAACATTTTTAACGCTGACCAACGCAATACGCACACCATCGAGGACATTGATTATGACATTGACAAGATCTTGACAAGATAATGGCAGTGTTTCAGTTACAGTTTCAAAGTGGTGTCAAAGTGTGCGGACTGATCCATATACATCTACGCCACATCTGCTGTGAAAAAAAAAAAAAAAAAAGAAAAGAAAATGCAGATGCCTGTTCAGTTCGCATAATTCCAACTCGCTGATGAGACCTTGAGAGCCTAACCCTTGGTATACCCTAGATTTGTGTAAAACAAAAAAAACAACTATGACACAAATAGAACTTTATATGTCAGTACATAAGTGTAGCCACCCCTGTGTATGCAAAGTGCACGATGAATAAAAACTTAGACATTTACGTTAGGCATTCATTAATTTCATGACACTCAAAAAAGAACATCAATAGCTTTTTTAGTGATGACCCTGATCAATATATTCAAACCTTCACACCACTGATTAACAGAATTACAAATTATGACACTTGATCCTTACTGTTCGTTCTCGCTCCCTTGTCCGGCTGTCTGTCTGCCTGTCAGTTTGTCTGTCTGTCTGTCTCTGGGACTTAATGTTAATGAAAGGATGAAAACAACAACAACAACAACAACAAACAACAACATCAACAACCAAAAGAAAAATAACAAACACACTCACACACACATGCTTCATATCTGTGAAACTGCATGTTTGGTGTATATCTGTTATGCATGTGTGGGTGTATGTGTGAATGTGTGTCTTCATGTTTTACATTTATTTGCTTATTTATCATCATTGTTGCCTTATTTATTTATTTATTTCTTCTTCTTATTATTATTGTTACCTTCTTTTATATTATGATTATTTATTTATTTATGTATTTATTTACTTACTTATGTACGCTTATCTATTATTTATTCACCTTTTTTTTCTCTCAAGGCCTGGCTAAGCGCGTCGGGCTACGCCGCTGGTCAGGCATCTGCTTGGCAGATGTGGTGTAGCGTAAATGGATTTGTCCGAACGCAGTGACGCCTCCTTGAGCTACTGAAACTGAAACTGAAACTCACACACACACATTATTTCATATCCCTCGCTCCCTCCCTCCATCCTTCCCTTTCTCTCCCTCCCCTCCCCACTCTCTATTCTCATTGGACGATCCTTTTAGTTGCAGTGGTTGAGTCTGATTCCTCTCTCTCTCTGTGTCAGTCTGTTTGCCTGTCTGCCCTTCCCTCTCTTTCTTTTTCTCTTTCCCTCCCTCTCTTCCCAACTCTCTCTCATTCTGCCCCCCCCCCCGCCCCCCCGTCTATCTCTGGACGATGTTTTTCACAGAATATGATTATAAAATTAATATGAATCTGAGTCTCTCTCTCTCTCTTCTTCCTCTGTGTGTGTGTGTGTGTGTGTGTGTGTGTGTGTGTGTGTGTGTGTTTGTGCGTGCGTGCGTGCGTGCGTGCGTGTGTGTGTGAGTGTGTGTGTTTGTGCGTGCGTGCGTGCGTGTGTGTGTAACTGATTCTGGAAGGCAGGTTGGTGGATTCGTTAATGTATCGTTGTTCTGTGAACTTTCTGAAGGCCTTTCTTGTTCTCGGGGAAAATAATACCAGGTTGTTTTATTTGTACTGAGACCTGCCACGTTGTGTTTAAAGCATAATTATATGGATTGACTGGTACAGTGGTGTGTGTGTGTGTGTGTGTGTGTGTGTGTGTGTGTGTGTGTGTGTGTATTCTGAGAGAGAGGGGCAGGGAGGGAGGGAGGGAGGGAGGGAAAGAAAGTGAACGCAGAACGCTGAACGACTTTAATGACTGAGGCCAACAGCCCCTATCATGACATTTGTGAGAATATATATACATAAAAAAGATTTCATTCAGAAATGCCACATGTACATTATAGTCAGCCTTCATACAGACAGACGTACACTCGCCCTTCACAGGGGTGTGGGAGAGAGAGAGAGAGAGAAACGAAACGAAACGAAACGATTTTTTATTTCACGAGGGTAGTGCAGTAAGCACAGCTGAGAGAGAGAGAGAGAGAGAGAGAGAGAGAGAGAGAGAGAAGCCCTGATAGTGTCCTTTTATTCTGCAAGGAAGGGGAAGAAAGCTATCAAAGAGGTACAGGTTTGCTCTTAACCTTCAGAACCTTCATTGTTGTCTTATTTATTAATTATTATTATTATTATTATTATTATTATTATTATTATTATTACTACTACTACCTTTTTTCATATTGTAATTATTATTTATTTATTTATTTATCTATTGATGTATTTATTTACTTATTTATGTACGCTTATCTATTATTTATTCACCTTTTTTTCCAAGGCCTGACTAAGCGCGTTGGGCTACGCCGCTGGTCAGGCATCTGCTTGGCAGATGTGGTGTAGCGTATATGGATTTGTCCGAACGCAGTGACGCCTCCTTGAGCTACTGAAACTGAAACTGAAACTTCAGAACCGATCAGGGCTGAGAGAGGGAGAGAGGCACTGCATTTTAGCGTTCCGCACTGACTGCTATTATATATGTACTGGGGCGAGGTTAGCATGCACAGCAAATCGACAGCTGTTGAGCTTTTGTGAAGTGTGCTTTAGCTTGTTTAAAACAGGATACTCATTGACTCCCACCCCACCCTCTCAGTAAACTCACCCCATAGGCATTCCTTCTCAATGCTGATCGATTATCAAACGGAAAGAAAAGAGTAACCTGGACCGATTTTTGACGTCGTTAGTTATTTGTGTAAATCATACAAACTGCTAGCTGCAGTTTTGAACATCAGTACCTTTTGCACACACACACACACAAACACACACACACACACACACACACACACACACACACACACACACACACACACACACACACACACACACACACACACACACACACACACACACACACACACACACACACACACACACACACCAAGTAAAATACAACAACAACAAGACTTGTACAGGATTAACACGCAGCCACACATGCACACAGACGCATTCTTCAAACACAATGTTCCGCACCCCTGAACCGGTGAGCGAGTCGCGTGACAACGTGCTCTTCGCTAAGGAACTCCTTCCTATCCGTCGATCATTGAAAAATCGTTTGGTTTCCAATTTTGGCGCTGACTTTGTGCTTGCGTGACGTGCCTACTCGCCCTGTCCGCCGATCCGGGTGGGAAATCAATGCCGTGGGGTACCGATGGGATCAGCACTGGCCGCCACTGGCCGGGTACGGGTAGCTATTGATCTTCCCACCCCTTTACCTGATATCAGGGTGTGGGACAAAGCAGTGGTGGTGTTGGAAGGTTGCCGTGTGGTGTGGTGTGGTGTTGGGCCAGGACGAACGGCGAGACTGAGGCAGCTCGTGCCTCTGTAAATGTTTTCCTGTTTCCCCTGAACTCGCTATACAACTCCGCCTTCACTCATAATTTAAAAAAAAAGAAAAAGAAAAAAAAGAAGAAGAAAGAATTCTTTATTAATTTCCTTTTAAACGATAACGTTAAACTGTAAACATTACTGTTTTAACTAGGTGTCTCCAGTCACCAGTATGTGTGACGGAACATTTAACAGATAAATTCCTCCGTGTGTTCTATTCTTCTCCAGCCAACTCAGAAAATATCCCGTTGAACCTTGATCTGTATTCTACCCTTCCTTTCTTTCCATTCTTCTAACCACGGACTCAACAGAAATGTGAATAGATAAATGAATATTGAAACATGAATAATGAATAAATAGATAAATAGATAAACGAATAGATAAATAAATGAATAAATAAATGTATATATATTTGTCTATGAGTCCGCGGCTTCTGACATGACACAACCGCACCCATATCCGCCCACTCACCACCATGTCATTTTGTCGTGTGTGTGTGCCTCTGTGTGTGTGTGTGTGTGTGTG
Source organism: Babylonia areolata (assembly GCF_041734735.1). NCBI lineage: Eukaryota > Metazoa > Mollusca > Gastropoda > Neogastropoda > Buccinidae > Babylonia > Babylonia areolata. The sequence continues at coordinate 11,257,618 of NC_134895.1, forward strand.
TGTGTGCGGCGCGCGCGCTTCCACCTCACCTCTCGTATCCCCCGCATCAGTTCGCAAACTGCCTGAGGTGGATTCAGAACTGGAGTACTTTTTGCTCTTGGAGTCTTTCCTGCACCACCCATCTCTTTCTCTCTCTCTGTATTTGTCTGTCTGTCTGTCTGCCTGTCTCTCTGTCTGTCTGTCTGCCTGCCTGTCTCCCAATGGAAACGCTATTTCGAATCTTACCGTATTATAATTTACAAGTTATTAAAAAGGCGTAGACTTTATAATTCGATTGGTTGACCAGCACAGTTTTGTTTGAAATATATATACTTCCGTCAGATTGTATGCTTTGTGTATCCACACACAAAATACTTATTCGCCACTATGAATGGCAATGGCCATGTTGAACAAACTACCGTTACCGTTACCGTTCTCTCTCTTTCTCTCTCTCTCTCCCTCTCTCTCTCTCTCAGTCTCTTTATGTCTGTCTGTCTGTCTGTCTCTCTCTCTTTCAATGGTATGACTGAAAGGTGTGTTTACAACTCAGTGCTTGCCGCATATGTTCGTAAGTGAAGGGCGTATTCTCAGATCGCGTTGAATGCCCTGTCCCAAGTGGAGTGAAACAAGGCTGTCTCCTATGCCTGCTGATTTTTCTTTCTTTCTTATTGTAGGTTTAAACAACACTTTATTCAGTAAACATGTTATACATGTACACATAGACAGCGGAGCAACGCAACAAGCTAATAGTATATATCGTGCTCAGGAATGCGATTATTTTCGTCAAGCTGGTTTCGTTTGACAGCTGGTGAACGTTACACAAATGCAGTTATTGTTATTATTGAATTTGCTATAGAATTATCAGTATAGGAAGACATGGTATCCAGATACATGGAACTATGGTAGTATTTCAGTTACTGTTTGCTATGATGTTTTTCGTTTTTTGGGGGAACAGTCAAGGATTTGCAAACATGAATGATTCATTTAAAAAGAAGGAGATCGCACAGGTTTGGCAGTTGAATTGGATGTTGCATATCACAGCATGAAAAAAAAATCTATGGAAACATAGAAGAGTTAAGTGTGATGAACTCGTGAATATAAAACACCTAGGAATAATATTTTCATGAAAAATTAATTTAAGTCTAAACAATGCATGGGAAGATTCTTACAGTAAAGGGGAAAACATCATCGAAGTTTTGAAAACATAAAGAAAGCTCAACACTATTGATTGCTGTCTTCTTTGGAAAATGGTTGACAAACAGCGCCCTTACTATACACATTCAGGTTAGTTACGAGGTGAGATTTAGAATGGGCATGGCATACCAAAGCAATTAAACATCTTCTGAACGTGCAGTTCGTATTCACGTAGCCAGTACAGTTTTAAATATGCAGAAACGGGAATGTTGCACACCAGTGTCATATGGCGTGTAGTATTTTTCTTTAAAGACAAACTAGTGTCACACGGAATGCCATGAAGACACAGCTGTGTGTTTTGTTGCATTCTGTTTTTATTTGTATTGTATTGGTAATGCAGTGTAGTATAGTGTAATGTAGTGTAGTGTGGTGTAGTGTAGTGAAGTGTAGTGTAGTGTAGTGTAGTGTTTTGAACTCTACTTTTTGCCACAGTTGATTTCTCTGTGTGAAATTCGGGCTGCATACCCAGGGATAGGATTTGCCAGGGGCAACCCATTTGTTGCCGCGGGTTCTTTTACTTGCGCTAAGTATACAGGTCTACATGCTGCACACGGGGCCTCGGTTTATCGTCTCATCCGAATGACTAGCACCCAGACTGCAACTCACTGTCTTGTGGAGAGGGTTGGTGGTGGGGGGTGGGGGTGGGGGGGTTGGGGACAGGGGGGGGGGGTAAAACTCCGGCTCCATTTCTGGGACTTTAACCCGTGGACACTCGCTTCCTACTCAGGACTTGCTACCAAGATGTCACGAAGTAAAGACACACCAGTGTCACACAGAATGTCAGTGAGGAACAACAGTGTCTCACGGACTGTCATGAACACAGACCTGCAACGCGGGCACACACTGAGCGGTGGGAGGACAGAATTCACACACTGAATGTGTGACGCACTCGCAGCTGTTGCAGGTTACCTGCATACATGTTGAACGGTGAGCTGCAGAGAGAGAGAGAGAGAGAGAGGGAGGGAGGGAGAGTGTGTGTGTGTATGTGCTATGAAAAGGATCGTTCTCAGAGAGAAAGAGAGAGACAGAGAGAGACTCGACTCATATTCTGTGAAAAGGATCGTCGTAAGAGAGAGAGAGAGAGAGAGAGAGATTCTGTGAAAAGGATCGTCGTAAGAGAGAGAGAGAGAGAGAGAGAGAGAGAGAGGAGTATGCACGCGTGCAGAAGCAATGCTACAATCACAAAACGTAACATGGCAGAACGTTTCACAACGAAGCTGGTGGAGTCCTTCTGTCCCAACCACTGTTAAACGACAACCAAGTGGTGATCGTCGACACAGCCAAGTTTGCAGTGCACAGAACGACACAGTCTGGACACGCTATTCACGACTATAATTGTGAGTCCAACACACACAGACACAGACACACACACACAGACACAGACACACACACACACACACACACACACACACACACACACACACGCATGTCACAGGGCTTTGCAAGTTAGAGCCGAAAACACGCAGTTATTGGCTGAGTGACTGGCGCTCTCAAGGTACACGGAGGTAAGATGAATAATGTCTTAAACAACAACAACGAATCATAATTAATGACAGTCATGATGATGATAATGATGGTGATAATAATACAAGGGAGTTATAAAGCGCTGCACCTCATATACCGTGCATGTAAGCTGTTCGCGCTGCGTAATACCAAGACACGCAAGTTTTTTTTTTAAGAAAAAGAGAAGACAAAAATCGAAACACAGACTCAACCCCTTCCCTTCCCACGCACCAAACACACAACAAAACACAAACACGCACATGCGCCAACTCAAACGAAACGACAAAGGTTGCAAACAATTGAGCAAGCAAACAGACTGAGGACAGGCAAATTTGGAAAAAAAAAAGATGGGGTTTAGATATCCTTTGAAAGGAGAGGTTGACCCAGTGTTGCGGATGTGGACGGCAGACCGTTCCACACACACACGCGGGTCAGCAGAGGAACAAATCAGATGTCCAAGACAGTTCTTGTCAGTGGCTCAACCACACTTCGGCTGATGGGGAAGAATGGGCTTTACCTTCCAGTACTGAGCTCCAGACAAAGTGGATGGATTCATTGGGCACCCGATTGCTGTAATAGGTTATGGGAACCTTCAGTTAATCTCTTAAAATCTTAACCAGCCAGACGTCTGGTGTCAGCTGCTGAATGGAGGTGTCTTCCAGAGCTGGAGATGTGAAGCAGGCGAGATGTATGTACAGGTACATGCGTCTTGGGGAGGAGTCAGAGAGAACAACGTGACAAAGAGTGGAAAGTTTATGTTCAGTTCTGGAGTGGACTGGGAGCTCCCAGTGCAGCACAGATGTGAGTGAATAACTTTGGAAGATTAGTGGAGCTGAGTTTAACGATCTATTGGCAAAAGCCCATAAGGTCAAGTTTTTTCAGGGCTTGGGTCTTGCATAAGAAGATCGCACGTTTTCACCCTGTACACAAGCCTGGCAGCAGAGTTCTGTACCCTTTGAAGTTTGTCAAGACTGTTTGGGACAGACAGGCAGGGGAGAGTTAGATAATCCAGTTTGGCAGTGCGGAGGCACACGCCGGATTTTTGTGGCTTCACCTGTCATATTTGTATTTGTATTTCTTTCACAACAGATTTCTCTGTGTGAAATTCGGGCTGCTCTCCCCAAGGAGAGCGCGTCGCTATACTACAGCGCCACCCCCCTTTTTTTTTGTATTTTGCGTGCAGTTTTATTTGTTTTTCCTATCGAAGTGGAATTTTCTACAGAATTTTGCCAGGAACAACCTGTTTGTTGCCGTGGGTTGTTTTAGTGCGCTACTTGCATGCTGCGCACGGGACCTCGGTTTATCGTCTCATCCGAATGACTAGCATCCAGACCACCACTCAATGTCTAGTGGAGGGGGAGAAAATATCGGCGGCTGAGCCGTGATTCGAACCAGCGCGCTCAGATTCTCTCGCTTCCTAGGCGGACGCGTTACCTCTAGGCCATCACTCCACGTATACATGCGTGTATGGAGCTGATACGTTGGATTTCAATGAATGCAGGCCGACTAAATTGCTAATGTGTTTAAATCTAAAGACATGTCAGAAATCAGAAAGCCAAACGTTTCAAACTGGAGAAGTAAAAAAAACAAACAAACAAAAAAACAAAACAGAAAAAAAACAAAACCAGCAACCGAAAACAAAACAAACAAACAAAAAACACTGCCGTACATGTGCATCTTTTTGGCATACGTTACCCCTTCAGTGCCAGGGGGAAAACAGCAGAAAGTGGTGTTTCAGGTAATAAAACATTACCCAAAACAACCAGCCTAAAACTGAGAAAATGGTCTGGAGATATACCACTCTAGACAAACTGTGTGAATTTTCAGCCTTCCAGAGCTATTTGCCTTTTTCTGATGACATCATCAGTGACGTACGTAATACGTTCATGGCAGTCAAGGGGTTTTAATGGTGTAATCGATACAGGTGATCAAAGGTAAGATAATCCCAAGAGGAAGAAATTCACAGACTGGCGACTGACATTCTGACCCGTTGTAATCCGACTCTTGTCTTGCCGTCGGTGGAGTGATTTATAGACCTTCACCATCGAGCATACTTGTCGAGGGCTCAAAGGCAGAAACAGCGTCAGTCACACTGACGTATATATGGAGGGTTAAAGAGAGTTCATTACTTTAAAAAAACAACAACAACACTTTCACCATGACATTATTATTATTATTTTGTCGACTGCAGACGAAAGTGTGTCGAAAAAAATGTGTGACAGACATGAGGTCAGTGATGCATAAAGACAGGGATGAACCAGTTGCAGATAAAAAAAATACACACAGAATAACAAATGCAAAAAAACAAACGAACACACACACACACACACACACACACACACACACACACACACACACACACACACACACACACACACACACACAAAGCCGAACAACAAAAACCTGTGACATAGCATGTGAGCTTGCACTTCATCCTTGTCAGCACAGGGAGCCAGTGAAGTTTTTTGAGGAGGGTTGACTTGCTCATTCAATTTTTCTTTTTCGCTCAAAGGACAGACAACGTTACCGTTTGTTTCTGAAGACAAATATCAAATACAGAAGTGGATTTAATGTTAATTATACCTATATTTCTATCTGTCTATAAATCTATCTATCTATCTATAATGAACAATTTGTACTTAAAAAAAAATGTACTGTGGGCAGTTGGAAAGGAGAGTAAAGTACAGTTCAGTGCGAAACAGTACTACAATACAATTCAGTTTTTATTGATCATATCTAGTCCCTCAAGGAAATGGGAATATGAGGCTTTTGAAATATATTCCATATTATTCTCTCAGGCTAACAAAAGTACAGTAGTAGAACCTTACATGAACAAGCATTAGGAACAATACGAACCATTCATACAAACAACAACAACAACAAAAACCCAACTGAACAAGGCTCGAACCTGACGATTGAACTGATACCATACAGCTGCTACCTGATATACCCAAACAGTCAGAATATTCACCGTACACACTACAAGTGTGTGTGTGTGTGTGTGTGTGTGTGTGTGTGTGTGTGTGTGTGTGTGTGTGTGTGTGTGCGTGCGTGCGTGCGTGTGTGTGTGTGTGTGTGTGTGTGTGTGTGTGTGTGTTTATTTATTCAAAATAATATTGTAAATAAGAGACACGCAGTATACCGTTCCCATTTTTAGCTAAACATTTTTCATAAGCATATTATCCACCCATCATTTTCATATATATATATGAATTCAAGTGTGTGGACACAAGATAAGTATAACATACATTCCACATTGTCTCAAGCAAATAAAAGGAGAGAAATAGAACACAAAATGAACAAACATGAAGAATGTTCACCTATACCTAAAGTGGAATGAGAATTTCAGCGAACAAACAGGATACACTTGGTAAACCACTCATGTTTAGAGCTCAGTTAAAAAAAAAAAAGATATATATCCGATGAAAATAAGTCATGAATCACACACCTCCACACATTCCTATTTCACGGATTTAAAACACTGATACCACAAGATAACAACAGCAAAAAAAAAAAAAAAAAAAAAGTAGATGCTAAATGAATGTCACTGATTATACAAAAAAGTGCAGGGGACAGTTATTTCTTTAACAGAGTAAGTCGCAGTGGAAAAAAAAAGTGTGTGTGTGTGCGCGCGCGCGCGTGTGTGTGTGTGTGTGCGTGTGAGTGTGTGTATGTGTATGCGTGCGTGCGTGCGTGTGTGTGTGTGTGTGTGTAAACCTGTGACTTATGTCCACTCGTCTTCTATCCGAGTAAAGGATGCGTCGTGTCTGTTAGTGTTAAGTACTACTTTGTGTTTGTGTTACTTCTGTTACTGTTGCTGACTCGGCTTGGCGTTGGACTTCCAATCCAGTGTTCACCAGTGATCAGAGTTAGACGTTGGAGTTCTGCTCCAGTGTTGACCAGTGATCAGAGTTAGATGTTGGAGTTCTGCTCCAGTGTTGACCAGTGATCAGAGTTAGACGTTGGAGTTCTGCTCCAGTGTTGACCAGTGATCAGAGTTAGACGTTGGAGTTCTGCTCCAGTGTTGACCAGTGATCAGAGTTAGATGTTGGAGTTCTGCTCCAGTGTTCACCAGTGATCAGAGTTAGATGTTGGAGTTCTGCTCCAGTGTTGACCAGTGATCAGAGTTAGATGTTGGACTTCCAATCCAGTGTTCACCAGTGATCAGAGTTAGACGTTGGAGTTCTGCTCCAGTGTTGACCAGAGTTAGACGTTGGAGTTCTGCTCCAGTGTTGACCAGTGATCAGAGTTAGATGTTGGAGTTCTGCTCCAGTGTTGACCAGTGATCAGGGTTAGATGTTGGAGTTCTGCTCCAGTGTTCACCAGTGATCAGGGTTGGAGACCCCGTTTCGGCATGGTGGTGTGTCGTGTGGAAAGGCAGTTCACTCCGATTTTACTTACTCCACCCATGTGTTTGAACTGGAACCTGACTTCGGCTGGGGGAACGGGAAATGTTTGGCGGGAGAAGATTGGGTTTCCTCCTTCTTGTGCCGAGCTCCGGACACAGTGGATATATGAATTCTCTGGCGGCTATATTTGTATTTGTATTTCTTTTTATCACAACAGATTTCTCTGTGTGAAGTTCGGGCTGCTCTCCCCAGGGAGAGCGCGTCGCTATAATACAGCGCCACCCATTTTTTTTGTTTGTATTTTTTCCTGCGTGCAGTTTTATTTGTTTTTCCTATCGAAGTAGATTTTTTTTTTCTACAGAATTTTGCCAGGAACAACCCTTTTGTTGCCGTGGGTTCTTTTACGTGCGCTAAGTGCATGCTACACACGGGAACTCGGTTTATCGTCTCATCCGAATGACTAGCGTCCACGCCACCACTCAAGGTCTAGTGGTGGAGGGGAAGAAAATATCGGCGGCTGAGCCGTGATTCAGACCAGCGCGCTCCGATTCTCTCGCTTCCTAGGCGGACGCGTTACCTCTAGGCCATCACTCCATCATCCTATTGAAGGCTATGGTAACCTTTAATCTTTAAGTGTTTAGTCTCTCTTCCTCTTGTTCCTGTTTTCAAACGTGTCTTGTCTTCAACGCACCAACCCACCAGCTGTTTTTGATTGCCCTTTTCTTCGGTCTGCCTTTGTCACGGTTGGTTGTGGCCCAAACAGCACACTACACTGAAAAGTCCGAAGACTTCAGCTGCTGCAAGTCGGCCATGTTGGTTGTTGTAACTTAGGGAAAGGGGGTGGGGGTGGGGGGGGGGGAGGGGGGGAAGCCTGGTATGGGTTGGTACTTGATTGAGAAATTATAACAATAAAATATTTTTATATATAGTGCACAGAAATAAAATATTTTTTTTATGCAGTACACAGAATCTTATGCAGAGACACTTACCAATCATTCACACGCATGTGCACGGATGTGATTCAGAAGGATGAAAGAGAAAGAGTATATATATATATATATATATAAGCTAGAAAACCTGCAGAGCGGAAAGACAGCCACACACGCTGAAAACCAGCAGCAGCAGGCACGGCAAGCCAGTATTATGAACTTTGTTCGATCACGCACCTTGCGCACTTAAGAAAATGTAAAATACACAGGTTAAAAGGGTTCCATATAGCCATTTATGGCCATCGGGGCAGTGAATTCATATATATATCTACTGTGTCGAGGACACGGCACAGAATTAGAAAGGCAAGGCCCAGTCCTCTTCTTCCGCCCTTTTAACCTCACCCAACCGAAGTCAGGTGCTCATTCAAACCTGGGTGGAGTCAGGAAAATTGGAGAGTGTGTAATGAATCGGATCCTAACGTTCTTCTCATTGCTTCTCTGCATTCCGTGATTGAAGTCCCTGCATTCGTATCATATTTTGATGTGTCATTTTTTTTTCCATTCCTCACTACCAGTTAGTTGAGACAACCTTAATCGACTTCCGGTAGAGGGTTATATTGGTTTGGACAAATCTTTCATTGGAACACATGAAATGAAAGAAAAGGACAGAGCACACACACACACACACACACACACACACACACACACACACACACACACACACACACACACACAACATTAAATCACATGACTGCTGATATTAATTATCGTCACTAAAGACACACACACACACACACACACACACGCACTAATAATGATTAAAAAAATAGAAGAAAAAAAATATATATACATGCATACATACATACATACATATATATATATATATATATATATATATATATATATATATATGTACGTTTTTGTAGCCATATAAATCAACAATGTTAAAACTAAATGATAAATTATGAATAATGATAAGTGACGATACAACTGCTACTACTGCTTATTAAGTTTAGTTTATGAAGCGCCTTTCCGTTTAAAACATGCTCAGTTGCTCTGTACAGTGTAAAAACTGACGTTTTAAGAATGCATTGAAATACGAATCCTGCACAGACCACCAAACAAACACTTTAACACTAATTTATGTTCATGCATACATAAAAATCATCACACACTGCATCATACTCAAACACATATATTACAATACCCAAACAATACACATACCATATCGCAATACTTAAATCCAATATCACAATTCTTAAGAACCGCATCATAATATTTAAAACCACTCCCAATATCACAATACTCAAAACCATATCACGATACTTAAAAACCGCTACCCAGTCACATACATCACAAAACACTAAAAATGTACATTGTATATCAAAGTACAAGATTTTATATCAGTCACAACCGCCCCCCCCGCCCCCCAACCCCCCTCGTCTCCAGAAAACGTAACATGACAAAACCCCCAGAAACAATCACTTACCCGAATGCATTATGAGATGTGAAACTGAAAGAGGTACGTCTTTGAATTCTTTTTAAAAAGTTGAAAAGAGAGTGTGTGTGTGTTTTTGTTTTCCCTGGGGGACAAAACTAGGGAGTTCCAGGCAGTGGGGTGAAAGACAGAGAAAGATGTGTGTGTGTGTGTGTGTGTGTGTGTGTGTGTGTGTGTGTGTGTGTGTGTGTGTGTTGTGTTTCTGGGGTTTTGTTATTTTCGTGTTGTTGTTGTTGTTGTTTCCAGATCGCAAATATGTCGAAGGGGACACACATATCTGTGATATTCTATAGGAATAATAACAGCCGTCACATCAAAGGTGTTGCATTTTTCCACCTTTCACTTCAGGAGTGTATT